>NW_011494744.1:2740173-2767867 GCF_000754665.1 Bison bison bison | reverse complement strand
AACAGGCTTTTTAGTTCCTCTTCACTTTCTGCCATAAGGGTGGTGTCATCTGCATATCTGAGGTTATTGATATTTCTCCCAGATATCTTGATTCCAGCCTGTGCTTCTTCCAGTCCAGCGTTTCTCATGAGATCGTACTCTGCATAGAAGTTAAATAAACAGGGTGACAATATACAGCCTTGACGTACTCCTTTTCCTGTTTGGAACCAGTCTGTTGTCCCATGTCCAGTTCTGTTACTTCCTGACCTGCATACAGATTTCTCAAGAGGCAGGTCAGGCGGTCTGGTATTTCCATCTCTTGAAGAATGTTCCACAGTTTATTCTGATCCACACAGTCAAAGGCTTTGGCATAGTCAATAAAGCAGAAATAGATGTTTTTCTGGAACTCTCTTGCTTTTTTGATGATCCAGCAGATGTTGGCAATTTGATCTCTGGTTCCTCTGCCTTTTCTAAAACCAGCTTGAACATCAGGAAGTTCACGGTTCATGTATTGCTGAAGCCTGGCTTGGAGAATTTTGAGCATTACTTTACTAGCATGTGAGATGAGTGTGATTGTGCAGTAGCTTGAGCATTCTTTGGCATTGCCTTTCTTTGGGATTGGAGTGAAAACTGACCTTTTCCAGTGCTGTGGCCACTGATGAGTTTTCCAAATTTGCTGGCATGTTGAGTGCAGCACTTTCACAGCATCGTCTTTCAGGATTTGAAGGAGCTCAACTGGAATTCCATCACCTCCACTAGCTTTGTCCGTAGTGATGCTTTCTAAGGCCCACTTGACTTCAATTTCCAGGATGTCTGGCTCTAGGTGAGTGATCACACCATGGTGCTTATCTGGGTCGTGAAGCTCTTTTTTGTACAGTTCTTCTGTGTATTCTTGCCACCTCTTCATAATATCTTCTGCTTCTGTTAGGTCCATACCATTTCCGTCCTTTATCGAGCCCATCTTTGCATGAAATGTTCCCTTGGTATCTCTAATTTTCTTGAAGAGATCTCTAGTCTTTCCCATTCTGTTGTTTTCCTCTATTTCTTTGCATTGATCACTGAGGAAGGCTTTCTTATCTCTCCTTGCTATTCTTTGGAACTCTGCATTCAGATGCTTATGTCTTGCCTTTTCTCCTTTGCTTTTGGCTTCTCTTCTTTTCACAGCTATTTGTAAGACCTCCCCAGACAGCCATTTTGCTTTTTTGCGTTTCTTTTCCATGGGGATGGTCTTGATCCCTGTCTCCTGTACAATGTCACAAACCTCATTCCATAGTTCATCAGGCACTCTATCTATCAGATCTAGGCCCTTAAATCTATATCTCACTTCCACTGTATAATCATAAGGGATTTGATTTAGGTCATACCTGAATGATCTAGTGGTTTTCCCTACTTTCTTCAATTTCAGTCTGAATTTGGTAATAAGGAGTACATCTGAGCCACAGTCAGCTACTACTATAAAAATCAGAATATTTTATTATTAGAATGTGTTTATATATGTTTTTGCACAAAGTAAACATCTAGGAGTGTATGTTGACCTAAGGAAGGACATTTCTACCACTCTGGTGAAATGAGAGAGATTAAAGGACTTACCCAATGTCACACATCATTTAGTGTTAAAGCCAGAAGCCACCTGACTTTATAAATGATTAAAGATATTTACATTTCACCTTTGCATTTACTACTATCACTTGCAAAGTTAGTTAGGTCTTGATTACACCAATTCAATTTAAACTGAAAAACATTTAGTATCAATGAAATTAAGAAATATTAATATAGATTTTATAAACAGAGTAGATTATTAATCCATTTCACAGCTGTAAAATGGATTCTCTTTCCCAGAAAACCTTATTTGTATAAGCAAAGTACTATATACAGGCTTTTATCACTTTCACTTTTCACCTTCATGCATTGGAGAAGGAAATGGCAACCCACTCCAGTGTTCTTGCCTGGAGAATCCCAGGGATGGGGGAGCCCAGTGGGCTGCCGTCTATGGGGTCGCACAGAGTTGGACACGAGTGAAGCGACTTTGCAGCAGCAGCAGCAGCTGGCATTACTTATAGTTACTGACTACTGAAGCAAATAGGAATAATTTTTCAGCTAAACAGTGACATCTTGTGACATTTTTCACTAATTACAATGAAAAGTTTGTTACTGAAAAGTCCTAATTATTAAGGGAGTTAGATATCTGAGACCACTCTTCCTGTCAGAAACTGCCTGAAGAACAGAGCGGGCACATAGATGTGCTCTGCCATGTTAGAAAGGGGTAATTTCTTGTAAATTGTCATTAAATACACAAAACACAAAATTTAACGATTTAAACCATTTTAAGCGTACAATTCAGTGACATTAGGTACATTCACACTGTTGTGCAACCATCACCACCATCCAGCTCCAGGACTTTTTTCTTCTTCCAAAACTGAAATTCTGTACCCATTAAATGCTGACTCTTCATTCCTCCCTTCCTCCTCCCCCTTCAACCTTCATTCTCCTTTCCGTCTCCATGAATTCACTGCTCTAGGTACTTCTTGCAAGTGGAATCATACAGCATTTGTCCTTTAGTTTGTTGGGTTTTGTTTTTATTTTGGCTCTGCTGGGTCTTCATTGTGGCGTGCGGGCTTCTCTAGTTGTGGCTCAGAGGCACTTGTCCTTTTGTGACTAGTGTATTTCACTTAGTCTGACTTCTTCAGGTTTCATGGACATAGTAGCGTGTGTCAAGATTTCCTTCCTTTTTAAGGCTGAATAATATTCCATCATATGTATAATCCACATTTTACTCATGCATTCATCAGCTGATGGACACTTTGGTTGTTTCCACCTTTTCGCTATTGTGAATAATGCTCCTATGAATATGTGTGTACAAATATTTGTTTGAATTTCTGCTTTCAGTTCTTTTGGTCATCTACCCAGAAGTAAAATTCCTGGATCATAGGTTTTTTTTGTTTTTTTTTTTAGGAAACTCTGAACTGTTTCCTATAGTGGCTGCACCATTTTACATTCCAACCAACAGGGCACAAATGTCCCAATTTCTCCAAAATCTTTTCCAATACTGTTATTTACTTTTTTTGTTTGTTATCTTGTGTGTGTTTGCATGTGTGTTTTATAATAGCCACTCTGCTGGGAGTGAAGTAATTTTAATTTACATTTCTCTGATGATTGTGATGTTGAGCATCTTTCCATGTGCTTCTTGGCCATCTGTGTGTATCTTCTTTGTAGAAATGTCTATTCAAATCCTTTGTTTCTCAATCAGATTGTTTTTTGTTGTTATTGAGTTGTAGAAGTTCCTTATATATTCTAGATATTAACCTCTTATAGATACACTATGCAAATATTTTCTCCCATTTTGTGGCTTGCATTTCTACTCTGTTCATAGTATCCTTTGATACACAAAAGGTATTTTTAAGCAGATTAATCTCAAAACTATAATGTTGAGCAAATGAAGCCAAACACAAAAGAGCCCACATTAAAAGTGAAAGTTGCTCAGTCGTGTCTGACTGTTTGTGACACCATGGACTGCACAGTCCGTGGAATTCTCCAGGTCAGGATACTGGAGTGGGTAGCCTTTGCCTTCTCCAGGGCATCTTCCCAACCCAGGGATCGAACCCATGTTTCCCAAATTGCAGGCACATTCTTTACCGGCTGAGCCACCATATCTATTTTAAGTTCTGCATCTATATAAATTTCAAGAACAAGCAAAACTAATCAATGGTGGAAAAAGATCAGAACAGGGCTGCCTCTAGGGCATGAGTGAGGCTTGTATTGACCAGGAAGGGATTAAAAAAAAAACTTCTAGGGGTTTTTGCAATACACTATATCTTAATAGAGGCTTGGGTTACATTTAAGATTTGTATATTTCATTGTATGAAAAATTTACCAAAGAACAACCCCAAGCTTCTAAACAATTATTAAACCCAAATTGTTTATATCCATGCTGAAGTGTTTAGGGGTGAAATATATTTGCAACTTATTTTCAAACATGTAAAAAATTAATATGGATGATATGAATAGACAGAAATGAGTATTAGAGTTATATGAGAAAGCAAATATAGTAGAATTGTAGAATCTAGGTGGCAGTTATATGAGTGTTGACTGCATAATTTTCTTCAACTTTTCTGTATTTTTAAAAAAATTCCATGATAAATGTTGGAAAAAATAGAAATAGAAAATGAAACTATTTTGAAATTACCATTAAAACTATCATTCCTATAGTTAAAATTAATGTATATTAGTATCTTTTCAGATTTGTGTTACATGATTTTTTAAAGGAAACAAAGGTCATGTAATTCTTACATTTCCATTACCCGTCACAAATTTCATTTTGCTCCCCACCCTACTTCCACCCATGGGTAATCAGCATCTTATCATAAGTTTGGAGTGTATTCTTACAATCCACTTGTAAAAATTTTATACTTGTCTATGCATGTATGTAAAACTAATGTCAAGTACAGTCATTGTGTCTTCATTTATAATAATGAAAAATTGGAAAAACCTAAATGTCAATCAGTGGAGAAATGAATAAGCTATGGGTTTTTACATGATGCAATCAATCTTGGAAACAATGTTAATTAATGAAAGCAAGCTTATAAATTATACTTTTATTGTTAATGGGTATACATATATGTGGCAAAATTACAAAAACATGGGCAGGAAGTACGCACACAAACTTGACAGTAACAGTCATTTCTGGGAAGGTAGGGAGGGGAATGTGATTAGAAAGGGCATAAAGGACCTCAGTCACACCTTTAGTTTCTTGAAAATTTATTTGACGCAAATATGGTAAAATATTAACATTTGTTCAACTTGAGCAGTGTGTACATATGGGGATTTATTTGCTGTATTTTTCTGTATGTTGGAAATAATTCATAATTTGAAAATACAGTGTAGCTTTGTAAATATAGTTTTTAGAATTTATAGAAATCATATGATAGTGTAAATGTTCTGCAGCATGCTTTTTAAAATTCAGCTTATGGTTTTAAGCTTTGTCCATATTGGTATATGCAGATCTGGTTATCTAATTGCTGTTCTTGGTATCCAGTCATACAACTATATCCCATGCAATTTAGCCATCACTCTGCTGATGGACATTTAGGTCATTTCCATGGATATTATTATCAATACAGTTTTATGCAACAGACTCTGCTTACTGTAAATCTTTCTTGACAAGATGTACAGACTGTATTAGGAGGATGAAGAAAGAAAAGAAGCAGAGGAGACTCTTGGAAGCAGCATATGTGTCCCTCAAAAGTCAAAACAATTGCCTGGTGATAATTAATGAGACGTTCAAAGCACATTAGCTTTCCAAATGATTTGGATACCACTCTGCCAAGTATGGGCTTCGCAGGTGGCACTCGCGCCAGTGCAGGAGACATAAGAGATGAGGGTTCGATCCCTAAGTTGGGAAGATCCCCTGGAGGAGGGTATGGCAACCAGTATACTTGCCTGGAGAATCCCATGGACAGAGGAGCCTGACGGGCTACAGTCCATAGGACTGCAAAGAGTTGGACACGATTGAAGTGATTTAGAACACAGGTTTTCTGAATAAATAATGCTGCAGTGAACAAGATCTTGTGGACAGGAGTGTTCCCTAGAGTGGTGATCTTTAAACTGCAGTGTGTGTACTTCTGAGAATACCAAAAACTTTTCAAGAAGTCTTTAGGCCTAAGTTGATATTTTTATTTTTATTTTTTTAAATTTTATTTTATTTTTAAACTTTACATAATTGTATTAGTTTTGCCAAATATCAAAATGAATCCGCCACAGGTATACATGTGCTCCCCATCTAAGTTGATATTTTTAAAACTCAATTTCAAGATCTTCAACCTCCATATGTGTGCTTTCCTCCATATGTTTATTTCGAGCAGTCCTGGGTCTAGGCCTGTGGTTGGGTGCTGTGCAGGTTGTCATTTTCCACCTCCATTCACAATTGCTCTTCTCTCACTTGACTACAGAAAGGCATAGTTCTCATCCATATCACCTTTCATTTGCTATTTTATGCATAAAATTTAGTATTTATGTGTTTTATATATTAAATTTTTATTTTGAAAATTTAACCTATTAATCTATTTAAAATATATTTTTGTTTTTAGCATGAGACAACAATGTAATTGTAAATCTAATGACTTTGACATAATAGTCTAAATAATACAACTGGACACTTTATACTCTAATATTCATATCAAAGTCTCTTTGATCATATGGGAAGTATAAAGTTTATGGAAGTATCATTCCACTATCTTACTAGAATTCCCTGAAGTCATGGTGGCCATATAAGACAGTTCTGGTCATGAGATATAATTCTATTAAGAATTGGTGGAAGCTTTCTGCTTTCTTGAAACAAGCACCCCTCCGTTTCCCTCTTCTCTTTGGATGTATGATACCTGGTAGCAAAGGAGCCATCTTTCCAGCTCACCTTTCCAATAGAGCTGTTATCTCAGGGGAAGCTGACTCCACTCTCATCTCGTGGATGGTCTAAGGATAATTCCGTCCCTGTTGCCGGAGGTTGGTTTAGTTTTAGGTGTGACACAATTCTGTATACTTTGTTCACGTTTGCAGTCAGCTTCTGGGAAAGTTTTTCCCTGATCTTAAAAGAGATTCAAGGAAAGCCAGTCTTCCTCCCCCTTCCCTTGGATACTTTTCTTTTGCAATATACAAGTTTTACAGTTTAGTCAGTTCAAGTTTATGGTTTTTTTTTTTTTTTTTTCCTGATTGTTAAGTATTTTTTGTGCATTAAGAAATCCTTTTCTACCCTGAAGTAAAAATATTCAACATAGCCTCCTAATAGTTTCCAAGTTGTGCTTTCAATTTCAGAACCTTAATCCATCTAAGATTTATTTGGGGATATGATAATGAAGTAGGGATTTGATTTTCCCCTCCACATGGAGAGCCAATGGTCCAACATTCTTTATTTAATAGTTCTTTTGCCATTGATCTTCAAAGCCACCTTTCTGGTGATAAAAAAAAAATAATAATAGCTAAAATTTATTTACCACTTAGTATTTTTTTAAGCATATCACGTATCAACTCATTTGATCCTTACAACTACTTTATAAAGTACAGGTTCATGATCCATTATTTACAATTCTGGAATTGAAAAACGCATGAATATGATACTTTTAAAAAATTCATTTGGGAGCAAAACCTGACCTAAACTTCCATGCAGCTATTTATTTATGTTGTTGTTGTTTTTTAAAGATATTTTCTATTTATATCCGTTTTGGCTGTTCCTTATGGCATGTGAGATGTGAGATTTTAGTTCCCCATGGAACCCATGCCCTCTGCATTGGAAGCACAGGGTCTTACCCACTGGCCCACCAGGAAAGTCCCTGCCATGCAGCTATATAGAGTCTCTTCTTTAGTCCTCTTAGTATGGCTATTCATACATTTTGCTGCAGAACTGTAAATGTACTTGACTATTGGGTGTGGCCCTAGAAGCTTTTGGGGTGTGACAAGGTATATGCATTGGATTACTTTTCAAAATCTAAAACATTCTAAATTCAGAAAACCATTTAACCAAGGTCTCAGATAAAGGTTGTGTTGTTGTTGTTTAGTTGGTGCTAAGTCATGTTTTTTTGCAACCCTGTGGACTTGTAGGCCACCAGGCTCCTCTGTCCATGGGTTTCCCAGGCAAGATAATGGAGTGGGTTGCCATTTCCTTTTCTAGGGGATCTTCCCGACCCAGGGATTGAACCTGCAACTCCTGCCTTGGAACACGGATTCTTTACCACTGAGCCACCAAACCCCAAAGGTTGTGTACTAGTACTACTTTTATCCCCATTTCACAGCTGAGGAAATTGAGACATAGAATTTAAGTCATTTGCTTAAGGTTGCATAGTTAACAAAAAATTTACTCAATGGAGTTAATAACATTTTTGAGTGCTTAAAGTTATAGTCATTTGTGAACTCCGGGAGATGGTGATGGACAGGGAGGCCTGGCGTGCTGCGATTCATGGGGTCGCAAAGAGTCGGACACAACTGAGCGACTGAACTGAACTGAACTAAATGCTTTATATTCATTATTTCCTTTAAACCTTGGCCAATAACCTCAGATATTGGCAGATGACACCACCCTTATGGCAGAAAGTGAAGAAGAAGTAAAGAGCTTTTTGATGGGCATGAAAGAGGAGAGTGAAAAAGTTGGCTTAAAGCTCAACATTCAGAAAACGAAGATCATGGCATCCAGCCCCATCACTTCATGGCAAATAGATGGGGAAACAATGGAAACAGTGTCACTGCGGACTGCATCCATGAAATTAAAAGACGCTTACTCCTTGGAAGGAAAGTTATGACCAACCTAAACAGAATATTAAAAAGCAGAGACATTGCTTTGCCAACAAAGGTCCATCTAGTCAAGGCTATGGTTTTTCAAGTAGTCATGCATGGATGTGAGAGTTGGACCATAAAGAAATCTGAGCTCTGAAGCATTGATGCTTTTGAACTGTGGTGTTGGAGAAGACTCTTGAGAGTCCCTTGGACTGCAAGGAGATCCAACCAGTCCATCCTAAAGGAGATCAGTCCTGGGTCTGGAAGGACTGATATTGAAGCTGAAACTCCAATACTTTGGCCACCTGATGTGAAGAACTGACTCATTTGAAAAGACCCTAATGTTGGGAAAAACTGAAGACAGGAGGAGAAGGGGACAGAGGATGAGATGGTTGGATGGCATCACTGACTCAATGAACATGAGTCTGAGTGAACTCCGGGAGTTGGTAATGGACAGGGAGGCCTGGCGTGCTGCTGTCCATGGGGTCGCAAAGAATCAGACACGACTGAGTGACTGAACTGAACAACCCTATAAGGTGCTATTATTGTCCCCATTTTCCAGAAGAAGCAGTTGAAGCTTAGAAAGGTTATACAACTTCCCTGGACACACAACTATTAAATGCGGTGAGGAAGGATTTAAAAACAAGCTATTCTGACTTCAGTATATTTATTACACTATGCCTTACCAGTCTGTAACACGTTTAGAACTACATATCGTATCTAATTACCTCTTGGATATTAAAGAGTAAGGGTTTTTTTTTAATGCGTATCAGATCATTTTACTCCCATGCTTAAAACCCTCCTATGACTTCCTATTGATTTCAAATGCATGCAGCAGTAATTGGCAGCTTGAGCGAGCAGTAGCTGGAAGCAAGATCTTAGTTTCCCAGACTGGGAGTCCTAACCACTGGACCACAGGGGCCAGCAGTTAGGGCTAGAGCCCCTAGTCCTTGCCTGCCTAATAAAGAATGAATTCAGGCAAGAAGGCAGAAGATAAAGAGTAAGTAAAAAGTTTATTTGAAAAGAAAAGTATGGGCAAACTCAGATTCGTGCCTTTGGGAAGTTTAAATCCTTTAGGGGACAGTTTTCCAGGTCTTTGTCTTCCTTCAGGCCAATCATCTTGCTTTGTTCCCCCACACCCCATGGGTTAATCTGTCTCAGGACCTTCCCCTGAGGTGTGCATGCACCCCTCAGCCAAGATGGTCCTCAAAGTGCAGGCTTCTGGGAGGAGCAAGACTCATTATGGCCTGGAATTATCCCCTGACTTTTGACCCCAGTGAGCCTTTCTGCACATATGTAGTGTCTCCCTTGTCCCCAAAATGGGGGAATGGAGATCCCTTAATCCTTTACTCAAACAGGGTTTTGTCCTTGTTTGTCCTACAAGCTGGAATCAAGATTGCCAGAAATATCAATAACCTCAGATATGCAGATGACACAACCCTTAGGGCAGAAAGCAAAGAACTAAAGAGCCTCTTGATGAAAGTGAAAGAGGAGACTGAAAAAGCTGGCTTAAAACAACATTCAAAAAACTAAGATCATGGCATCCGGTCCCATCACTTCATGGCAAATGGGGAAACAATGGAAACAGTGACAGACTTTATTTTCTTGGACTTCAAAATCACTGCAGATGGTGACTGATCCATGAAATTAAAAGACGCTTGCTCCTTCGAAGAAAGTTATGACTAACCTAGACAGCATACTAAAAAGCAGAGACGTTACTTTGCTGACAAAGGTCCATATAGTCAAAGCTACAGTTTTTCCAATAGTCATGTATGGATGTGAGAGTTGGACTATAAAGAAAGCCGAGCACCAAAGAATTGAGGCTTTTGAACTGTGGTGTTGGAGAAGACTCTTGAGAGTCCCTTGGACTGCAAGATCAAACCAGTCAATCCTAAAGGAAATCAGTTCTGAATGTTCATTGGAAGGACTGTTGCTGAAGCTAAAATTCCAGTACTTTGGCCACTTGATGTGAAGAACTGACTCCTTGGAAAAGACCCTGATGCTGGGAAAGATTGAAGGCAGGAGGAGAAGGGGACAACAGAGGATGAGATGGTTGGATGGCATCACCAACTCGATGGACATAAGTTTGAGCAAGCTCCGGGAGGTGTTGATGGACACGGAAGCCTGGCTTGCTGCAGTCCATGGGGTCACAGAGTTGGACACAACTGAGCGACTGAACTGTCCTTGCCATGATTATTACCTTGACTATTGCCACGACTTGGCTCAGAGGTTAAAGCGTCTGCCTGGAATGTGGGAGACCTGGGTTCGACCCCCTGGGTCAGGAAGATCCCCTGGAGAAGAAAATGGCAACCCACTCCAGTACTCTTGCCTGGAGAATCCCATGGAGGGAGGAGCCTGGTGTGCCACAGTCCATGGGGTCGCAAAGAGTAGGACACGACTGAGCTACTTCACTTCACTTTAATTGCCACGACTATTACCTTAAGGTATTTACAAGAGAGAAAGACTGGTTATTTACCCTGTTTCTGTTGTTATTTCCATTTTGGAGGGCAAAGAAGAGGCTGATTGTAAATTCCTCAACTAGAGCCCATCTTGTCTCAGGAAATGTAAAGAAGAGGCTAGTTTTAAGTATCCAGTCTGAAACCCACTTCTTCATACCCCATGAGATGCAAACAGGAGGCCAGTTGTAAATGTCTAACCTGGGCCTTTCTACCTCCTACTTCACTACTGCTAGACGAAAATCCAAATTCCTTACAATGGCGCCTTTCTACCTCTCCCATCTTGTTCTCCAAGATAGCCAGCTTCTTTTAGGTTTTTACCTGAGATGTATCCCCTACCTGGAAGACTCCCTCCTGTTAGTCAGGCCTCAGATTAAGCTCCTCCTTGGTTTTTCCCTAATTACCCAGTTTGGAGTCTCTAATCACGCTCTCTATCCTATCATTCTGTTTTTCATAGCATATAAACATGATATTTTCTCATTTACTTGTTTACTCTCTTTCCTTCCATTAGAATGTAAGTTCAACTACAGTGGACACCTTATCTGTTTTGGTTTCTTGTGAAGTCCTAATCTCTAGTATAGACTTTAGCATGTGGTAGGTACTTAATTTTGGCTGAATAAATTAATGTAGTGTATGATCAGTAAATGTACCTGCTTGTTAGTTTCAGTGGTGGTACATGAACTGAGAAGGCAGGTGGGAGGAGCTGGTGAAATATAAAGGCATTTAAACATCAGTTTTTGCCTAATAGTATAAATAGTGCCTAACAGTGTTTGGCATAGAACAGGGGCCAAATTAGTATTTGTTTTAGAATGAACAGTATATATTACTAGTAGCTTGGCTCTTGGGCAAATTTCTTAACCTTCCTGAGCTTAGTTTTCTAACCTATAAAATGAAGATTAAAACTTACTTTACAGGATTAGCCTACAAATTATATGAGATAATGCATGCCAAATGTATAGCACATAGGTTTTTAAATTTCTTTCCCTTTACACTTTATAAACTCTTGGAAGCTCTTCTAGCCGCATGACCTCATTTTATTTCTATAGTACTTCTCATTAGTCTTTATTTTATGGATGAAAAAGACTCAGGGGCTGAGGCAAAGCTTCTTCAGGTAATGACAAGCCAATGGACAAGTTTTATAAGCAAAGGAGTGACTCGATGAAAGCAGTGTTTCTTGAAGATTCATCTGCTGGAGGCCTTTAAGATGGGGTCAACTGAAGAAGCTGGAGAAATACTACTTTGACTACTATCATAAAAATCAAGTTTAAGGTGAAAAGGCATGCACTAGGTGACAGAGAACGTTTGAAAACCTAACAAGAGACTGAACAGCTACACAGCAAAAAAGACACAAACTGCCGACAGTTCTCAAACACGGTTGAGAAAGTGATGTCACCAACAACCTAAACAATTAAGATACCAAACTTTGCAAAATGGTTGGCAGTTCTTCCCTCTAATACCTATGCAGAACATACGGCGGTTACATGGCAAACATTTGAGCCGTGTCTTCACTGCCGTTGCACACCTTTGTGGATTTCACCCTCCCACTGGGATCGCCATCTGGACTAGAGCATCTTATGGACCTGTGGATTCTGTTTTCTCTACGAGCAGTCTGGTGAGGTGAGAATCGGGGCGATGAAGAATTAGAAGTAAAGGTTTTGAACTTTGAGAGTCTCGGCTAGATCGACTTTTTTCTTTCTATAAAAATGAAGTCCTTGAAGACTTAACGACCCCCTCCGGAAGAGCACAAACAGCCTTTTGGCAGCTCGTGCCACCAGGCCGCAGCAGCTCGTACTCCTTCGGCTCAACAGCAGAGCGGAGCACCTCGCGGTGAGCTGACGTCACTTCCGGCGCGCTGACGCTCAGTCCGGCGTGCCGACGCCTGCGTCAGCAAAGAGCGGGGCTGGGGGCACCCGGTTTGAAGTCGTGCGGATCGGAGCACTGCCGCCTCCGCCGCTGTCTGAGACCCCCTGCTTCCGGGTCGCGGCGGGGAAGAGCTCGGGTAGGCGGCAGGGCAGATGCCCGAGGGCCCGCGCCGGGACGTTCCGCTCCGCACCGGCCGCTCCCCTCTGTTCCGCGGCCTGGGCCTGCGCCGCTCCGCTCTCTGGAAACTAGCGCCTCGGCTGCGCGGCTCGTCGCTCGCGGGGAGCTCCGAACCGCCGGCGTCCGGCCATGGCGGTCTCCAGGTGGGTCTAATTCCTCCAGAGCTAACAGGAGGTTCCCATTGTCACTGGGCTCGGGCGCCTTCCTGCCTAGACTCCGCAGTTCGCCCCTCAGTCAGCGGGGCTTTGGACTCGGGTTACTCCACGTAAGTAACCCGTGGAGGAATGTCTTTTTCTTGCTGAATAGACCGTTTGGCACGTTAGAGCTAGTTTTTCTCTTTCCTCACCATGTTTCTCTTCTCTGGTTTCTCTTCCCTCTTTCAGTGCTAGGAGAATCTTTTCGCTTTCTTAGTATTCTAAGGCCGATCCCTAACCTCCATTTCACGGGAAAACTTGGTAGTAACTGACGAAGTCGGGGAGACTTTGAGTTAGTTATCTAAGTGACCTTCTAATTATGTTAAAATTTGTGTTTACGGCTTTAGGGATATGTTTTTTCCTGAGTGCTTCTTTCTTACATTATAATTTTTCGTTTTGTTTGGCAGTACACATTCAGTCGTCAGCTTTGTAATCTTTAGCAAATTATTGTATTAGTATCATCTTCTTTAACCAAGGCGTGAAAGATGTATCACGAATCTTAAATTATTTTTAAGTGATGGCCCCTCGTTAGGAAAGTATAGGAGACTATAGGGAGACCAGCAAGACATTTCTTTGTATGGGTAGCAGGAAAGTCTTTTTCTCCAATATGAGAGACTGGGGTGGGGAGTACATTTTGTCAGAGCCTTGACGTTAGTGGACATTGATATGTGTAAGTAGGGGGTAGACCCTCTGATAGAAGACAGAAGGGTTCACCAAGTTTGTTAGTTTTCATGAGAAATGGGTCCTTCTACCATATAGACTGAAAGGGAAAAATGATGACAGTTCAGAAAACATAGTTTTTGTTCATTTTTCAGAGTTAATTGAACAGATTCCTGTTTTGCAAGCAAAAGGATAACCCATACCTCATAGATTCCCTAGATAACTGATGAGAAAGTGTGTGGGAGAAACCCAATAGAGTTGAGTGTGAGGGGTTGTGAGGTACCTGTAATAGGGGGCATCTAATTTTTATTTCATAGATTATTTGATTCCATTCAGTGTGAGGAAATTCTTATTTTGTGATGTATAAAATAAAGAAAAAAATGAAAGTTTAAAGAGCACCTAATCTGCTTGACTAATGCAAATCTATTTACAGAAGTTTAGGGCACCTACATTTCTGAATGAATGAGTTTTCAAAGCAGCTGCTTTTTGTACTTGACATTGGATTTCAAAGGGTGGTGCTCTTTTTTTCTGTAGATCTTTTTTAATTTAGCTTGCCAAAATTCTGTTAAATTCTACTTTAAAAAGAAAACTTGTCATGGTTTTATAAAAGAGCTAGGCCTGGGCTTATTTTGATAATACAGTAGGTTCATGGAAAACACTTTTGAGACACTTTCTGATTTGGGGATACTACCAGTCCTTGACTTTTTCATATGAGGATTCACTTTGAATAACAGACTTTAATTTTAAACTGACCTTCGCCATGTACTGAGCACACATGTTTATGAACTAAATTTCCTTTCTCTTCTTGGTGTGAAATACAGACTCATTTGCATGTCCCTCATGGCTCAGACAGTAAAGAATCTGCTTACAATGCAGGAGACCTGGGTTTGATCTCTGAGTTGAGAAGATCCCCTGGAAGAGAGCATGGCAATGCATTCCAGTATTCTTGCCTGCAGAATCCCTATGGATACAAGGTGCCTGGCGGACTATAGTCCATGGGTCGCAAAGAGTCTGACATGAATAACCACATACACATACATACAGACTCATTTTAATATTTTATTGTAGAACAGGTTGAAAATGGTTGAAAAGATAAAAATCATTTGTGAGAATCAAATCTAAAATACTTTTTGCACTGTTTGTATCAGTGTGTGACTGAAAAGAAATGGTAATGTTTTTATAACCTTTAAATATTTCCAATACGAGGGAAATGTTAAGTTCAGAAATCCAGATCCAAAGATCCAGGAATAATATTTGACTTTGCCCTCCCTTCCTTTCCCCCAGTCTAGCCAGTCCCCAGATCCAATCTTGTCAGTTCTACATTTCTAATCTTTCTCTGGCATATCTTTTCTTCCCACGCCATTTATCACAGTCCTACTCCATACCACCATCATCTCTAATCCAAGACACCTGTCACAGCAGCCATTCTGCTCTTCCTGCCTCCATTGGTATCTCTTTCTAATTTATTCTTTGCTTCTTTGCTAATGTTAATTTTAATGTAGCCTTTTTTTTTCTCCCTGTTTAACCATTTAGTTTTCTGTTGCCTTAATATAAAGGACAAATTTTGTAACAAACACATCTTACCAGATCATTTGTGATCTGGTTCGTGCTTTACCATTTTAAGCTTCATCTTGTCAAGTTGTTTGAGTCTCTCTCTCTCCCCCTCTTCATTCTGAATCTTTGTTCTTTTTCACCTCCTAGTCTATAAAACATTAATTCCTACCTTAATCTCTGGAACATTAATTCCTACATTCTCCTCCTACCCAACCTTAGTTTTTAGATCTAAACCCTAAGCCTATACATGTGTCACTTTGTTTGGGAAGCCTTCTCTGGTATTACTTCATCTCAGCTGGTGAGATATTGTCTTGCCAGTCATATTTATCATACTTTGTGATTGTTTAATTGTTCGCTTTCTTGCTTGAGTTAACATCAGCTCTGTGAGAGAAGTGAATGTCTTTACTCCTTCTTTCCCCAGGAGAGTGCCTTTTCTCATAGGTGCTCAATACACTTTTTTAAAAATGGGTGATTGTTTTCTTGTTTAATTCCTGTCATGATTTTTCTGTAACTTTTGTAGAGTATTTCTGGTGTTTTTCAGGAAGTGCTTCTGAGTTTTACAGGTTTCCCTAAGAGAGAAAAACTTTCATTATAGTTTTGAATATTGACCAGAATTATAATTTAAAAAACAATAAATATCGTCAGAACTAGTTTTATAAATTTATAGTCTAGTACAATTCTGTGATAGCATGGTCTTTTATAATGCAAATTGGATATAATGTAACTGCATTTTCTGTAATCAAAATTTTTAGACTTCACTTAGTTTTTTAAAAATTATTATTCATTTTATTTTCGGCTGCATTGGATCTTCGTTGCTGCAAGCAGCCTTTCTCTAGTTGTGGTGTGCAGGCTTCTTACTGCAGTGGCTTCTCTTGTTGCCGCCCATGTGCTTAGATGGCTCCAAGACATCTGGAATCTTCCCAGACCCAAGATGGAACTCGTGTCCTCAGTATTGGCAGTCAGATTCATAACTGCTGGACCACCAGGGAAGTCCCACACTTAGCCTTTATAAAGGCTTAGTTTTAAGGTAGTACTTTGAATTATAAGAATGTAGCAAATGGTAAAATGTATGGTCAACTCTTGATCCCCTATGGGTGAGTTAAATCTTGCCACAAACACCTACCCCACCCCTCAAAAAACCCTACAAATCTTTGTGACTCTAAAATTGCAAATACAATGATAGCATTTGAAGTTCTCCCATAAAATGCAGTGAACTACTACTGAAAATGTATGACTCTTTTAGACCTCTAGTAAAAGAGTATACACATGTGAAAGAACAATGTTGCCCTTAATAAGTGAATGCTGAAAAGTCAGCCAAACTCACTCACTAGCTACTTGACTTGCTCTCATAACATCAATCTCAGCAAAAAAAAAAACCCCAACAAATTAGTATGTATTACAGGCTTTCAGTGTTGTTTGCAAGCAATTTAAATCATAATTATTAAATATTTGAATACTGTATTGTTCTGTAAGCCTCTCTCCCTGTGTCATCTGTCACTAATTGAAGTTGAGCCACCAACAGTAAAGGTAATGTTAGAGGGATTGTTAAAAGTTATGTTCATTACAGAAGGTGGTGGGTGAATCTGTAACAATGTTGGGTTCCACGGCTTAATTTTTTAAAAGATTATTTTTGATACCTTTGCCTGTTTATACCACGGTTGGTTGTTGTTATGCATCGATTAGCTATTATGAATTTAGTTTTTCCTTGATCATATACAGAGAATGTAAAAATATAATTTAGAGAATTTTCCATCAGTGATCTCTGCTATAAAGGTCATGTCTAAAAGTTATGACTTGACTGTTTTAGAAGCCATACCTTAAGTCTGTGAAGCACATCTTTGGAGTTTAAAAATGATGCTGTGTTCAGAAAAGATTCTGAACATACCCTCTTATGGAAGAAACAAATTGCTACATGTGAGCAGAACTTTGCTCTGTTGTGTTAATTCTTTGTCAACACTGCTGATGCTTCAGAGAAACATTGTTTCAGTGACCTATTCTGCACAGTAAAGGGAAGTTTCTTGATGTGGGGGGTCCTTGCTCTTGACAGAGAAAACGCTAATATGATCTTACCTGTGGGAGAGCTCAGGTGTTGTTTGTTTGTTAGGCCTATTCCTCCATTATTACTAATTTCTATTCATTATAAGATTGACAGAAGACACTGTTGTAAATTGTAATATATTGAATATTTTGTACTTTAAAAATGGGGACCAAAAGCTAGGAAAGGTAGAGGAGGCATTATATAAGTGTATCCATTTTAATCCCTTTGGTTAAATTCCTCCCTGTTTCTTTAGTCTGTTTCTCAAAGTAGTATCCACCTAATAATTCACCACTTTAACCATTTTAAAATATGCACTTTCAAATGAAGTTTTAATCCACTAAACATTATTTTTCCCCCTGAAAAATCTAGATTTTTATGTTTAAGATAAAGTCATACAAGAGGCAGAGGTTAGGGGAAAAAAAGTGTCCTGAAGGAAATAATGCACCTTGGCTGTCCTTTTCAGCACTCATTTAATAAGTATTTACAGAGTGCTTTCTATGTTCCAGGTGCTGGAGATACAGCAGAGAATAAAAATGGATTTCCCATTCTCATGGAGTTCCTGTTCTGGGGGTGGGTGGGTGGGGGAATGTAAATGACACACACCTGCCCTGGCATCTGGCTTTGGTGTTGTTTCACATCTTCATGTCTGTTCTCAGTGTTCTTTGTGGCACTTCAAATTAATCTACTTTCTTCTAGCATTAACATAGTTTCAAGTAACCCACAGTAGGAACTTGAAGGCATACATTTTAAAACATCAGTCTAGGCAATTTCTTAAAAGACATTTCTTTTGATCATAACTTCCTTGCTTAATGATGTTATGTAGGACTAAGCACAGTGTTGATACCAGATATTTATGTTCTTATTCCCTAAGTAACACAGAAAAGAAAAGCCTCACATAGTAAATGTAAAAAATGCGTGACAAATTGGACAAACTTGACTGATCATTCCCTTTTAGTTATAATTACAAAGCCATCTCTGACGTATTGTCTCAGTTGACCTTCCATAATTTTTTTAGAGTGATTAAATTTATTCAGAGAATACTGAGATTGGAAATAGATTGCAAATGTTATATTTTAAACACTTTCTTTTTCCATCCTCAAATAGCGGAAATGCAATATATATTTGTTTATTGGTGTTGAAGTAGTAGTCTAGGACATTTTTATAGTTCAGCATGCGTATTATTTCTTTTTATATTCTTTTTGAATTATGATAATACAAACAGCTGAAGAGAAGTTAAATTATGGTTGTCAGCATAACCTCTACAAACTCCATGTACTTTCCTAACAGCCAGTTTTTTTAAACCACATTTTGTGTTTTAATTTGAAGTATAATTAATTTTCGGAGAAGGCAATGGCACCCCACTCCAGGACTCTTGCCTGGAAAATCCCATGGACAGAGGAGCCTCTTGGACTGCAGTCCATGGGGTCGCTAGGAGTTGGACACGACTGAGCAACTTCACTTTCACTTTTCACTTTCATGCGTTGGAGAAGGAAATGGCAACCCACTCCAGTGTTCTTGCCTGGAGAATCCCAGGGATGGTGGAGCCTGATGGGCTGCCGTCTATGGGGTCACACAGAGTCGGACACGACTGAAGCGACTTAGCAGCAGCAGCAGCATAATTAATTTTCAATATTGTATTAGTTTCAAGGATATAACATAGCAATTCAATATTTTATATATATCATTTAAAGTTACAATAAAATAATGGCTGTCTTTCCCTGTGCAGTACAGTGCATCCTTGTTGCTTATTTGTTTTATATATAGTAGTTTGTGTCTCTTAATCCCACACACCTATCTTCTCATTCCCTCTTCCCTCTAGGCAGTCTTTAGAGCAGTTTTCTGAAATCACAGGTTTATAAAATAAACATTGATCATGTCTTTTATAGTTATTTCTCTGAATTAAAATCCAATTGAAAATGGGCCAGATTATCATCATCAATAGATTCATAACCAATTGTTGTTGTTCAGTTGCTCAGTCTTGTCCGATTCTTTGTGACCCCATGGACTGCACCATGCCAGGCTTCCCTGTCCTTCACCATCTCCCTGAGCTTGCTCAAACTTATGTCCATTGCGTCGGTGATGCCATCCAACCATCGTGTCCTCTTTCGTCCCCTTCTCCTCCTGCCTTCAATCTTTCTCAGCATCAGGGTGTTTTCTAATGAGTTGGCTCTTTGCATCAGGTGGCCAAAGTATTGGAGCTTCAGCTTCAACATCAGTCCTTCCAATGAATATTCAGGACTGATTTCCTTTAGGATTGACTGGTTTGATCTTGCAGTCCAAGGGACTCTCAAGAGTCTTCTCCAACACTACAATTCAGAATTATCAATTCTTTGATGCTCAACCTTCTTTAGGGTCTCACTCTCACATCCGTACATAACTACTGGAAAAACCATAGCTTTGACTATACAGACTTTTGTTTCAAAATGATGTCTCTGCTTTTTAATACACTGTCTAGGTTTGTCATAGATTTTCTTCCAAGGAGCAAGCGTCTTTTAACTTCATGGCTGCAGTTGCCATCTGCAGTGATTTTGGAGCCCAAGAAAATAAATGTGTCACTGTTTCCATTGTTTCCCCATCTATTTGCCATGAAATGATGGGACCAGATGCCATGATTGTTGTTTTTTAATGTCATCAGTGGATACTGTCAAATGTAATTGCACCATGTTTTATTTAATTTATTCTTCTACAGTCTCTGGTATCTTCTGTTCAGCTTGACATCTATTACCTCTTTTTCCTCCATTTGTCTATCCTTTGAAGAATGAAGAGTAGCATTTTTTACTGTTAGCTGTTATGCTATATAAGCTTTAGCCAAAAGAAGTATTGTGGTAAGTACTGTGTTCCCTCAGTCAGCCCTTCTTTTAACTTTCTTTTTCTTTTGATCACCTGGCTTCCTTCAGACCTCTCCTTCATCAAGGGTCCTGTCTGCCCTCCAGCATAATACTGGCTCTGTCTCATACCCTTTCCCTCTCCCCTACCTGTTCATTAAACCAGTCTTTTCCTTTGTGTCCTGACCCGTGCTTACCCTGCTTGCCTCATAGTTTGCTATCCTGGTGTAATAGGTCACATTGCCCTCTTGTGAGATCCCGGTCTGCTTATCCCTTTGTTGTTCCTTTTGTGTGGCATCTAATCTGTTATCCTGGAGAGAAGAATGAAAAAGTCCAAAAGGGGCTTTGAGTCAAGAGCACCAAAGAAGCATTCTAGTGTCCCCATTCTTCTATTCAGGGAGTCAAATCTGACTATCACAAGGTGGGAGAGGTGAGAATAGACAGGTCTGGAATTGGATGCGAGGATGAGCTGATCTGCCCTCAGGGCAGTTGACTGGTGAGGGAGCGGAGGTGACATGACATGGTGTTGGGGTATAAGGCTTTGAAGAAAGGAGAGGCAGAAGGAACTGTGGGATTGTGAGGCAAATTCAGCATTAAGTTAGAGGAGTAGAAGGTCTTTGGGCAGGAGTATGTGTCCGCAGAGGACTCAAGGAAGGTTTAGGGAGGGTAGAAATTATTGAAGGAATACAGTGCCTACTGCCCAGTCGTTTTCAGCTTGCTCTTTGCAGCAGCCATAACTGCCTGATGTTCAGATTGCTAAAGTACTGCTGTACTCATCTTTTTACTTACTGAAACATTGCTTTAGCATCACTTCTGTTATTTTTATAACTTGTTTTTGTGTAGTATAGCTATGACAGATTAAGGATATTTCTCAAAGGAAGCAAAAAAATATATAGTACTCTCTTTGTTTAAAAATGGTGCTTCAACCTGTCCCCAAGAAACTTGGATTTTTCTTTATCTATAATTTTAATTACAGTAAATACCAGGTACTCAACAAATATTTGAATTCTGTGCAGAGACACTTTGCGCAATATTGTGGGGGACAAAAAGAATCATTGAAGAAGGTGAAGCCTAATAAGCATAAGACAACATGCGACAAATTAATGTAAAGACACAAAAATGCATAATAAATACCAAAATGAGAATCCCTGTGGATTTTAGAAGAGGATGTAATTGTGTAGTAGTCCATGAGATGGTGTCAAGAAAGGACAGAACTTGAACTGAGTCTGAATGGGTGGGAATGAGCTGAAGAATTGGACCAAGAGAAGACATTCCAAGTAGAAGAAACAGTAGACAAAATTGTGGAAACCAAAGTGGCCTTTGTTTGGGAGATACTTTCTTGTTTTTGATTACTACCTGGTAGGTAAGGGTGAGCCATTGAAAGTTTTAGAATAAGGTAATAATTTGATCACAGGGTGTTCTAGGAAGTAAACTTAGCATTGAGATCTTATTAGTATGGAGTTTTGCTCATCAGGCAGTTGAGAGTTTGCACTTGAGCTCCCACATGGGCTAGATTTGGGGATTATTTGTTCTGTGTTATAGTTTAAACAAATTACAGTTTCCTACAGGAGAAACTGATGAGAGATGGACAGCCAGGGATTGAATTTGGGAGAATGTTCTTATTAAGAGTGTTAAGAATAGGGAAACCATGGAAAGAATTAAGAGATCAGAAAAGAACAGGGTAATAGAATGTTTTGAAAACTTAGGAAGGAAAGTATTTTATGAGTGGGGTAGTACTGAAATCAGATGTCACAGAAGAATCATGAAAATTGGATTTACAAAAAGCAAAGCCATTGGTTTTAGAGCTTAGAAGTTCCTTGGTGACCTTCAGGTGTGCTATTTCAGTAGCAGAGAAGGATAGAAATTTGATTTATAGGGATTAAAATATATGTGGTGAGAAGATAAAAGAAGTGATTTTAAACACTTGTTCAAGATGCTTGGCAGCAGAAAGAGTGTTCTAGAAGATGGAGGTCAAGCGGTTTATCTTATTAAAGATGGACCTCTGTATATTTGAAGACAGAAGGGAGTAGATTAATAAGGCAGTGATGTAAGATATTCGAGAAAGGATAATTGAATGAGGGTAGAAGGAGATGGTATCAAGAAAATGGTGAGACATTATGCAAGTCTTGAAGAAAAACAAGGACTGTCTCTTCATCTGAAATTGAAAGGATGAGTATAAAGACCCTTAAAGGTAATAAGTGAGATGAGATAGTTTGTATTCTAATAACCTAGGGATCTACTCAGTCCATTCATTTTTAAGGACTAGGTAATGGCAGTTGGGACTTGAGGAAAGTGGAAATGATTGTGGGGGGGAACTTGGAAAACTCAATTTAACTATTTATACATAGACTTACAAATAGGTTAGTATTGTCACTTCCTTAGAGTATTCATTTTGCAGCCAGCTTTTGCTTTTCATCACAAAAGCGGAACTCCATCACTGAAAAGGAGTTATGAAGTATTGGGCTGGTTAAAAAGTTTCAGTTTTTCTGTAAGATGATACAGAAAAACTCAAATGAACTTTTTGGCTGATCCAGTAGTTGAAATCTATCCAGAGGTGCAGTCTAAGGAACTTTGCAATCAAAGATATGACAAACATGGTATATAAGGGGGGAAAAAACTATAAACAGTTGCAGTGATGTGAGGCTATGAAATATGACTAAATCTAGTTTTACTCTGTAAAATAAGAGGTTAAGTGAAGTTAAGTGGGTTTCTTCTCTAAGCCTTCTAACAAGTGACAAAAGTAATACTTTTAAAGATCTCCTAACTTCCAGTCTAGTTCTACCATTTTGCAACTTTTCCTGTAGGAAGGTCCTGGATTTATGTAAACTGTACACATACAGTTTATATTATTATAAAGAATACATGCATCGTATACAGATATAAGTCTGTTGTTGCATAAATATGACTTAAGACATAATTTTTATAATAAAACATTTAATTTTTGATAATTTTGCTTGGCATAGAATATAGATTTAAAATGAATATTTATTTGCCTTGATAGAAAATTGTTCATAGATATTAAATTTTCTTTTTGAACATTTCTTTTCATTGAGCATAGGCATTCAAAATCAGTCCTGGCAATAGGCATATATTTGTTGTGAAGTTTCAGAGACAGTTTCAGTAGCTTTAACATCACAATCAGTTATAAAGATGAAAATACATCAAAGAGCATTCTAGAGTTATGTATGGGATGTATGAAGGAGGTAGTTTTATGGGAAAAGGATTTGGGATCTGACTTAGTGTTAGAATTTTATGAAAACCACTGTCAGAAGATTTTTTCCTCCCTTCTGCCTCATTATTTCTGAGTCATCCTTCACCAAATCCTGTCGCAAAGCCTGAAGAGTAAATGGGTGAAGGCAAGTATTTAGGCAGCCTTGGATGGATAAGGAGAAATATTACGTCAGAAGGTGGGGTGTGTCTCTGCAGTGTTTTTTTCGGAATTAATTTCTTTATAATCACTCTGTGTGCCATTCAGTATATAGGAAGCAAAAATTGTGTTGTATTACTTTTTTTCTTTATGTCACTGGCTTTAATTACCTCATATTTTGTTTACAATATGGCCTCCGTAATACCCTTAACTGTAAAATCTGAACCTTGCCTCTTAGTGTTTTATTTTGAGTCAGTTGAAAAGTTTTCATGGTACCCTTAGCCTTCTTGACTGAAAAAGACCTATTTTGGTTGCATGTATGTGAAAGTTGCTCAGTCATGTCTGACTCTTTGTGACCTCATGGACTGTACACTCCATGGAATTCTCCAGGCCAAAATATTGGAGTGCCTTTCCCTTCTCCAGGGGATCTTCCCAACCCAGGGATTGAACTCGGGTCTTCTGCATTGCAGGCGGATTCTTTACCAGCTGAGCCACAAGGGAAGCCCAGTTGTGTATATATATATGTGTGTGTGTGTGTGTATCTTTATATATATTTTTTTACTAGTTACAATGATTTTGTGTTTATTAGTGACTGGCTAGTTTGATAAATACTGCCCCCTCCAGAGAGCTTCCCAAGTGGCTCATTGGTAGAGAATCTGCCTGCCAATGCAGGAAAAGATGTGAGTTCAATACCTGCGTTGGGAAGATCCCCTGGAGAAGGAAAAGACCACTCCAGAATTCTTTCTGGAAAATTGCATGGACAGAGGAACCCAGCAGTTGTACGGTTCATAGGGTTAGAAGAGTCGGACTCAATGACTAAACAGCAACAACCCCCTCCAAAAGAAGAAAAGACCCTGCTTATTTCATGTGACCCCTATATTTTGTTATAAAGGGATTTTAGAGCTTTGCTTTCTAATTTTTTAGCTCTTTGTAAAAGAAAAATAATCCCAGAGGTAAAAGATGAGCCTCTTTGCAGTTTATTAATATTCATGCTTAACTTTGGGACCTTGCTTGCTTTCTCTTCCTCATTAGATGAGATTTAAAGGTTTGTTCTCGAAATCTCCCCTCATATAGGATTGGGGCACAATATCACCTTGCCCCTTTTCATCCTTCATCTTGTATGAATACCCATTTATTCTGTATATGAGACTGCCTTCCTTTCTTTCCCTGTGGTATCCATTTGCTTCATTGAACCTGATTAATACTGTGGTGGAAGGGCTAGACCTATATGACACATGGACAGCTGGTAGTAATTACTGGTTTCTTTCTCTGTTTTAAATCTTAGGATTTTCCTGTATCCCAGAAACAAAGTGACACAGTTTTCCATTTCCCCCCACTTATTCCAGGTGTAAGACATTGTGATTTTATTGCAACGTATCTATTGGGTAAATGTCAGAGCTGGGATTTGAATCGTGGTGCTGTGGCTCTGGCCCATAATGGTGTTTGTCTTTTACAAACTGTTTCCTCAGAGATCTTCTTGCCATTCTGTCACGTCTATACAAATGACTCATTTATCTGTATACCTTTCATCTTAACTTTCTTTTGAACATCAGATCTCTATTCCAACTGTTCTTTTTGCTTTCCCCTAGCTTTCCTGACCCGGCCATTAATAAACTTGTCATCTTTCCTCAGAAACATTTCCTCCACTAGTTCTTCCCATTTCTTTAATGACATCTTCATTTCTAAGATTCAGAGTCTTAGAATCTTTTCATTTCCTTGACATTACCATGGTAATTCTGCAGCATTTTCCCCAACTTCTTTCTAGTCTTGTAACCATGATTGTAGTTCAGGTCTAAAAGTTCTCATAGAAGTTTTCTTTTTACTTCATGCTTCACCCTGCTGCAAGACTAACCTTCCTGAAGCATAGCTCCAGTCCCATGACTTTCTTTTTTGAAAAATAATTTTCTTTGTTTTTGGCTGTGATGGGTCTTCCTTTCTGAGTGGGCTTTTCTCTGGATGAGTGAGCAGGGGCTCCTCTCTAGTTGTGGTGTGCAGGCTTCTTGCTGTGGCACGTGGGCTTCTCGTTGTGGTGATTTCTTTTGCTGTGGAACCAGGGCCGTAGGGCACAAGGGCTTCAGTAGTTGGAGCGTGTGGACTCAGCAGTTGCAACTCCCTGGCGCCAAAGCACAGGCTCAGTAGTCGTGGCTCATGGGCTTCGTTTCTCCTCAGCATGTGGGGTCTTGCCAGATCAGGGATGGAACCCCTGTCTCCTGCATTGGCAAGCAGGTTCTTTACCACTGAGTCACCAGGGAAGCCCCCGTGTCTTTCCTGATCGGAGTCTTTCATGGCTGAGCTATAATTCAAGGGTCTCCACAATAGGTCTGTCTAGCTGCTTTTGTAGCTACATCTACTATTCTCTTAAGTGTACCCCGAATTACAACCAGACTGTGTTACTTCTCTAAATATAGCCTCCTTTGTCTTACTGCTGTTTCTTATTCCCTCTTCCAGATGTTTCTCCCCTTTTTCCCTTTTACTGCCTCACTTTCACCAGTATTGAGTTTTTTTTGCTACCATTAAGGTCCAACTCATACACCATTTCTTTTAGAAAGCCCTTTTAGTATTATACAGTTGGGGATATAGTATTTATTGCTTCCATTCCGTCTTCTCAGAGCACTTTCTCCTTTTCTGACATGTGCTTATTGGACATGTATATGCATGTACAATTCCTATGTTATACCCTATAATCTAATTATTTGTGTGCTTGCCTTACCCACTCACTCCACCTCCATAGCAAGTTCCTTAGGAGTAGATTAGTTTATCTCCTACAGCTCCGCCATAGCTCTTTCTTCATAGATGTTGAATATGTGCATTTATTGACTCAAACATATATGAGGAAACATTTCAGAATAATCATTACATTTTTATTATTTTAGGCTTGACCGTCTTTTTATCTTGCTGGATACTGGCACTACTCCAGTTACCAGAAAAGCTGCTGCACAGCAACTTGGAGAAGTGGTGAAGCTTCATCCCCATGAACTGAATAATCTATTATCTAAAGTAAGCACTCTTTTTTCTCTTTTAGTATAATACAGTTGTAGAAATTTATCCATGGGTAAAAACATAAAAGAGAAGGAAGTTGTCTTATTAGTGACAGTTTGTGGTCTTCAAATTCATGAAATAAGTCCAGTATTTTCCCAAATATTTAAAAATTTTTTACTATTTTTTTGTCAAAAGGTTTAAAGTACTTTGTTTTTTATGTCAAGTTTTATTGTCAAAGGGATTTGACAATAAAGAACCTTTGGCCTGTGGTACAAATTTGAATCTGATCCAATGTGGTAATGAACTAAGTTGTTAATCTAGTTTGTTAGTGGTCTAACTTGTTCTTAGCAGCTAATAATTACATCACTTAACAGTCTTCAAATGGATGAGTACTCATGGGTAATGGTAGAAATACATGAGAAGCTACTTGTCATTACATTCTTAGTTATTAGCTCTTTGAAAGTGGAGGCTTTCTCCTTGGGTGGATAAGTGTTTTCACAATCCTAGCCCATGTTCTTTCCCTAAGCAGTTGCTTTATTTTTACTGATTCCTGTGGGCTTGTAGAAGTGTGACTGTATGATGTGCTCTGCTCAGTCATATCCGACTCTTTGTGACCCCATGGACTGCAGCCCACTAGGCTCCTCTGTCTGTGGAATTTTCCAGGCAAGAATACTGGAGCAGGTTACCATTTCCTACTCCAGGGGATCTTCCCAAGTCAGGGATAGTAAGCAGCAAATTCCATGTATTTAATTCTCTGGCATGCAAAATAAGAACAGGAGTGCTTGGTATGTGTGTTTAGTGGGAGTGGGGGCAGTGGATAGCAGATGGGATGGGAAGCAATATGATAACCCAGATACTGGAAGACCCAAGATACCTCTGTTCCCACCAGTCTTTATCTCCTTCTCTAGTTCTGATTTGTCCCTCCCTGATTCCTATGAATCAGGGACTGGAAAAGGTCAGTTTTCATTCCAGTCCCAAAGAAAGGCAATGCCAAAGAATGCTCAAACTACCGCACAGTTGCACTCATCTCACACGCTAGTAAAGTAATGCTCAGAATTCTCCAAGCCAGGCTTCAGCAATATGTGAACCGTGAACTTCCTGATGTTCAAGCTGGTTTTAGAAAAGGCAGAGGAACCAGAGATCAAATTGCCAACATCCGCTGGATCATGGAAAAAGCAAGAGAGTTCCAGAAAAGCATCTATTTCTGCTTTATTGACTATGCCAAAGCCTTTGACTGTGTGGATCAGAATAAACTGTGGAGAATTCTGAAAGAGATGGGAATACCAGACCACCTGACCTGCCTCTTGAGAAACCTGTAT
The DNA here is from genome assembly GCF_000754665.1 of Bison bison bison. Lineage (NCBI taxonomy): Eukaryota > Metazoa > Chordata > Mammalia > Artiodactyla > Bovidae > Bison > Bison bison. Next base: position 2,740,200 of record NW_011494744.1, on the reverse strand, counting down.
GCAGGTCAGGAAGCAACAGTTAGAACT
>NW_011494744.1:2651094-2739874 GCF_000754665.1 Bison bison bison | reverse complement strand
GCGCCGAAGAATTGATACTTTTGAAGTGTGGTGTTGGAGAAGACTCTTGAGAGTGCCTTGGACTGCAAGGAGATCCAACCAGTGCATTCTGAAGGAGATCAGCCCTGGGATTTCTTTGGAGGGAATGATGCTAAAGCTGAAACTCCAGTACTTTGGCCACCTCATGCGAAGAGTTGACTCATTGGAAAAGACTCTGATGCTGGGAGGGATTGGGGGCAGGAGGAGAAGGGGACGACAGAGGATGAGATAGCTGGATGGCATCACTGACTCTATGGACATGAATCTGAGTGAACTCCGAGAGTTGGTGATGGACAGGGAGGCCTGGTGTGCTGTGATTCATGGCGTCGCAAAGAGTCGGACACGACTGAGCGACTGAACTGAACTGAACTGATTCCTGTGAGTAGGAATTCTAAGCCCTTGTCATCCTACACAAACCTGCCCTCTATTGTTTCTTTATGGGGGTGAACAGCAACTCTCTGTCCAGCACACTCCTCACTTAGATACTGTCAGAACTTTCTAACCAAGACGTAGATGCAGAGAGAGTGATTTGACACCTACAGGTTCCATGTTCTCAGATTGAAGAAAGATGCACATTTGACAGTACTATACTCATGTGTTAGATGTGGGGATAGAGAGGCACCCATTTCTTCTCATCCCAAGGGAAGAGATGGAGGACTAAATGAACTGAGACTGGAAACAATGAATAAGACTAACCTCTGCTGAACTGAGAAAAAGTTTGCAGCCTTCCAAGTGAGTTCTGTCCTTAACTCAGACCCCACCATATGACTGCCATCAGATAATTCTAAAAGAGGCAAAGTTTTTTTTTTTTTTAGCACTTTTCTCATCTCCTATCCCCTCTCTGCCCTCAGTGTTTTCCTGTTGCCTTCGGTTTTATTTTTGTGAAAAATAGCTTTATTGAATAGATTTTATATATCTTGTAATTCATCTAGATAAAGGGTGCAATTCAGTGATTTTTAGTATATCCACAGATACATGCAACTATCACCACGATCTAATTTTAAAACGTTTTTGTGTGCTAAGTCACTTCAGTCATGTCCTACTCTTGGCAACCCTATGGACTGTAGCCCACCAGGGTGCTCTTTCCCTTGGATTCCCCAGGCAAGAATACTGGAGTGGGTTACCATACCCTCCTCCAGAGGATCTTCCCTACCCAGGGGCTAAACCCGTGGCTCCTGCTTTACAGGCAGGTTCTTAACCACTGAGCCATTGGGGAAGCCCTGAAACATTTTTGTCTCCCTCAAAAGAAACCTCATGCCTATTACCCATCACTCACTATCACTCTCCCTTCCATACTCAGTCCTGCTGCCGCCAAGTCGCTTCAGTCGTGTCCGACTCTGTGCGACCCCACGGACTGCAGCCTACCAGGCTTCTCTGTCCATGGGATTCTCCAGGCAAGAACACGGGAGTGGGTTGCCATTTCCTTCTCCAATGCATGAAAGTGGAAAGTGAAAGTGAAGTCACTCAGTCGTGTCTGACTCTTAGGGACCCCATGGACTGCAGCCTACCAGGCTCCTCCGTCCATGGGATTTGCCAGGCAAGAGTACTGGAGTGGGGTGCCATTGCCTTCTCCCCATACTCAGTCCTAGGCAACCACTAATCTACTCTGTTTATAGACTTGCCTGTTTTGAACATTTTATATTAAATATGCGGTATTTTGTGATTGTTTTTTCACTTAAATGTTGTTTTCAAGGTTCTGTCATATTGTGTGTGCTAAGTCACTTCAGTCGTGTGCAGCTCTTTGCAACCCAGTGGACTGTAGCCTGCCAGGCTACTGTCCCTGGGGTTCTCCAGGCAAGAATGCTGGAGTGAGTTGCCATGCCTTCCTCCAGGGGATCTACCCAATCCAGGGATCAAAACCCATGTCTCTTTATGTCTCTTGCATTAGCAGGCAAGTTCTTTACCACTAGCACCACCTGGGAAGCCTTCTTTCATGTTTTTGCATGTTTCGTTTTTCATTCTTTTTTGTTGCCAAATACCGTTCTTTGTATGGGTATGGATAATGTTGGATATACCACATTTTATTTATTTCTTTATCAGTTGATGGACATTTTAGTTGTTTCTACTTTTTGCCCTGTTTTAAATAATGCTGCTATGAAAATTTGTGTGCAAGTTTTTGTGTGGATGTATGTTTTCATACATGGGTGTATACTAGAGAGTAGAATTGCTGGGTCATATGGTAACTGTGTTTAACTTTATGAGGAACCGCCAGACTGCCTTCCAAACTGGAAGGCATGGTACACCATATTACATTCCCAACAGCATGTATGAGAGGTCTGATTTCTTCATATGTTTGTTAGCACTTTTTTTTTTAAATTTTGTTTGTGTATTTTTGGCTGTGCTGGGTCTCTGTTGCTGCATGTGGGCTTTCTCGAATTGCAGCAGGCAGGACCACTCTCTGGTTGTGGTGTGTGGGCTTCTCATTGTAGTGGCTTCTCTCGGTGCAGAGCACGGGCTCCAGAGTGCGAAGGCTTCAGTAGTTGCAGCTCGCAGGCCCTAGAACGCAGGCTCAGTAGTCGTGGCACACAAGCTGAGTTGCTCCATGGCGTGGGGAGTCAGCCTGGACCAGCAGGGATCGAACTTGTGTCCCCTGGCAGGCAAATTATTAACCACTGTACTACCAGGGAAGTCTCCAGCACATAACTATTAACTGACTGTTTATATTCATACCAGTGTGTATTAAGTGATACTATAGTTTTGATTTGCATTTTCATATGACTAATGATGTTGAATGTCTTTTCATTTGTTTATTGACCATTTCTGTATCTTCTTTGAGGATCTGTCTATTCAGATCCTTTGACCATTTTTAAGTGGGATATTTGTTCTTTTATTGATGAGATAGAAGATTCTTTATACATTTTAGATACAAGCCCCTTATCAGATATGGGGTTTGCAAATTCATTCTGCTAGTCTTGAGGTTGTCTTCACTTTCTTAATGGTATCCTTTGAAGCACAAAAGTTATTAGTTACAATGAAGTTGACTTTATCTTTTTTAAACACATGACTTGTGTGCTCTTGAGATCATATCTAAGAAACCTTTGCCTTATCCAAGGTTACAAAGGTTTATCCCCATGTTTTCTTCTAACAGTTTTATAGTTTTAGTTCTTATTTTTAGGTGCTTGGTGTATTTTGAGTTAGTTTTTGTGTCCAGTGTGAAGTTTTTGTGTCCAGATTTTATTTTATTTTTTTAAAAATGATTTTATTTATTTTTGGCTGTGTTGGGGTCTTCATTGCTGCACGGGCTTTTTTCTGGTTGCAGTGATTGGGGGTTACTCTTTATTGCAGTGCACAGGCTTCCCATTGCGGTGGCTTCTCTTGTGAAGTACAGACCCTAGGTGCTCAGGCTTCAGTAGTACGTGGCATGTGGGCTCAGTATTTGTGTTCCCTGGCTCTAGAGCACAGACTCAACAGTTGTGGCACACAGGCTTGGTTGCTCTGAGGCATGTGGGATCTTCCTGGATCAGGGATCAAACCTGTGTCTCATGCATTGGCAAGCAGATTCTTTACTGTTGAGCCACCAGAGAAACCATGAAGTAGGGATTTTAAGTCATTATTTTGTTGCTGTAGCACCATTTATTGAAAAGATCCTTTTTTCCCCATTGAATTATCTTGACACTGTTGTTGAAAATTGGTTGACCATAGACACATAGTGTTATTTTTGAACTAAATTCTTTTCCATTGATCTGTGCATCTGTCCTGCTGTTACCACACTGTCTTGATTATTGTTGGTTTGTAGTAAGCTTTGAAATAAAAAACTATGAATCTGCCAACTTTATTATTCTTTTTCAGGATTGTTTTGGTGATTCTGGGCACCTTAAATTTACATATAAATTTTAAGATCAATTTGTCTATTTCTGCAAAAAAAAAAAAAAAGCTGGGATTTTGATAAAAATTGTGTTGAATCCATATTCAGTTTAGAGGGTATTACTATGCTAATAATATTAAGTCTTCTAATCCTTGAATATGAGGTGTTGTTTATTTGGGTCTTCTTTAATTTCTTTCAATAATATTTTGAATTTTTTTTTTTTAGTTTGCAGTATACAAGTCTTGCACTTTTTTGGTTAAATTTATTCTTAAGTATTTTATACTTTTTGATACTATTATAAATGATATCATTTTCTTAATTTCATTTTCAGATTGTGGTAAGTGTAAAAAAATACAGTGGATTTTTGTACAACATATTGGTCTTATATCTTGCTCTCTTGCTGTACTTACTTATCTTTTCTAACGGTTTTATAACTCTTGGCATTAAGTAAAGGGATTTAATGACTGATATATACTTTGCTTTTTAGTATGCTAAAAACATTTTTTAAATTCACTTAAGCATTCTTTTATTTATTAAGTTTCCTGTTTCTTTTTTTAAAAAAAGTTAATTGTATTTTTGGCTGTGTCCAGTCTTAGTTGTGGCATTTGGGATCTTTGGTTGTGATGCTCGGGCTTCTCTCGTTGTGGCACAGGGACTCAGTAGTTGCGGCTCGAGGGTTTAGTCGCCCCATGGCATGTGGGATCTTAGTTCCCCAACCGGGGATTGAACCTGCATCCCGCTACATTGGAAGGTGGATTCTTAACCACTGGATCACAAGGGACGTCCCCTCCCTGTTTCCTTTCTTTAAAGTGTAGTGATATTTCTTGTGACTGATAGAAAATCTTATAAATGATTTTAATAATTGCAAAGTGTTTTGTATAAATTTGAGAGCTGCTAAATTAGAAATTAATAAGTATATTTATGTTCCTCTCTTTTGACTATTTGAACAAACAATTTTTTTTGGTGTGTAACTTTTATTTTACAATTTTTTAAGGTCTTGATATATTTAAGGAGTACAAATTGGGATACTCGGATTGCAGCAGGACAAGCTGTTGAAGCTATAGTGAAAAATGTACCTGAATGGAATCCCGTGCCAAGAACCAAACAAGGTGCTTTTAAGAGGAAAAAGTAGTTTGTAGTAAAAACTATACATTTTGTTTTAGTAATTCCACTTTTAAAGGCTGAATTTTCATACTTTTAGGTGCAGTCTTGTCAGGAAATAAAATTGAACAAGATGCTTTTTCACCATGTTTTAAAAATTGTACTAGACAATCTCTTCTCATATAATTTTATGAGAATTTTTAATGAATAATTTTAAATTATTCTACAATATGGTTGATTTGCAGAGATTATTATGTTCCTCAAGAATTTATGCCCTAAAAAATGAAATCAATTAAGTATAAATATTTTATATTTAAAACAGTCAAATTTTTCTTGTTGCTGTGAGAATAGGGTAGTTGTTTACTAAATTTAATAAGCACAATTATGTGTGGCTATTTGGAAAGGTCAATCTTTAGTCCTCTTATGCCTTTTAGATGTCTTTTAGTGGAAATTAACTTGTTTTCTGACTGCCTGTTATATATGACACTTGAATGTATGCTTTTACAAATTTATAAAGTTACACATTTTAAGAGAGAATTTAATATGGTGTAACTGCATTTCATTTTCAAGTCACTTTTAGTAATACGAGTTTTATCCTGTTGTTACTCGTCTAAAATTTTTACTTTAATTTGCTCCACCTATTATTTTGAGGGATTGTGTTAGTCTGTCTTCTCTCATCGAAAGAAATATATAACCAGAAGAAGTTATAAATTGTTTTAGAAAAGAGCCATTTTCTTTCCGACTTATCACCCCTGCTTATTTTGGTATACAGAGATACTAGGACTTAAATTCTTTTCAGAAAAACTTTTTTTTTTTCCCGTTCAGCACAACCTTGTGAATGAAATCTTAGTTCCCCCACTAGGAATTGAACCCAAGCCCATTGCATTGACTACATGGAGTCTTAACCACTGGACTGCCAGAGAATTCCACCCTGCAAAAAAGCTTTAAATTAGTTACACTAGCATTAAAATATATAGTATCATTAGTATCAAATACATTGTCATCATTAGAAAACATTAAGAAATTCATAGCAGTTCCCTTTCAGTTTAGCAATTATACTTTAGTTTGTGAAGACTTATACGCAAGTGACCAGCTAAACAAACTATTGTCAGTGAACAGTTTATAGTATACATAAAATTTTACAATGGCATAACCTTTTTGGGAGGAATACAGAACATTTTATAAATAGTTTTAGGTCCCAGATAGATATTTGATTTTAGCAGTTTGCCAGGAGATTGTAATTTGCTTATATTATGAGAAATGAGTCCTATTGATTGAGTAGTTTTTATGTCTTAGATATTCCTAGGTATAGGGAGTGATGATGCTCATTAGTGTTATTTATGAAAATTTATATGAGTATGTTTATCTTTCAGTTTATCACTGTGATAAATTACCTTTATCTTTCAACTGTTTAACAGATGATTTTTAATATACATATTTCAACATGGGTATACATTTCTTCATGTAATATTGTGCTTGTATAGTCAAAAAGTTACATACCCACTAACATTCTGGTAGTTTGTAGAAAGGGAGCCATCTGCTAAATAGTTTTTTCATAAATAAGAACTGATCATAAATAAATCCACAATAGCTTTTCTACTTCCTCCACATTTTACTTTTCTTAAAATACTACCCACTCACCTAAAGTAATGCTATTTTCTTTCATTCTGCACTTTGGCTGTATAATCAAATTGAATGTTTTTAAACCTCATCTAGAAACTACTTCAGAAAGTGCTATGGAAGACTCATCTACTACAGATCGATTGAATTTTGACAGATTTGATATATGTAGATTGTTACAACATGGGGCATCACTTTTGGGATCTGCTGGTGCAGAATTTGAAGTACAAGATGAAAAATCAGGTATGTAATAGTCCTGTAGAAAAAAAATCTGAAATGTGTATGTATTCAAATCACTTTGTTATTGGTGTGCTATGTTACAGTCATACAAAACCTAACAGATGCCATGAAATGTAAATTCATGGAAGTTTGCAGTTTGAGATGTGGGGCATAGGGAAGGTGACCAGGAGCACTTTGTCTAAAACAAATAGGAATATTTTTCATCCCTTAACTGAATATGTGCTATATATATACACACACACATATATATATATATGCATCATTAATAGATATTAGTATGTCAGCATACATATTAATATTTTAGTATTTCAGTATAGAAATTGTAAAGTGGTACCTGAGAGCTTTAGTTGAATAGATTTTAAAATCCAGGATTAGCACAAATTGTGGTAATGTTTTCAGAATTCTTGAAATTTAGAGACTATGACAGTTCTTTTTATCATGTTTTAAATATTTAAGTAATTGGATCTACTGATGCTAATGACCAAAGCAAAAATGAAAAATAAGTCTTAGGTAATTGTCCCATTATCTTTAAACTTACAGAATCCATCTGGATATAAAATAAATGTTTTGGCCATTCAAGATTGATGCCTTGAGTGGAAAAAACCTTGATGTTTTTAATGGATTTCTGTAAGTAAATAAATTGCTTTTTTGACTTAAACCAAAACAGAACAGTGTTTTGTTTTGTTGCTAATCATTAGTCAAAGGATATCTATCTAGCTAGGTTAATGAAATGATCTTCAGTTTGTTCATCTTAAAAAAAAAAGTCAGATATTCATTTCTTCTTGCCTAATATGCTTTCTATTGAAAAATCTAGTGTAGTTATTTATGGAGAGTATAATAAAGAGGAGAATTTGCTTAAGTTCCAGAAAAGCATAGTTTTTTTTAAATAAGGGAAGTAGAAGTCTTCAAAAACTTCACAATTTGAAAAAAGTTATCTCTAAGTTTACTAATTAGTTTACCAGTCTTAGTAGTGTTCCCATAAACATCATGAGAGATTATTGGGCCTTATCTAGGGAAAAAAGTCAGTGTGACTTTTGTCACTAAAAAAGAAAGTGTGCTTGGGACGTGTCTTAAAGATGCTGATTTAATACATCTGTGGAGAGTTCTGGGAAATCGTATATTAAATGAAAAAACCCCACAGATGACTGATATGTAAGCAGGATTGGGAACCCTGATTTTCTTAGAATTCAGTTTTTTCCCCCTATAACTCAGTTTTTAATGCTGATAAGTCATAGCGTGACAAAAAGTGCTCATTAAAACCCTCTAATTAGGTTTTCTTGAAATGTCTGTTCATCTGTTTTGATCTCTATGTATTTATAAATTACACGTACATGGTTAGCATAGGTGCCAGTCTGTTTCCTTTGCAGTTGTGTTGATTATTTTCTGCAGTAAACTTTCCCTGAAATGAGAGGACTGATTTGGAGCTCTTTGTGAGTGTACTGAATTTATGATCCAGAAGTTTTCATGTTGGATGCCTAGTGTTTTTCCCTCTGAGGAGAGCAGCCTTAGTTTTTTTTTTTACTATAGCTATAGAGAGGTATAATTCCCATACCACATAAATCACCCATTTTAAAAGTGTACAATTCACTGAGTTTTAATATATTTACAGTTTCGTGTAATTTTAGAACATTGTCACTGCCTCAGGAAGAAACTCCATATCCTTTATCACACTCCTATTCCCCTACACCCTTCCTTTTTCTTCCCAGCCCTAAGGAACCATTAATTTACTTCCTTTATCTATAGATTTGCCTATTATGGGCATTTCATATAAATGGAATCGTATGTAGTCTTTTGTGTCTGACTTCTTTTTACTTAGCAGAATTTTTCCAACATTTATGTATAGTATGGTGTACATGTTAGTACTGTTTAGATTTTTTTTTCCTAAATAGTATTTATTACTGTTATAGGGCATATCCGTTTTTTAATTTTGATCAAATATAGATAACATAAAATTTACCATCTTAATCATTTTTAAGTGTATAGCTCAGTAGTATTAAGTACATTCATATTGTTGTGCAGCCAATCTCCAGAACTCTTTTCATCTTGCAGAATGAAACCTTATACCCATTAAACAATAATTCCCATCCCTTTCTCCCCTCAAACCCCCTGCCCCACACCGGCAATCACTGTTTCACTTTCGTCTTTTGAATTTGACTACTCGGGGTACTTCATCTGAGTGAAATCTATGGTATTTATCCTTTTGTGACTGACTTTCTTTACTTAACATAGTCTCCTTCCACTTAACATAATGGAACAACAGACTGGTTCCAAATAGGAAAAGGAGTACGTCAAGGCTGTATATTGTTACCCTGCTTATTTAACTTATATGCAGAGTACATCATGAGAAATGCTGGGCTGTAGGAAGCACAAGCTGGAATCAAGATTGCCGGGAGAAATATCAATAAACCTCAGATGTGCAGATGACACCACCCTTACGGCAGAAAGTGAAGAGGAACTAAAGAGCCTCTTGATGAAAGTGAAAGAATAAAATGAAAATGTTGGCTTAAAGCTCAACATTCAGAAAACTAAGATCATGGCATCCAGTCCCATCACTTCATGGCAAATAGATGGGGAAACAGTGGCTGACTTTATTTTTCTGGGCTCCAAAATCACTGCAGATGGTGATTGCAGCCCTGAAATTAAAAGACGCTTGCTCCTTGGAAGGAAAGTTATGACCAACCTAGACAGTGTATTCAAAAGCAGAGACATTATTTTGTCCACAAAGGTTCATCTAGTCAAGGCAATGGTTTTTCCAGTGGTCATGTATGGATGTGAGAGTTGGACTATAAAGAAAGCTGAGCACCGAAGAATTGATGCTTTTGAACTGTGGTGGTGGAAAAGACTCTTGAGAGTCCCTTGGACTGTGAGGAGATCCAGCCAGTCCATTCTGAAGGAGATCAGTCCTGGGTGTTCTTTGGAGGGAATGATGTTGAAGCTGAAGCTCCAATACTTTGGCCACCTGATGTGGAGAGCTGACTCATTGGAAAAGACCCTGATGCTGGGAAAGATTGAGGGCAGGAGGAGAAGGGAACAACAGAGGATGAGATGGTTGGATGGCATCACTGACACAATGAACATGAGTTTGGGTGAACTCCGGGAGTTGGTGATGGACAGGGAGGCCTGGCCTATTGCGGTTCGTGGGGTCACAAAAAGTCGGACACGACTGCGCGACTAAACTGAACTGAATCTCCTTTTGTGTGTATCTGTATTGTATGTGTCAGAATTTCCTTCCTTTTTAATAAGGCTGAATAATAATTCCGGTGTATGTTTACACCATGTTTTGTTTATTGATTCATCTGTCATTAGGCACTTGGGTTGCTTCTACCTTTTGGTTATTGTGAATAATGCTGCTGTGAACACAGACATGCAAATATCTATTGATATTCCTGCTTCCAGTTCTTTTGGGTCTATGCCCAGAAGTGAAATTATAAGGTCATATGGTAATTCTATTTTTGATCTTTTTTTTTTTTTTTTAGAACTGCCATATTGTTCTCCATAGTGCCTATTTCATTTTGTATTCTCACCAACAGTCTATGAGGTTTTCAGTTTCTCCACATAACTTTATCAGCTATTGTTATTTTGATTTTTTGGTAGCAGCCGTACTAATAGGTATGAAATTACTTCATTTTCTGGCTGAATAACATTCCATTGTATGAATATAACATTTTGTGTATTCATTCATTGTTTGAAGACATTTGGGTTGTTCCTACCTTTTTGGCTTTTATGTAATGCTGCAATAAATGTTCATGTACAGATTTTTGTACATGTATGTTTTCATTTCTTCTATGTAGATACCTTTTGTTGACTATGAGGGCTACTCCATTTCTTCTAAGGGATACTTACCACACTAGTAGATATCATGGTCCTTTGACTGTGCAGATCACAACAAACTTGGAAAATTCTTAAAGAGATGGGAATACCAGACCACCTTATCTGCCTCCTGAGAAATATGTATATAGGTCAAGAAACAACAGTTAGAACCGGACATGGAACAATGGATTGTAAAATTGGGAAAGGAGTATGTCAGTTCTATATATCGTCACCCTGCTTATTTAACTTGTATGCAGAGTACATCATGTGAAATGCTGGACTGGATGAAGCACAAGCTGGAATCAAGATTGCTGGGAGAAATATCAATAACCTCAGATATGCAGATGACACCACCTTCATGGCAGAAAGCGAGAGGAACTAAGGAGCCTCTTGATGAAAGTGAAAGAGGACAGTGAAAAAGCTGGCTTAAAACTCAGTGTTCAAAAAAAAATAAGATCATGGCATCCAATCCCATCACTTCATGACAAATTGATGGGGAAGCAATGCAAACAGTGAAAGACTTTATTTTCTTGGGCTCCAAAATCATTGCAGATGGTGACTGTAGCCATGAACTTAAAAGATGCTTACTCCTTGGAAGGAAAGTTATGACCAACCTAGACAGCATATTAAAAAACAGAGACATTACTGTGTCAACAAAGGTCTGTCTAGTCAAGGCTATGGTTTTTCCAGTAGTCATGTATGAATGTGAGAGTTGGACTACAAAGAAAGCTGAGTGTAGAAGAATTGATGCTTTTGAACTGTGGTGTTAGAGAAGACTCTTGAGAGCCCCTTAGACTGCAAGGAGATCCAACCAGTCCATCCTAAAGGAAATCAGTCCTGAATGTTCATTGGAAGGACTGATGCTGAAGCTGAAGCTCCAATACTTTGGCCACCTGATGCGAAGAATTGATTCATTAGAAAAGACTGTTGCTGGGAAAGACTGCAGGCAGGAGGAGAAGGGGACGACAGGATGAGATGGTTGAATGGCATCACCAGCTTGATGGACATGAGTTTGAGCAAGCTCTGGGAGGTGATGATGGACAGGGCAGCCTGGCGTGCTGCAGTCTGTGGGGTTGCAAAGAGTCGGACTTGACTGAGTGACTGAACTGAACTGATGTAGATTCCTAAGAATGCTGGGTCTTGTGGTAACTGTTTTACTATTTGAGAAACTGCCAGACTGTTCTCCAGACTGGTTTCACCACTTCACATTCCTTTAACAGGATACAAATGTTCCAATTTCTCCACAATCCTTGCCAATGTTTGCTTATTATTCACTGATTTTGACTATATCTACACCAGTGACTATAAAGTGATATCTCACTGTCCTTTTGATTTGCATTTTTCTGATGACTAATGATGTTGAACATATATTCATGTGTTTATTGACCATTTCTATATATTTTTCTTTGGAGAGTTGTCTATTCATGTTGTTCGCCCATTTTTAAGTGGAATATCTGTTCTTTTATTAATGAGATATAAGAGTTCTTTATATATTCTGTGTATAAACCTCTTATCTAATAAATGATTGACAGATATTTCCTCCCATTCTATGCATTATCTTTTCACTTTCCTGACCTTCGAAGCATAAAGTTTTTAATTTTAATGAAATCCTGTTTATCTTTTTCCTTTTGTTTCTCAAGCTTTTTGATATCATACGTTAGAAGTTTTTGCCAAATCTGAGGTCATATTTATCCCTTTGTTTTCTCTAAGAGTTTCATAGTTTAACTCTTACTGTTAGGTATTTGATCTATTTTGAGCTTATTTTTGTATGTTGTGGGGTTAAGAGTCTTAACAGTTTTTTTTTCTTTTTGAGGGTTTTTTTTTGGTTGTTAATTATTTCTTTGGTTGCCCTGGGTCTTCCTTGTTGGGCAGAGGTTTTCTCTAGATGAGCGGGGGCTGCTCCGCTTGTGGAGCACAGGCTTGGCACTGTGGTGGCGTCACTTGTTGCAGAGCACAGGCTCCAAGTGCGTGGACTTCAGTAGTTGTATCACGTGGGCCTAGTAGTTTCGGCTTGTGAGCTTTAGTTGCCCTGTGGCATGTGGAATCTTCCTGGGCCAGGGATCGAATTGGTATCCCCTTCATTGGCAGGTGGATTCTTAAACACCGTACCACCAAGGAAGTCCCCAATATCAGTTTTTTATATGTGGCTATTCTGTTGTCTCAACACCATTTGTTGAAAAGATTCTTTTTTTCTCCATTGAATTGTTTTTGCACCCTTGTCTGCAGACATATAGTCTTATTTCTGAACTCTCAATTCTATTTGATTGATGTCTGGGTCAGTATTTCATTGTCTTGATCACTGTTGCTTTCTAGAAGTAATTTTTAAAATCAGGAAGTATGACCCTCCAACTTTGTTGTTGTTTTTCAGGATTATTTTGGATATTCTTGGTCTCTTGCATTTCTGTATGAATTTTAAGATCAGTGTGTCAGTGTCTGTGAAAAACCAGCTGATATTTTGATAGAAATTGTTTTGAATCTGTATATCAATTTGAGAAGTACTACTGTCTTACTGTTAGGTATTCTGATCCATTAACACAGAATGTTCTTCCATTTATTGAGATCTTTAATTTCTTAAACTAATATTTTGTAGTTTTAAAAATATAAATTCTTAAGTTTTGCTTTTGATGTTATTAGAATTATTTTGTTATTTTTATATTTAAGTCGTTTGTTTATTCAAATCTTCTTCCCCTTCCCTGTTCTTTAGATGAGGGACTTTATATAGCTTTACCTTTGAATTCACTTACACTTTGTCCTGTTATCTCAATTAAGTTGTTAAGCACATTTGTTGACTTAAAATTTTCAAGTATTGTTTAGTTCCAGACTCACTTTAAAAAAAAACTGGCATATTTTGCACATATAAGTCACCCTTTTCAAGTATATGATTCTGTTTTTTTAAATAGTTTCTGTTTCTGTAATGAGGTATCCTATCTTCTCATTATTGTGACAGTATCTTCCTTTACATTGAATATTGTTATATTAGTTGCTTAAAAATTTTGTCTTCCAGTTCCAACATCTAGGTGATTTAAGAATTGATCTCCATTAACTGGCTTTCTTTTGGGATGGGTTACATTTTCTTGATTCTTTGTATGTCAGTTATTTTGGATTGTATTTCTCATATTGTAAATGTTTATACTGCAGGCTAGATTCTGTTACATTCTTCAGAGTGTTTTGATTTGTTTGGTTGTTTTTGCTTGCTTGTTTTAATAGGTATTTAATTTGATGAAACTCAAATTGCAAACTCAGTCTCATTTGTGGTGGGCAACAATTCAAATCTCAATTCAATTTTTAGCTTTATTTGAACTATTTGGAGTCTGTGCTGTCTGTGCATATTTCAGAGATCATCCAGAGATTTGGCTTTCTGTCTGGTTCTATTCTTTCTGGGTTTTTTCTCTATTTTCCAATAGTTATGCTGTTCCTGACTCTCTTTCCTCTAGTTTTTCAAGCCAGACATACTGGGTTTTTGCACAACTTTTAAATGTAGGATATGACTGCCCAATATACCGTAGACTGGGTCTACCTTTAGGCTAAAAAGGTTCAAAAATGGGAAAGTCACTTAATGCCGTGCTTTCTTCCAGGCACTGATAACTCCTCCAAGTATATGCCTACTTTTGTTCTCTTTCCAGTGCCTTCAGGTAGTTGTTTACTTTTTTTTTTAGCTAGAATTTGTTATCTTTGGAGTCCAAAAGAACTTAGTCAGCTGTTATTGGAAACTAATGATAGAACCATATCTTGCAGCTTAAATATTTTAAGCCCAAATTTTTATTTTTAAAATGATATCTTTTGATCTATTTTCTATTGAAATATTGAGGGATTTTACTTGGAACATTCAAAATCTACTTTTATGCCTTTGTCTTTTATTTGGGGTATCAAATAGATAACTAAATAAATAGAGGACTATAAAGGCCACACTTGGAATAAACATGTATTTGTTGAGATCTTTTCTGTCAAATAGAGTCTAGATTTTTTTTTTAAAGCCTGGCTAGATATTTCGGAGAATGTACAAAGGGTAGCTATAAAAGAATAAGATTGGTTTATCTTCATAGGAATATATCTTATTTTATATATACTTGATAATTGACAGTTAGGGCAGTGGGGTAACATCAGTGAGTGATATTACTCCTAGAGTGTTTTTGTTAGCTAGAATGCTATTTTCCGAGATTCAGTAAAATATTTACTCTATTAGATAATAAAGTTTATGACATGTTCAGAGATTGTGAGTGGTGTGGTTTGTTTTATTATCAAGAGAGGTGTTCTAATAGTTTAAAAAACTTTTTAAATTTAATCGAGTTTGATCTTCATGTATAGAAAGCGTCTTAACTGATTTGAAAAAAATATATTTCTTTTTTGTTTAAAGGTGAAGTGGATCCTAAGGAGAGGATAGCACGCCAACGAAAGCTGTTACAGAAAAAACTTGGCCTTAATATGGGAGAAGCGATTGGAATGAGCACTGAAGAGCTCTTTAACGATGAAGATTTGGATTATACCCCAACTTCAGCAGCCCTTGTAAACAAACAACCTGTAGGTAAAACCTTTGGTTGTCTGACTGCAAGTAATAATACAGGCGATTTGCTTTTATTTTGATATGCAATTGCAATTAAAAAAAAAAGCGCTCCCTATTTCTGCTCATTGTTGCTTAGTGTCACCATAATTTACTATCTCCATAAATTGAATTTTTAGTGCTAGATTCTGAAGAGGTAGAAGGTAGCCTCTGCCTGCCTCATAGATGCTAGACTATTAGATAAAAGCCGTGGTGGACCTTTCAGGAGACATTGGTGTTGAGAAATCATAGTTGCGCCAGTTGCTCTTTCTTTATTCTTCAATGAAGAAAAAAAAATATTTCAGAGGGTAGGAGATAGTAAGGGCTATTATAGTTAGATATGCTGATACTGGAAATCTTTAGAGCTGGTTCTTTTGAGAAAGAGCAAACAGGATGAAAACTTTGAAACAGTGCAAAAGGACCTACGATATGAAGTAAGCGTCTTTGTGATAAATGATGGGCACACATTTCCCTGTATCTCATAGCAACCCTTTAGAAATTATTTGTCCTTTTTTCCTGAAATTTTCTGTGTACGCACAAGTCCTTGTTAAGCCATGTCTGCCTGTGTGTGTGGGCTTCCACGGTGAGACACAGTGGGAAAGAATCCATCTGCCAGTGCAGGAGACACAGGACACATGGGTTTGATCCCTGCATCAGGAAGATCCCCTGGAGCAGGAGATGGTAACCCACTCTAGAATTCTTACCTAGAAAATTCCACGGACAGAGGAGCCTGGCAGACTGCAGTCCATGGGGTCATAAAGAGTCAGACATGACTGAGCATGCATCCATACCCGTCCATATATACAGACTGATCACCTTGGTTTTTGATAACTTCTTTCTGTTTATATGGCTGTACCGTAATTTTGCTCTGTATTTTTCCTGTTTCTGTTTTTCCAATTCCCAGTGGATGCCTGTGTGCTTCTTTTTTTATACATTAAAATCTTCATAAGCTCCAGTAAAAGCTCTGGCTCTCTCTCCTCAGAAGAATGTACATACACGTGAAATAGTACCTTTCAGGGGATTTAGTGCTCTTCTTGGCCTGCTTTACATGAGACCCATGTCTTCTCATTCCCTTGGCCTTTCCTTTTGCTTGAGTAGAGAATGGTTCTATTTGCCATTATTCTAGTTGTCCTCTAAATCATTAGAATTTGTAAGTAAGTTTTTTAGCATTGAGGAGTGTGTGATGATGATGGGACTTTTGTAGACAAGGAAAAAAGAGTAGATTCTGGAGGGAAGAGTATAAAGAGGCAGAAAATATAATAACAAACATGAAAGAACAGAAAGATGGAGTATGAACTGAAGCATAAGATATAAATAAAAAGCAACAGAATAAAATAAATGAAAACAAACGTGATCACAGTGTGGTAATTGGATATTGTGTACGGAAATTAATAGGTGTATTAGAGAAAATAGGCTATAGACAGAATAATTGGAAAGGAGATGGCAGCAGCAAATTTGGCAGAATCCAAATTTGGTTGGCTTTAGATGTCAGGGACCTTTGGGAAGAGTTGCTGAGGTTTGTTGTTGTGTTATAGTGTTCATCACTGCTCTGTTGCCTTGTATATATGCTAGTGGTCCCTGGACCAAGTCTGTAGCAGGGCACCCACACCAGTGACCCTGACTGGTTGTGGTAATGTACATTTCAGTTGAGTCTTAAATCAGTTAAGGGCAGAAAGATTTTTAGGCTTGTATTAAAGCATTTTATTCACAGCCTTAATAATGTCTCCTATGAATGGAAGAAGGAGCAAAAGTGGTATGCAGTGAGTGGTTAAGAGGGAAAGACCAGTTACTTATCAGGTCTTCATTCTTAGTTGTATCCGACCCTTTGTGACTCCTTGGACTGTAGCCTGCCAGACTCCTCTGTCCATATACTTTTCCAGGCAAGAATAGTGGAGTGGGTTGCCATTTCCTACTCCAGGGGAATCTTCCCAACCCAGGGATTGAACCCGGGTCTCCTGTGTCTCCTGCATTGCTGCAGAATCCTACCTGCTGAGCCATCTGGGAAGCCAGTTACTTATGGCTATAATTACTTTTATTTTTTTAGTAGAAGATGATTATAATTTTTAAAAAAATTGACATTCTTAATGCTTACATTACGGCTTCCCTGGTAGCTCAGTTGGTAAAGAATCTGCCTGCAGTCCAAGAGACCCGGGTTCAGTCCTGGGTCGGGAAGATCCCTTGGAGAAGGAAATGGCAAACCACTCCAGTATCCTTGCCTGGAAAATCTCACGGATAGAGGAACCTGGTGGGCTACAGTCCATGGGGTTGCAAAGAGTCGGGCATGACTGAGTGACTTCAGCGACTAACATGCTTAAAACTTTTAGATTATATTATGTTTTTTTTAACGTTTCACCTCTTCAGAGTCCTCACTGGAGTCAGGATCATACATTTTTGCCACATCTGTGACATAAAGTTAAGAAACACATGAGCTTTTCCTGGCAACTGGAAGAATAGGGAAGAAGGAAGAAGAGAGTGAAATTATGGTACAGCTATACAGCAGAATAGCATAAATCTGTCAAAGAAGAATGTAATCAGTTTGTTTATAGTGAAACTTATAGACTTTAGTCCTCTTCTGAGGCTGAGACTGTGGGTATATATTTTAACTTCAAAAGTTCAAACTGCACATTTTTTTATTCTTTTAGACTCTCCAGGCCGCTGAACTGATTGACTCAGAGTTTCGAACAGGAATGAGCAATAGACAAAAGAACAAAGCTAAAAGAATGGCCAAATTATTTGCAAAACAGAGATCCAGGGATGCAGTAGAAACGAATGAGAAGAGGTAGTAATCCTTTTTTTGCTCATTTATGTATGTATTTTAGTTATACCATTTTATTTAATTAAAGTTTTTTAAATTGGAGGATAATTGCTTTACAATATTGTGTTGTTTTCTGCCATACAACAGTGTGAATCAGTCATAACTGTGTGTGTGTGTGTCCCCTCTCTTTTGAGCCTACCTCCCACCTCACCCCCATCCCACCCCTCTAGGTCGTCACAGAGTGCCAGGCTAGGCTCCGCATGTTATATAGCAGCTTCCCACTGGCTGTTTTACGTATGGTAGTGTAAATATGTCAGTGCTACTTCCTCAGTTTGTTTCATGCTCCCCTTCCCCTGCTGTGTCCATAAATCTGTTCTCTACATCTGTATCTCCATTCCTTCTCTGCAGGTAAGTTTATCAGTATGATTTTTTAGATTCCATATATGTGCATTAGTATATGATACTTGTTTTTCTCTGACTTATTTCACTCTGTATAGTAGGCTCTAGGTTCATCCACCTTACTACAACTGACTCAGATCTGTCTCTTTTTATGGCTGAGTAATATTCCATTTTATGTGTGCATATATATATGCAACAACTTTTATTTCTGTCAGTAGACATCTAGGTGCTTCCATGTTCTGGCTTTTGTAAATAGTACTGCAGTGAACATTGGAGTACATGTGTATTTTTGAACTGTCATTTTTTCAGAGTATTTGCCCAGCAGTGAGATTGCTGGGCCATATGGTAGTTTATTCCTAATTTTTTAAGGAATCTCCACACTGTTCTCCTTAGTGGGTGTATCAACTTACATTCCCACCAACAGTGCAAGGAGGTTCCCTTTTCTCCATATCATCTCCAAAATTTATTGTTTGTAGACTTTTTTGATGATGGCCATTCTGACTGGTATGAGGCAATACCTCATTGTGGTTTTGATTTACATTTCTCTAATAATGATCCATTTTTTTGCTTATTTAAAACAGTGATGTTGGTTAACTTAAATCTTGGTCTGCTTGATTTCCAAAAACATTTTGATGACATTGCCTTTAGCTGTGGAGTGCCGTTTGGATTGTTTTGCTCAATTGTCAGAGAGCGTATTTACTGTTACTAGAGACTAGGACAACTTCCCCAGGAAGATCCATATATGCAGATTTTTTTTTTCCATAATAATTACGAGCTCTGAATGAGGATTGAAGATCTTCCAAGGGGAGTGCATTCCAGGTAAAGGGAACAAGTATAAATACCTGAATCATGTAATATTCAAGAAACAGAAAGGTTGTATGGCTGGGATGAGTAGACAGAAGTAAGAGTATTAGAGAGTGAATTCAGAGAGATGGCCTGAGGGCTACAAGTTAAGACTGCTACTTTTGTAAGGTGAGAACTGTCACCATATTACATCATATGTTTTTTGGCTGAGGGCTAAGCCAAATAGTAGGTAATAATCCAGGGTTATTTACCAAATCCTGTTGTAGGAAAGAGCTCTGTGGGTAAACACAGTCTACTTTCTTACATTCATTGTGGTCCACAGTGTTCTGTATTCACTTCTTTTAAATAAATGGTGACCTTTTTTTTTTTTTTTTTTTAAGCAATGATAGCACAGATGGGGAACCAGAAGAAAAGAGACGAAAGACATCAAATGTTGTTATTAATCAGTCTGCAGTTGATTCCAAAGTTCTGATTGATAATATTCCAGACAGCTCTCCCTTAATTGAAGAGGTACTACTGAAATACCCTGAAGCATCCTTTGAAATCATTTATAATTTTTTCATACTAATGTGTTAGTAGATGGTATATAATATAATAATCTGTTAATTGAGAAATTTTGTTATTAAAAATCAAAGAACTTTTTGTTAGTAAAATTTTTTGATTATTTAAAAGCCTGACTATTATTGTTAGTCCTACAAATAAATACACTTAAATTATTGGCATAAAATAGATCTTTTAAAGTAATATTAATTTGGTTTTTCTTATTCAGACAAATGAATGGCCTTTGGAAAGCTTTTGTGAAGAACTTTGCAATGACCTTTTTAATCCCTCCTGGGAGGTAGGATTTCTTCATTACAATTTCTCTCAACTCTGTTTTCTTTGCTAATGATAGAAACCATATCAATCATAATCTGTCTTGTCAGAGTCCTTATTTTTCCCCTATGTCCCTCTCAGAACCACTTGTCAGGGCACTTCATAAAGAGTTGCATATCTCTCTAAGTAAAAAACTTCCTTTGGAAGTGGACAGTTTTGATTAAGACCAGTAGTTTGCAAGTGGTAGCTTAGCCTCAGAAATATTTCTTCAAAAAAGATCTTGAACAGCTCTCAGTATGTAGAAGAGATGAAAGTGAAGTTCTTCTGGTTGAAATTGAGGGTTGGTAGTCTCAAAAGATTCTTTGGTTGGTCTCTGAGTAATTTTACAACACTGTTTTGGAATACCTTTTAGCTTTAGCTTTGCCTTTAGCTTTCTGCTCCCAGATGTACTTCTGTTCGAAACTGTTCACGTTTTAACTCGAATGGGGCCTTTAGTAATGGGGGCAGTGTCGGTGGCGTGTTTCCCCTCCCAGGTGACATTGCAGAAGCTTCAGGGCTACAATAAAGTGTTAGTCATGAGACATTTTATTTAAATTGGCTTCCTTTGATGTTTAACACTGGTGGCTTTGAACCTTAGTTTTGATGTATTTATTTCTAAAATATTGGTGTTTGGACTATAAAGAACATTATATGATGCTTCTTTTCTCTCCTTTGCTGTAGATAATGCTGAATGCAAGTAGAGAGTAGAGGAATGACAGCCAAGCAGATTAGTATCTCAGAACTCAGCATAGCTATTTTTTGCCTTTTAAAAAAATAAAATCCATATAATCAAACTTGTGAGATAAATATATGTAACTCTTCTTGGATAGTAGAAGAAAAACACATTCTTGTGAAGTCCCACTCAGTTTGTTCCAATTTCTTAAAAATCTAGTATCCCTTTTTCATATTGAAGAAAAGTTAAACACTGTTTCTTAAGCATTTAACCTCCGATATTTGCTTCTTGGTTCTTTTTAGGTTCGACATGGTGCAGGCACTGGACTTAGGGAAATCCTTAAAGCTCATGGGAAAAGTGGTGGTAAAATGGGAGATAGCACTTTAGAAGAGGTAAGTGTAAGTGTAGTAAATCAAAATTATCATCAGATTTCAGTAGATCTCCTCTTTCTCAGGAAAGTAGCAGAGCATGTGCCATGAGGTAGAAATGAGAGGTAAATAGTAAGAAATATGGAGGGGTGAACATAAGGAAAAAGGTTAAAAAATTAGGAAGAGGTTTATTTATATTATAGATAGAGAAAGAATGAGTTCAGGGGAAAGATATGTTCAGAAATACAGAGTGGAAAAGTATGTAGAAGCACTCATATTTGAGCAGGGTGTAATAGATTAGAATGTAGAGTGAGATGAATGAGAGTATAGTTTAAAGGTCAATAAGCAGTGTGACTGGTGTAACATGGAGGCGGTAGTAATAGGCTAGATAATAGATACTTTGGCCACCTGATGCGAAGAACTGACTCATAGGACAAGACCCTGATGCTGGGAAAGATTGAGGGCTGGAGGAGAAGGGGACGACAGAGGATGAGATGGTTGGATGGCATCTTGGACTTGATGGACATGAGTTTGAGCAAGCTCTGGGAGTTGGTGATGGACTGGGAAGCCTGGCGTGCTGCAGTCTATGTGGTCGCAAACAGTCGGACACAACTGAGCGACTGAACCGAACTGAATAGATGTAGTTGATATTACAACAACCTTAAGTGGTTTCTCAATTTCTCTGGGAGTGCAAGTAAAATAATAGAATTCATGAATTTTATAGATTTTGGTACAGTATATCCAAATAAATAATCATCAAAGAAGATGTGGTTAATATTGAAGGTAGTAACTGGGACTGTTCCTTAGTTTGGTTATTGTTCCTACAGCTAAAATAATCTGTCCCAGTGTTTTGTTTTAGTTTGCTGTAATAGTTTAGTTTTGATTTTTGGACCTAATATGTTTTAATGTGTTATTAAAATGATAATTTTAACAGATGATTCAACAGCATCAAGAGTGGTTGGAAGACTTGGTTATTAGACTCCTTTGTGTGTTCGCTTTAGACAGATTTGGAGACTTTGTTTCTGATGAAGTAAGTATCTAAGGGAGGCTTTACCCAATCAGATTTCAGATTCTTAAAATATATATATATGTATATATTTTTTTTGCAAATGTGAATTTTCTTGCTTTCTCATTTTTAGGTTGTGGCACCGGTTCGTGAAACTTGTGCTCAAACGTTAGGTGTGGTGTTAAAACACATGAATGAAACAGGAGTTCATAAGACTGTGGATGTGCTGCTTAAATTACTTACACAAGAACAGTGGGAAGTTAGACATGGTGGTCTGCTAGGAATAAAGTATGCTTTGGCAGTTCGTCAGGTAAACACTTCAGTTTTTGAAGCATGTATGGGAGAGTTTTCCCCCTCTTAGTTTATTCTCATTAATTAAATGAACTGGCTCTAGATTCTTAGTGTTACAGATAAGCCAGTCCTTCAAGATTTGCCTCCTTGAGGTAGTATCATAGAGACAGGTGATGCTACTAACAATTTAAGTATGAATTAAAAGAGAATTATGCTTGGAAACCTGTTTCTGTTTCATAGCAAGCCCAATTCTCAGTGAGATTTCTAGTGTATGATCACAGGAGTAACCTTTGGGTGCTGACTGTTGGGGCAATTGAAAAGAGGGTAGGTTGGAGTAATGAGAAGCAGGAAGAGATGATTTTCTTTTTTCTTTTCTCATATTCCCTTTGGTTGTCAGTGATTGAGATAGAAGTTCAGGTTCTAGCATAGGAGTATATATGTATGTGTATTCACAGTGGGAATTCATGTTCCTGCCTTGAAAACACGTTCTGATGTTTCAAGTCACATTGAATAGCGAAGTATTAATACTATTATGTTCTTTTTCAAATGAGATTAATTACATAGGCGTCTAATGACACTGTTTTCATTTCTGTTTACATGATTCTTTTAAAATAAATATTGGAATTTATACTTTTGTATGTTAATTTAATAAAAGATTTTTTTAAGCACATCACTTGCACTATAGAAATTAATCTGTTTTGGTGTACTCTTTTACAGGATGTAATTAATACTTTATTGCCTAAAGTTTTAACTAGAATAATTGAAGGACTCCAGGATCTTGATGATGATGTCAGAGCTGTTGCTGCAGCATCATTAGTACCTGTGGTAGAAAGCCTTGTGTATCTTCAGACACAAAAAGTAAATATTTTTGCATTTTTTTCCTATAGAGCCTTTTACATTTGTTGTGTAGCGTGTTAGAAAAAACATTGAGGTTGGTTTTTTTTTTTTTTTTTTACATCTCCATTTTTCTTATGTCAGCCCTCTGGTACATAAGATCTTGATATATATATTCTTGGGAAGAATGAATTGTGTCTTTTTATTCCCTTTCATGTACAGAATATGTGGAGAACTTCCTTAAAAAGAAAGCAACCATTCCTTGTTCATTTCATTCCTGGTTTTTAGGCAAATGAGATTTTTGCTTGTTTTGATTTTGACTTTTGATTTTTTATTATGTTTTCATTTTTGAAATGCCTCTTTTAAGGTCCATCTGATTTCCCTCTATTGTTAAAACCAGAACATGTGTATTTGAGAGTACTTCAAAAGCTCAGAAAATAAATTTGTCTTTTCATGATGATTAAGAACGTTTTAACTATATTAAAATTGCTCAGAGGGTCCTGACATATATGTGTAAGCTGTATTGTTTTCAAAGTTTATGATTCTTTTTTATGGAAAATACAGTTGGGATATCTTATTTCTTGAATTCTCCATCCATTATGAACCTCGCTAGAAAGGTAAATGCCAAAGTAGAGCTGAGTGGCATTAAAAAGAAGGGTAGAGAATTGTTGAAGACGAATAATGTTTCCTCCTTAACTTTACTCAGAACTGGGATTATCCAAGGTCATTGGGGTTGTATATGTTATTGAATCAATAGTGACTCCTGAAATACAGTTTGGCATGGCTGGTGAATATTTCTTGCAAAATTAATAACTTTTTTTGATAACCAATCTTATAGGTACCTTTCATTATAAATACATTATGGGATGCTCTTCTGGAACTAGATGATCTAACAGCTTCAACAAATAGTATTATGACTCTTCTGTCATCCTTGTTAACTTATCCTCAGGTTCAACAATGCAGGTAATTATTTCTATTCAATGGAATAAAGTAGAAAGTGTTTACATACAGTTCCAGATAATTAAACATATGATAGTCTAGAATCTTTTAGAACAGCACTGTAAGTAGGGGATGCCAAAGACAGTTATTTTCAGGAGGACTTTTCTTCTTCATTCTCTAGCCACCAGCTCTTTGGGGGCAGAAACTTAGAGAGGCTATATTCTTGGGTTAATTCCATTATATAATCATTCAACTTGTTAATCCTATCATAGTTAACTTTAGATAAACAGTTATCCATTTTATTTTCACCCCTAGCTCTAGACTATAGAATTTTGTAGCCTTTGTGACTGTGGTTAATAGAATTATCAGTGAACATCAGTTTTACATTTCCAAATTTTGCTACTCTGTAAGCATTTTCTTCGTGATGTTCACAAAGAAATATTTTGATTTCAATAATCACTTAACAGGAAGGGAATACATAATAATGTAATACAATGTTCAAAAGCAGAGAATGGGTAAAGCAAAGACATAAACCAAAAATTTAGTGTCATTTATTTTACTGTCTTGATATCTGAAATGAAGCTTAGCTAATTAATGTATTCCCTGCCTTTTAGACTGGCTCCTAAATATTAATATCTTTGGAGATACAGAAAAAAAAATTAGATGAAAAAGTTAATTACTCTTCTTAGGCTAGTAAGTGTATTCAATGAATGTTTATGTAATTATGATTATAAATGATTTCTGGTCCTGTGAGTAAATCTGTTTCCAATGAAAATCATTGATGTGTGAAAAACATCACACATGTTTTTCATGTTTCACAAATAAATATTTTCTTGATTTCAGTAATCACTTATCAGGAAGGGAGAGAATGTTTCAGGTAATACTGACCTGTGGTCGTCCTTCAACGTTAAATTTAGGCTAGTGGGACAACCCAAAATTGGAATAGCAAAATAAGTGCCTATAAAGTGAAGAGAAAAATTGAAATGGTAGTGCATATATGGTGTTTCCTAATTTTCAGACACTTTCATTGGTATAAGGGTTAAATGAGTTAATCTGTGTGAAAGCCCTTCTCAAGCTGCAAAATGCAAGAATTCTTACTTATTATTAGGGGTTGGCAAACTTTTTCTGTCCAGATAGTGAGGCTTTGGCTTTGTGGCCATATGATCTCTGTCAAAGCTACTCAACTCTGTCTGTGTAGCACAAAAGCGCTTGTAGATAATACATAAAGGAATGAACGTACCTGTAATTCTATAAAACTTTATTTAAAAACTCATGTAGAGTGAACTTGAACTGTGAGCCTTGGTTTGTTTGCACTTGCCCTAAAAAATAAAAAAGGCTTTGGACTTAAAAAATGTATGTATATAATCAAGTGGACAGTGTTGGAAAAGCTAGATAATATAAAAACAAAATCAAAGAATGTAGTGAAAATTCTGTTAATTCAGTGTGAAATAATGTAGTTTTCGATCTTTTTTTTTTTTTTTTCAAAATTGCCTTAGAAAATTTGCTTCATATGTTGTGATATTTGGCAGATACTTTCCAGCTTATGTAAGAAGAAATGCAGCATGTATTTGGAGCATGAAGAGTTACACTATTAACAAGACCTGCTATAATGCTTTTTCATATTTGAGTCTATTTTATGTCTGTGTGTGCATGTGTTTAAGTTGTAATTTTATAAGTAAATTTACTAGATGTGTAAATAAATGTAAAAGGCGACGTTCATTTAAATATGCAAGTAATGAAAATATCATTAAAAGATGGACCTCCTTAGAGGAGCCAAAAGAACAGATAATTACACTGACATATTCTTTTTTCCTCATGTGTTTTTCTATCGAGGTATATATTTCAAATGCTATTTATAAATAATTTGCTAATTTGAGGTGACTTTTATAAATGACTCATGGATGTGACAGGAATCCTATGGTCCAAGTTGTTAGCCAACTCGTGCCTTTGCTTGCTTTCACATTTAAAATCTAATCTGTGAGAAGGAAGATAATTTGAGTTTGCCATAAAATTTAGTAATGCTAGTTTAGGATAACAAATTCCAAAGCTACTACCATTACCATCTCTTGCTTCTTTTGATACATGATAGAGATGGCCTCAAAGGGGTATATAAATTCTGTGCACCTATTGGTTACCTGTTGGAGTTAATAGTAGGAAAGGATTAAGGATTAACAATCCTGATTTGTGTGTAGGCGGACTATCAACTAAGATACATGTCCCATTTTCCTGAGTGAGAACAGACTGAGAATAAATGCAGTTATATTGAAAAGTTCTAATTTGATAGAGGTGATTTATGGTATTAGTGCCACAGAATAACCTCATGTTAATGTTTCTGCATTTGTTCTATTCTGGTGGTACAATAACAGTTTCGTATGAGGGTGTTAAGCAAGTGTTCATAGAAAAATTGTATTGTCTTTTTAGAATTTATTCATCAAAAAAGTTGCTAGGTCCATAAGGAAATGATATTTAGATGATGTATCAACAGAATTTCAGCTAAGGATGAGTAAGATTGACCTGTGTCTTCTTCATTAGTATTCAGCAGTCACTCACAGTTTTAGTTCCACGTGTCTGGCCTTTTTTGCATCACACTATATCATCAGTTCGAAGAGCGGCCTTGGAGACTCTGTTCACTTTATTATCAACACAAGACCAGGTAAGAACTAATACTACAGTAATCTTGAAATTTTTAGAGATTAATTTTGTAAGATCAATCTGACCACCAGGTTACCCTTGCTTCACATAAATATCAGGAGAATGCTAGGGCTAGTAAAATTGGTATGGTGACTGTGTAGATACATAAAAATATAATCATCACAAGGGCAGAAATATTTTAATACTGTTCTAGATTGTATTCCCAGCCCATGGAATATTGCTTAACACAAAGGTGGCTCTCAGTAAGTTTTTGTTGAACCAAAGATTAAATCATCCCTTCCTGTCAAAGATCATGTTACTCATTCTTTGCCTGCTCTGTATGGTTGACAGTTGGATGGTTGGCAAAAACCATCCCAGGTTAGAAAGCTACCTGTGAAGCTCTGCAGTGTGACTTGAAAAGACTGATAATACAATTGCTAGGCACTTACTTCCTTTTAAGGAATACTCAGTCTTAAGAGCATTTTATTTCCAAGGAGTAACACATTGAAATGCCTACAGAGAACCTTCAGGTAATATCACTGTGTAAACAGAAATCTGTTATGAGCTGAGTAATCCTTGCCCTGTCTGTAAAAGGCTTCACATTCCTGTTTTAAAAATAGACCTAAAGGTCAAACAAAATATTAGAATTTAGGGAAACATCATAAGGAATCCATTTCTTATGCTGTTACTTACAGGTGCTGCAGTTTGAGCCAGTGGTCTTTAAAAAACAATGCTTAATTTTCTTTTAGACTATATATTAATACTGTGGATAAATGTCTTTTGTGTTCATCAACCATGCATTCCTATGTGAATTAGGAATATTCCATGTAGACCTACTTTAATTTATAGCACGGTATTGTGTTGCACTACCATGAATCAACATTTGTAAATTTCCTTTTGCATTATCATTTTTGTCTGATCAGAATCTTCTAAGAAAAAACTATCATGTCCATTTTATTAATATAGTTATTAATAGCTTAGTTGATCAGGCATGGGTTCTGAGTTTTCACATTATTATTATTTTTTTTTTTTTCGGTTTTGTGAGTTTGGCCTAAGTGTTTTTGATGTAAATATTCTTAAATTCACTTTAGATAGACCTGTTAAAATGATCACATTTCTTCCCTTCATATTGTTGTTTTGTTTTTTTAATACACTTTACTTTTAGGAGCAATTTTAGGTTTACAGAAAAGCTGAGCAGGAAGTCCATAGTTCCTATATGCCCCTACCCATATGCACAGTTTCCCCTTTAGCTAACATGCATTAGTGTAGTGCATTTGTTGCAGTTGATGAACCAGTATTGATACATTATTAACTAAAGCCCACAGTTTACACTAGGGATTACTATTTATAGTGTAGATTCTATGGGTTGACATATGTACAGTGGTATGTGTTCACCATGAGAGTATCATAAGGAATAGTTTCACTGCGCTAAAAAATGCCTGTGCTGCACCTGTGCATTTCCACTTTTCCTCCCTTCACAGCATTAGCAACCACTACTCTTTTATTGTTCTCATACTTTTCCCTTTTCCAGAATACCACATAGTTGGAGTTACGTAGTATGTGGGCTTCCCTGGTGGCTCAGATAAAGAATCTGCCTGCAATGCAGGAAACTTGGGTTTGATCCCTGGGTTGGAAAGATCCCCTGGAGAAGGAAATGGCTACCCATTCCAGTATTCTTGCCTGGAGAATTCCGTGGACAGGGGAGCCTGGCAGGCTGCAGTCCATGGGGTGGCAAAGAGTTGGACACGACTGAGCCACACACACATGTAGTATATTGCCTTTTAATAGTGGCTTCTGTTTCATTTAGCATTACAAAATTAAGGTTTCTGTATGTCTTTTTTATAACTTGATAGTTAATTTCTTTTTATCACTTTATAATATTGCATTGTATGGATGTGACACAGTTCATATATTCACCTGTTAAAGGATATTTTCATTTCTTTCTGTTTTTATCAGTTTGAATGAAGTTTTAAACATTTGTGTGTCGGTTTTGGTATGGGCATAGTTTTCAGTCACTTGGGTAAATACTAAAGCGCACAATTGCTGGATCATATGCTAAGAATATATTTAATTTTATAAGAAAACGTCTTCCAAAAATGTCTGTACCAATTTACATTTCCACCATCAATGAATTAGGAGTTTCTGTTGCCGTATATCCTCCCCCCAGCAATTGATGTTGTCAGTGTTGTTGATTTTAGCCTTTCTATAAGTGTGTAGTGGTATCTCACTATAGTTTAAACTTGAAGTTCTCTAATGATATATGATGTTGAACATCTTTTCATATGCTTATCTTTAGTAATTTTGTTTTGTTTTGCAAAACCGTAAGACTTTATAAGGAAGATAGCCTGAATCTTACAACTTATCCCACCATAAGTACGTATGCATATATGCTTGTCTCTAAAATGTTTTTGTATAGAACCACAGTTAATAAGTTATTTATAAATTCTCTTTTTTAAAAAATTTATTTGCCTGCACCACATGGCTTGGAGGATCCTAATTCCTTGACCAGGGATGGAATCTGGGCCCTGGGCAGTTGAAGCATGAAGTCCTAACCACTGGACTGCCAGGAAATTCCTGAAATCTCATTTGTATTAGGCTCTTTTATGACATACTTTGAAGATAAATTGTTTAATCCCTGTGCCTTTATCTCTGATGTTAACATGTGAAAGTATTAGCAAGTCTGGCTTCTCAGGGAGTATGAAATAAGAACTCTTAGGCAAACCAAATTAATTTTATTTGGTAATGACTTAAAAGGAGAAGGCAATGGCACCCCACTCCAGTACTGTTGCCCGGAAAATCCCATGGATGGAGGAGCCTGGTAGGCTGCAGTCCATGGGGTTCGCATAGAGTTGGACATGACTGAAACGACTTAGCAGCAGTAGCAGCAGCAATGACTTAAAATCAGGATGTAACTTTTTTTTGGGGGGGCTGAACTAAGAGCTTGACAAAGTGAAGTAATTTATCATTTGTTTTTCCTTTTTTAAAAAAGTTTTTATTGGAGTTTAGTTTATCATGTGTGAGCTTCTGCTGTGCAGCAAAATGAATCATACGTATATATTCATTTTTTTAGGTTCTCTTCCCATGTAGAGCATTACTTGATTTTACTTTCTATAGACTGTATTTATTCATGCAAGTTTATATATGAATGTATATGTTTATCTGTAAATTACTTCACTGGAATGTCTAGATTAATTCGTGTTCATAACCACTATATTTAATAGTGGTTTTAGTCAGAACTCAACTTAGGAACCCTTCCCTGGTGGCTCAGAGGATAAAGCATCTGCCTGCCATGCGGGAGACCCGGGTTTGATCCCTGGGTTGGGAAGATCCCCTGGAGAAGGAAATGGCAACCCACTCCAGTATTCTTGCCTGGAGAATCCCATGGACAGAGGAGCCTGGTGGGCTACAGTCCACGGTGTCACAAAGAGTCGGACATGACTGAGCAACTTCTCTTTCTTTCAACTAGGAAAATATATTCTGGACATTAACCTCTAGTTTAGCCATATTTTGTTGACTGGGTAAGCTTTTCCATTCTCTTTGCATCAGAGTCACCTTCTGAGTCATTGAAAATTTTAGTACATAAAAGTATTGATTTTTATTTGAAAGGCAAGCATTAGCATGATGCTTATAAATTTAGCATGAAGATATACATGAGATTGAGTTGGAATTTGGGGGCATATTTAGTCCAGGATGTAAGAAAATTTACTGTATGCATATTTAGAGAAGGGAATAAAGACCAAAAAAACAGAGCTGACTGAGACTTTGGCATTTGAGAACATTGGCATAATTAGGTATTGGTCAGATTTTATAAAGGTATGAAAAGAGAGCAAAGTTTAAATATTTATCTAACTTTCAATAAATATTGGTTGGACAAATAAAACAAGGCGTTACAAGTTGTCTAATTATAGAATTGGGTTTTGTTTTTTGGCAATGGGCCAAAATAGGATTTCAGACCAAATTAGTAGAGGAGCTGAGAACTCAGTATGATTCATAACTTTGATGTAGCTTCTTTCCAGATTTTCTTCCCTGCAACCCCATATCATTTGATATGGAGATAGAAATGATGATACCTACTGACATGAATCAGGTGTTCATGGTACATGATAATCAGATTGCTGCTCCCCCCCGCCGCCCACATCTACACACTTTATGGGTGTGCTTGTGGGAAGATAAAAGAGGGGGCATAGCAAAACGGTGCTGGCAAGATCTTATCCCACTTAAGATGCCAATTTTTCCAGTTAGGGATTTATTGCAATCCTACAATTGTGGGAAATTTTCCATATTACTAACTATTCTTTGTGACTTTGATTATTCTCATAATCAAGGTAGAATTCTTCAACAGTTATTTTAGTGCCTACTATGTGCCTACAATTTTCTAGATACTGATTGGTAAGAGAAAATTTCTGTTTCCTTCTGTAGAGCTTAAAACAGGAAGGTAAGCAAGACAGAAGAAGACAACTAGATAGGCCCTTATAATTACATAGTGGCCATTTTATAAAGCCATCATTACATAATGAGGGAAGGGTCTGGTAGGGGAAGAAGGTGGTGCTGCTGGATCCCTACTAGTGAGGTGAGTAAAGGTCAAGGAAGTGTCTTTCTGAAAGTACAGTTGAAACTGAGACCTGAAAGATGAATGGAATTTACCAGGTGAAGAGCAGGGTAACAGTCAGAGGAAGAACATATACAGGAGTGAGCATGATGGCAGTAAAGAGGAAGGGAAAGGAAACTGGTCTGGCTGAAGGACTGAGCACAAGGGGATGTAGATGGCCAAAAGTTTCACCTTGATTTTGTAAATATAGTGACATGTCCAACGGTCTTATTTTTGCTTGTCATCAGTGTTCCTTATTCTGAGTTCCACAAAGGCAGAGTGAAGGCAGGAACACCAGTCTGAATAAAGGAGCTGTACAGAGACTGCCCCATTCTCTTTACACTAAATAAGTATCAGGCATTCCCCTGAGTATTCCCACAGATGCCCACCACTCCATCTGACCCTCATTATAAAAATGACATAAAGTGCTAATACTGTGTCAATTATTTAACATAAACCAAAATATTTTTTAAAGCCCTCTTAAAATGTAAATTCACTTATAACTTGAGTTGTAGTATAGCTTATAGTTAATTTAAACCTGGTAAAGTAAACAGTCTGTGGTAAGAATTTTTCTGTAATATGGATTATACTCTGCTAGACTACTACTGAGGAGAAGGCAATGGCACCCCACCCCAGTATTCTTGCCTGGAAAATCCCATGGACAGAGGAGCCTGGTAGGCTGCAGGCCATGGGGTTGCTAAAAGTCAGGCATGACTGAGCGACTTCACTTTCAGTTTCATGCATTGGAGAAGGAAGTGGCAACCCACTTCAGTGTTCTTGCCTGGAGAATCCCAGGGACAGAGGAGACTAGTGGGCTGCCGTCTGTGGGGTTGCACAGAGTCGGACACGACTGAAGCGACTTAGCAGCAGCAGCTGCAGCAGACTACTACTGAAGTCATCAAAACTTTCCAGACTTTGCCTAAGATTAGAAGGGAAATTTGTGACTAGTAGACTCCTAGTTAGTAGCACACTAGAAGTCCACTGACTACTTTTTAAAATTCTGGGATGGAAAATCCCAACGTGGTTAATTTGTAAGCAATTTAAAGTATTGTACCCCTCACTGTACCCCACTCCTAACCAATTCAGTTTAATAAACCTGTAAATAAAAAGCAACATTAGATTACCTGCCTAAGTCAGTGTCTCCTGGAAGACAGGCACAAAATTTATGAAAACAGGTAAACCAACTTTCAGATTTGCAAGAGGCAGGGTGTTTCTGGATTGGCCAAATTGTACTTAATGATTTTTGGAGAAAATACTAACAGTGAGCTGAAGCATGTAACTTTTTGTAACAATAACTAAAAGGAGATGCTTGCACAATTGTTCAGATAGAATAGCCTCAGCTGTTTTCTCAGCTTTATTTTGTAACTTGTATTTTCTGCTAGGCAGACTTTATGTTGTATTGCTGGAGAAATCTGCATTTTTAAAAATACTCGTTCCTGTGATGACAGTGACCTGTATATTCTGGGTTGGATTTTTTGTTTGGGCTTTTGGTTTCCCTTTATTTTTAAAATTTTATTTTCCTCTTTATTTATTGACTTGACTTTATAAAGCAAAATTAAACAGAAAATACAGAATGCCCATCTGTATACCTCCTGCCCTCCCCTACATAGCTGCTCCCACCATCAACATCACACACCAGAATGTTACAGTTAGTGAACGAACGTTGATATGTCATTATCAACCAATCCGTAGTTATATTAGGCTTCACTTTATTTTTCTGGGCTGTGCCACATAGCTTATAGGATCTTAGTTTCCTGACCAGGAATTGAATCCCGGCCCTTGGCAGTGAAAGCACTGTCCTAACCACTGGACCTGCAGGGAGTTCCCTTGGCTTCACTCTTGATGTTACGTGTTCATTTTACTGATTTTCACAGATGTGTGATGATCTTTCCATTATTATATCTTACAGAATAGTTTCTCTACCGTAAAAACACCCTGTGTTCTTTCATTCATTTATTCCTTTGGTTTTTTTAAATAATTATAAAGTAGAATTTACTACAGTAACAAAGTTTATAGCCTGAGAAGACTACTACAATTTATATTACATTCACTATTTATTAATATGGGGGGGAAATCTTCATCTATAGGTATGGCTTTGGGATCTACAAGCAACTGTTTTGATTTCCAGTGATGAGGTTAGGGGTGGATTAAGAGAACTGGTAAATATGGTAGGGGGAAATGAGAAGAAATTATTGGAGAGTAACATTAAATTATTTGCTTAGTGCTATTACAGCTTTCCTAATTGTGCCTGTTCTCTGCTGAGGAAAGGAGAACTTTTCTTCTTTCCAATGTCCCTTTCCCTTTCAATGAAAAGTAGTTCTTTAAGGCATCCCCTGTCCCTGAGCAGGCTCCCCCCAGCTGATGATTTTGCAGTCTGTTTTAAATTTCTTTCAAGCCATTTTGAGAAAGGTGAAAAAAAGAAGACCAGGGTTATTAGTTTCCTACTGGCAAGAGAACTATAGGTAGCTTTCTGAGTTATGCATTATCCCTAGACCTTCTCACTTTCTGGAAATTCAGTTAAACATTTTCCAAATGTCTCTTCAGTCTCTTCCAGACAGTTCAGTTCAGTTGCTTAGTCGTGTCCGACTGTTTGCAAGCCTGTGAACTGCAGCACGCCAGGCCTCCCTGTCCATCACCAACTCCCAGAGTTTACCCAAACTCATGTCCATTGAGTCAGTGATGCCATCCAACCATCTCATTCTCTGTCATCCCCTTCTCCTCCTGCCCTCAATCTTTTCCAGCATCAGGGTCTTTTCAGATGAGTCAGCTCTTTGTATCAGGTGGCCAAAGTATTGGAGTTTCAGCTTCAATATCAGTCCTTCCAGACCCAGGACTGATCTCCTTTAGGATGGACTGGTTGGATCTCCTTGCAGTCCAAGGGACTCTCAAGAGTCCTCTCCAACACCACAGTTCAAAAGCATCAATTCTTCTGTGCTCAGCTTTCTTCCAGACAACATAGTTTTTATTTTTTAAAAATTGTGGAAGTATGTGATGTTAAGTACTGTGAACTAGTTAATAAAATTTTTAGTTCTTATTCAGTGAGCTTGTAATTTGTACAGTAGACAACATGAGATTCCTTTTCTACAGTTCTGAGCACACAGTGGATTTAGTTAAGCACCATTTGATTGCTTGATTTGGATGGGCTTTTGATTTGTTGAGAAATTCCTTAGATTGAGGTTTAAACCTGAGCTTAAGGAAATCCCTGAAGCGGAAAGCAAAATATTATACATAAGTATGTATATAAATGTATTTTTCTAAGAGAAGATTGTGCATAGTCTTTCCCTGATTTTCAGAGGGTCCTTAACCCAAAATAAATTAGGAACTTTGGCTTTAATTTTGTAGTGAACTCAAAGTTGAATTTTCTAGATTGGATATTATCTCACAGTTCTTTCCTTGCATTAATGATGAGCACATACAACTTAAGCTGATTATCCAGCACAACTGTAGTGTGATCATTTATCAAATTTCCCTGACAGAGCAGTGATACACAATGAAACCAAAGAGATGTAACTGGTTAGAGCTTGCTCCCATATACAGGATGATTTCAGTTTATTAGAAGCAAAATTCAGTGTTGTTAATCAGACTTTCTCCAGGTTCCTAGAGACTGTATGCCATTTAATTTCTCCAAATCACTGGAATAATACGGTGTTTTTGCTCAGAATCTTGTCAAAATTTATCACCAGTTGAACGTTTTTGATGAAGTCATAACAGTCTTTTCATGGTAGTACTTCTGTTATTTGACTTAAAACTTTTATAAGCTAATGCTGCAGAATTATGTTATAATTTTGATTTTTCTTTTTTTTAGAACTCTTCATCTTGGCTTACACCTATCCTTCCTGATATGCTTCGACACATATTTCAGTTTTGTGTTTTAGAAAGCAGCCAGGAAATTCTGGACCTCATTCACAAGGTATGTGGTGAATATATCTGTACTCCTTTTCCCAGTACCTTAGTAGATGTAAAAAATTTTTTTCATAATTCTGTACAGTTATTGATCAGGGATTTAAGAAGTTAGAAATCATCCAAGACATTTTAATAGTCTGGAGATCAAGGAAATAGACTTTTTATGGATTATAATGGTTAAGTCCTGGTTAGTTGTGTGACACATTAGGCAGGTGTTTTAAGCACTTTCTTCATAGCCTCAATACAGAAAATAAAAAATGAAGAAAAGACAACTTTTTTCCATCATTTATTTTGCTTTCTATCAGGATGTTTATCTGTCCTAAAGAGTATCTTTTGAGATTTATTGGTAATATATAGAGTCTGTTGTCATAATTTAGACTTGTACTTTTTCCTTTTATTTAGGAATATTGGTCGTATGTGTTGGAACCTATAAAGAATAGCCACTTGATATGTTTAATAACATTTATGGGAGGAAATGGCACTGTTGTACCTTTAATATCTGTTAACGTAGTCTTGAATCACTGGCCTTTGAAGTGGCTTATTGTTAACAGCTGTGGATTAACATTGGTGGTGTTTCTACATGCTGGCCCTAGCCCATTTAATGTTAGGCATCAAGAAAAGTGCCTGAGTGCTCTAGAGCCCTGCTCTGCAACAAGAGAAGCCACTGCAGTGAGAAGCCCCTGCAGCACCAAGGACCCAGCACGACCATAAATGAATAAATAAATAAAATTATTTTTTTTAAGTGCTTTATTGAGTAAGATCATGAATCAGGATTCACATTGTTTTTAATTTATACTAGGATATTACTCTAGTATATTACTCTGATATGGCTTCCCTCATAGCTCAGTTGGTAAAGAATCCACCTGCAATGCAGCAGACCCAGGTTTGATTCCTGGGTCAGGAAAATCTCCTGAAGAACGGATAGGCTACCCACTCCAGTATTCTTGGGCTTCCTTTGTGGCTCAGCTGGTAAAGAATTCGCCTGCAATGTGGGAGACCTGAGTTCTGTCCCTGGGTTGGGAAGATCCCCTGGAGAAGGGAAAGGCTACCCGCTCCAGTATTTTAGCCTGGAGAATTCCATGGACTGTAAAGTCCATGGGGTCACAAAGAGTTGGACACAATTGAGTAACTTTCATTACTCCAATATATTGGATATTACTAGGATATTACTCTAGCATATACTAAGGGTATTCTCTAAATTTAGCAGGAGCTGTTTTAGATTGAAGCATGTATTGAATATAGGAATGCAGTAGAGCTTTATGATACAAAGAAAGGATTCCAGATATTTACTGAAATTTTGATAACTTTTTTATGGGTATTTTAAAAAATGATTTTCATAAAATACTGAGGAAAACACTTTGTATTCTTTTTTAAAAAACTTTCTTTTGTATTACTTTTTTTTTAGTATACAAACTTATCTACCCTAAAACAGTATTTCAAAGTAAGCCTATATGTTGAATTTTAAAATTAATTTTTGTGCTATTTCCTACTTTTTTTTTTCAATTCAGTATCACTAAAAGTATTAGGTTTTATTAGGCCTTGCTAGAAAAATTTCATTTTCTTGTTCCCTTCTCATTCTGCAGGTTTGGATGGAATTGTTGAGCAAGGCTTCAGTTCAGTATGTG
This sequence comes from Bison bison bison, assembly GCF_000754665.1. Taxonomy (NCBI): domain Eukaryota; kingdom Metazoa; phylum Chordata; class Mammalia; order Artiodactyla; family Bovidae; genus Bison; species Bison bison. Next base: position 2,703,075 of record NW_011494744.1, on the reverse strand, counting down.
GTAGCAGCTGCTTGTCCATGGATGGCTGCATGGCTTTGCTTAATGATGCAGCCTTCTCATTTACCTATTGATTTAAATATGTTGCTGGAAGTAAAAGCTAGAGCCAAAGTAAGTGTAGAGGAACATAATGTATTTGTATGTTCAACTTATAATTTTTAATACAGTAACTGTTAAGAAATCTGTATTGCTTTATTGTAAGTGTGATATTATTATTGTAACAGAAGGAAAAATTATTTTATTGGCACCTTGACAAAATGCATAGTAATTTTTATCCATTAAAGTTTTGTGAAAGAACTGTATTCTAGTGGAATTATAACAAATGAGATTATTTTTTATGTTGTCTGTTAAATTTTAATGGTAAATCTTTAATTATTATTTTCCTCCCTTATTCACTTAGGAAAAAACAGGTGGTAAGGTGCGCCAGGGCCAAAGCCAGAGTAAAGTGCTTCAGGAGTACATTGCAGGTGCAGACACCGTCATGGAAGACCCCACCACCAGGGACTTTGTTGTTATGCGGGCCAGAATGATGGCCGCCAAGTGAGTATATATAAATCCAAAAGTCATTTAACCAAAAGATTCCTCCCATGTGTCTGTCAATCCTTCCTCCATCATACTAGAGTAAGAAAAAAACTAAAAAGTAAGAAAACATTTTTCATTCTTTTGAAGTTTTAAAACTAAGATTTGTAATTTTTGGTGCACATATACTTTAATATTTAAGCTTAGGTGAAGTCATCTTAAATGGCAGATACTAAAATTTGTTTGGGAAGGCAGCCGAACAGTTGCACAGTCCACAACAAAATTTGAACAGCTAGGCCACATAACTGTGTTTTCAGGTCTGAAAATCTCCTTTGTTTGTTTTGTTGTTTTAGTTGCTAAGTCATGTTCGACTCTTTGTGACCCCATGAGCTGTTGCCCTCCAGGCTCCTCTGTCCATGGGATTTCCCGGGCAAAAATACTTGGAGTGGTTTGACACTTCCTTCTCCAAGGATTTGTATTTTTTTTTTATGAAGATAAGATAGGAGTTAAGTCTTCCCTGGGAAAAGTTATAGCTTCAGTAGGGGAAACTTTTTTATAAAGTAATTTTATAATTATATAAAGTAATTTTATAATTTTATAAAGTAATTTTTATAGTAACTTCTTTTTTTCTCCCTCTTAGGCTGTTAGGAGCCCTTTGTTGCTGTATTTGTGATCCAAGTGTAAATGTGGTAACCCAAGAAATTAAACCAGCAGAATCCCTTGGCCAGTTACTACTCTTCCATTTGAACTCCAAATCTGCCTTACAGAGAATTAGTGTAGCTTTGGTAATCTGTGAATGGGCTGCTTTACAGAAGGTAAGATTTTGCCCCCAAATAAATGAAGACAACCTAAACTAGGTTCCATTAGCTATTAGGATGATTTTCATTGTATTTTACAAACAGAAAAGTGAAAATTTTCTGTTAAAAAATTGAACATTTATAGAAAAGTATTCCAAGTTATACTGAAACATTGTTTCTCTCTCATTTGCCTTTAACCCTAGCCTTTTTTCTTAGAACCTCCCATTTTGTACCTGAGAACTACAAAACATAAGAGGCTTTGAGAGCTAGAAGTCCATTTGTATGAGTAGTAGCAAGGGCAGATTTTTGGTCACAGGAAGAATAAAATCAGCACATTTAAACCCAAATCTTTGTATTTCCAAATAAACCATTCCCTTGCAGCCCCTTTAATTTTTAACTTCTAGTAAGATGTATTGATTTTGTGTAAGACTTGCTTCTGTAAATCAAAGAAACTTCCTGCTGGCTTTGTTTATTCCATTGACTGGAATTCTGGAAATTTAACTGTCTGCACTTGCTGTGAGAGTTGCTTGTTACTGCCTCTTAACAGTTTGTCAAAGCTGTGTCTAAAAGTAATTGAGCCATGCTCTATTGCAGCTGAAACCCCAGCTTTGCCTCTGGAAAGAAGCAAGGCTCATCTGTTTTTAGGCAGGACGTGGTGTGCTGGAGAGGCAGTGATGCTGTGTTTTTGTGCCTCTCAGACTCAGCAGCAAGTGTTGACAGTTCGGTTTCTGGACCCTCACAGAGCTTCTCTGGACTTACTCTGTGAAGCCCAGGCTGATCACCCAGATCCCACAGAATCCCTCATGGCTCACCACTGAGGTCATTCCCCCTCTGGTTGGGGCAGGCAACAACCAGAGAGAGTGGGAAGGGTTAGTTAAATTTGGGGGCAGGTGAGTAGCTTTTAAATTATATATCCATTTCTACAGTATGGCATGTGAAACTATGGGTTCAATTGTTAAGAAATCTAATGAGTTTTTAAATAACATTTTTTAGTGCATGCTAAGTGTTCTTTTCTGACTGATTTCTTTTTACAGTTGTATATTTTTAAATCTGTCTTGGAATAAATTCAGAATAAAGTAAGAGTAATTAGGTGGAAAATTTAATGGAATTGTAATAGTTCCATGTGCATGTTCTGTAGTCATTCATATTAAAATTTTAGAGTAGTTTGGGTGTGTTACCTTTTCTCTGTGAAACTAACTATGTTCTGGGAGATAACAGAATATAGATTCAAAAACAATAGAAATTTAGACTTGGTAGTTTGCAAGTGAAGATTATGCATTTCTAGAATTACATTTACGTATTGGCCCTGAATATTTGTTGTCTGTTACATTTTAGGAGTGTAGAGCTGTTACCCTAGCTGTGCAGCCACGTTTGCTTGATACCCTTTCAGAACATTTGTATTATGATGAAATTGCCATTCCATTTACACGAATGCAAAATGAGTGTAAACAGCTTATTTCATCATTAGCTGATGCACATATTGAAGTTGGTAATAGAGTAAACAACAACGTTTTTACAATTGATCAAGCTAATGACCTGGTGAGTAAAGAAGTGACTTTCTTAATTTTAGAGCATGAAATAAGATAAGAAATTTGTCAATGTCATGTTTACCACAAAAACACTTAATTTGTTGAATCTATTTGTGGCTTGGTAGCCTATCATATTGGAGAAGGAAATGGCAACCCACTCCAGTGTTCTTGCCTGGAGAATCCCAGGGACGGCGGAGCCTGGTGGGCTGCCGTCTATGGGGTCGCACAGAGTCGGACACGACTGAAGCGACTTAGCAGCAGCCTATCATATATTCAGAATAAAGTAAGAGTAATTAGGTGGAAATTTTAATGGAATTAAATTCCCTTTGGAAAGGTTATTTCATTGTATTGACTTTTCTTCAAACAAGAGAATGGGGAAGGGATTTTTTTAAAAAAAAATCTCAGCTTTGACAAACCAATACACCTTTATTAGCAAAAGCTGTTGCCTTTTGTCATTTCTCAGTTTTGCCTAAGACTGGCAGAGTATGGGGGAAAAAATGTTTCTGAGTATTTCTCCTCCCCCTTCCTAACTTACAGTGAAAACATTCAAACATAAGAGAATTATACAATTAATATTCATACACCTACCAACTAGATTCCAGTTAACACCTTACTAAATTTGCTTTATCATATATGTATTAATTGCAATATGCAACCATTAATCCATATTTTTGATGTATTTCTAAATAAGTCGCAGACAGCTATCAGTACACCTCAACTAAAATTCAGGGTTTTCCCTTTTTTTGCTCTTTCTTGTGTCATTAACTAAAATTTAGTTTTTACGGTTATTTGCTCTTTCTTTGAGGTAAAACTTATATTCTATGAATTGTACAAATCTTCAATGGAATATATGATGAATTTTAACAGAAATGTATACCTTTGAAACCCAAACCTCTGTCAAGATACAGCCAGTGCCATACCCACTTCCCAGTCAATCTCCTGCCCTCAGAGAACCCTAGTTCTGGTTTCTCATGCATCATAGATTACTTTTGCCTGTTCTTGAATTTCATATAAATGGAACCATACACTCTGTGCTGTTCAATGTAAGGATCTTTTTCAGCATGATATTTTTAAAAATCATCTGTGATGTTACATGTATCAGTAGTTCATTCTTTTGTATTGCTGAGTTTTCTTGCATTGTATAAACATGCCACAGTAAGTGTAAGCCCTTCTCCTGATGAACACTTGGGCTACTCCAAGTTTTCAGCTGTTGTGAACAGAGCTGCTGTAAACATTTTTGTATAAGTTTTTAAGACATGTTTTCATCTCTCTTGGATAAATACATAGTGGCATTGCTGGGTCATAGGCTGAGATGTTTATTTAGTTTTATAAACAATTGCAGTTTCCCAAAAGTGGCTGTATCATTTTACCTTCTAATCAGCAATATATGAGAGTTTTGGTTGCTCCACATCATCACCAACAGTTGGTGATGGTCACTCCTTGTAATTTTTGCCTTTCTGGTGGTTGTGTGACAGTGGCATTGTGGTTTTAACTTGGCATTTCCTTGATGACTAATAAGTGTAAAACTTTTTTGTGTCTTATTCACCATTTGTTGATCTTCCTTTCCAAAATGTGTTTTCAGCTCTTGTCTATTTTTAATTAGGTTCTCTTTTTATTATTGAGTTGGGAGTTTTTTTTATATATTTTGGATACCAATCCTTATCATATAGATGCTTTCAGAACATTTTCTCCCAATATGAGGCTTGCTTTGTCTTTGAATGAGCAGGTATTTTTAAGTTTGATGAAGTCTCATTTATCAGTTGTTTTCTTTTATGGTTATTGTGTTCTGTGATCTAAGGTACCTTTTCTTGTTTCCAAGTGACGAAGGTATTCACACACATTTTCTTCTAAAGCATTGTAGTTTTAATGTTTAATCATCCATATTTACGTTTATGTATAGTGCTAAATAGAGACTGCATTGTTTCATATAGATACCTAGTTTTTTCATTGTCATTTATTGAAAAGATTTTCCTTTTTCCATTGTATTGTTTTGTTTCCTTTGTCAAAAATTATTTGAAATGGATGTGTGGTTCTGTATCTGGGCTCTATTTGTTCATTCTGTTTGTCTCTCTCTATGCCAGCAGCAGTGTTTGCATTGCTGTATCTTTGTATTTAGTAAGTCTTTGAGGTTAGGTAGTGTGAAAGAGTTCTTCCTGAGTTATAGAATCAGAAGTTCAGCTACTTTACTTGAGTTAATCCTGTGAAGGAGCATATTTCATTTCTTATCCCCCTTTCTTATTTAAAAAAAAAAAACACACACAATATAGTTGAAATTGTTTTTGGTTTCTTTCACCTGTGAGAAAAAGCTAAAATTGCTCCAGTCTTCTTTATTGTTTTTATATAATTTCTCCTTTTTGCCTCCCCTTCCCCATGTTTTGCTTTCTTAGAATAAAATCTCAAATTTTCTTTCAGGTCTGGGGTCCCTTTTTAGTGTTTCTGACAAGATTTTTTTTACAGCTATTACATGGCCTTTTAAAGCTTTTCTTATTCAGATCTCTTAGTCCCTAGTGGAACTACTGTTCTGTTTCATCAACTTCCTTAGTCCAGTGGTTTTAACCTAGGATATCAGAGTCTCCAGAAGAGCATATTTGGGGGAAGAACAGTTTTAAAAGATTAATCTTGGCCCTGGCTAAGAGTTGTTCTTTGTATCTTTCTTTGCATTCCTATTTTTCTCTTACCTGCCAGATACAGGCTTTGTCTCTCACTGTTCACATAATTTAGTTCTTATCCATGGGCTGTACTGTCTTCTCTTGATCTTTTATGTTCTTCAGTTAGGCATTTTTGTTTGGATATCTCACTGTCATTTCAAACTTAACACCACCAAAACTGGAATTTATTTTTTAACAGAAAATAGCCCTTTTTATCCACAGTCTCAAATCTTGTTAACATTTCCTTTCAGAAAGTTTCATGTGTTTGTTCTTTCTCTGTTTCCATCACTGCAACCCAGTCAAAGGCCTTAGTATTTTATGACTAGGTCCTGACTCATCTCTCAGGCTCCAGGCAGTCTCTGGTTCATTTCACCCTGCCTGCTGTGCCAGACGAGTGAAGTTCTTAGTGCCATTCTGAACACATCTCTCCCCTACTTAAAAACATTATTTTCTTTTTCCTTGATTTTGGTTTTTTCCTTTCTTTCAACACCACCTCTAAACTCCCCATCTCTTTTCTCATTATTTCTCAAACTTCCTCCACTTAAGCCTAGTTAGTTTTGCTCTTGCAAAAGTACACCACCCATGTTCACTTTCTTTGCTTCACTTATTCTCTCTTCCATGTCTGAACTCCTCTTCCCTTTGCCAGAAATTCCCTACCCTCAACCCTGTATGCTCATCCCAAGTTCATTTCTTGACGTTCTTTCATCTAAGCCCTGTGCTTAAGCCATGATGACTGCTATCAGTTCCTTGAACAGTGCCTCGACTTCCACTCACTACCTCAGCTCTTTTTTCCAAGATGTCCTCATAACTCCAGACTTAACTATTGTTTAAAAACCTAGCATAAGTGTTACTGCCTCTAACAAGCTTTCATTGCTTTTGTCATCTGAGAAGAGGTAAGCTGCCCTTGGGCTCCCACAGCAACTTGCACTTACCTTAGTTTCATGCTGTATTGTCTTTGTTTACCTGTGTGTCTCCCACATTAGTCTCCACATTTTTTTGAGTGTATAAAGACATTGGTTTTACTCATGTTTTAGTATTACTCATTAAATATTCGTTGACTGAATGAATAAATGGAAATTGGAAAGCTTTACCTAAGCTGCCTATAATCATTGAAAATTGACAGAAGCATAGTGTATTTAGGACAGTGTTTTAAACTTTTAGTAGTGAAACCCTGTTTCAAATAATCTTATGCAGAGCTTGAACACATAAAACAGACAAAGCAAAGTGGAGAATATAAGCTAGAAGTGGTATAATGATCATGTTTCTTTGTAGAGAACAGACACGATCAAGCAGATAAAGCTCAATTTAAAGTCTTTCATATTTTATAGTGATAAAAGATCTTAAAGTTTTTCATAGTTTTAGTGATAAAAGAAGATCTTATCTGTGTGTCTGTTGTGCTTCTCATAATAAAAGTCTGGCATTATCAGTCTTGCCCATAAGAAAGTTGATCATTTCTAAGTCTGAAAAATTGGGTTATCCATTTTTAAAAAGATAGGTTCTTTAATGTTACAGACTTTTCTGACCAACGTTGATCAGATTGGGTCTATTTATAGAGCCTTTTTATGATTCCAGTTATTTATCAAACAAGAAGACTATTTTTGTTATGTAAGCCATCATACTCGGAGAAGGCAGTGGCACCCCACTCCAGTACTCTTGCCTGGAAAATCCCATGGATGGAGGAGCCTGGTAGACTGTATAGTCCTGGGGTCGCTAAGAGTCGGACACGACTGAGTGACTTCCCTTTCACTTTTCACTTTCATGCACTGGAGAAGGAAATGGCAACCCACTCCAGTGTTCTTGCCTGGAGAATCCCAGGGACGGCAGAGCCTGGTGGGCTGCCGTCTATGGGGTCGCACAGAGTAAGACACGACTGAAGCGACTTAGCAGCAGCAGCAGCAGCAAGCCATCATACTATCTTTAAATGGTAATTTAAAAAACAAGTGCACACAAAATTTTTTACATAAATGTTCTTAGCAACATTATTTGTAATATTAACTAAGGTGGAACCAACCCAACCATTCATCAGCTAATGAATGGAAGAATGCAATATGGTATATCCATGTAGTATAATATTATTTAGCCAAAAAAAGGAATGAAGTAATTATACATGCTAAAACATCAGTGAACCTTTAAAGATGCTAAATGAAAGAATCTGGTCATAACAGATTATACATTAGTTTATATGAAAATGTCCAGAATAGGCAAATCTGTGAAGATAGAATGTAGATAAGTGGTTACATAGGATGGAGGAAATGAGGTGTTACTACTAATAGGTATTGAGTTTCATTTTGGAGATGATGAAAATGTTCTAAAATTGTGGTGATGATTGTACAATTCTGAATATAGTAAAAACCATTGAACTGTACACTTTGAGTGTACTGTATGTGAGTTACATCTCATTAAGTTGTTTTAAAAAGATACAATGAACAGTCTTTTAATGGAGCTTGTAAAGTAGTCTGATGCCACAGTCATAGCTTCAAGCAGTTCTTGGTAATTAAAGAATTAACTGTTATACCATTCTCAAAGAATTGATTTATATTTGCTCACAGCGTTATTTCACCAAAGTACTATGTGGGTATTATGTGTTGATTTTTCACTCAAACTTACTAAATATAAGAAGTCTCTGAAGAGATTGTGTCTTTCTTAAAAAAGTATAATACAATGTTAAGTCAGATTAAAATAAAGTTTACTTGGAAGGTTTCAGACATTTAGTTTACTGAATACTAAAATGTACTAGTTATTGTAGAATTTACAATTGAAACAGAAAGCTGCTGTCTTCCCTTTAAGAATTTAGAGGCTACTTGGGGTTGATGTCATTAATGATTCTTGATTTCTCTCTTTAATAGGTCACTACTGTTTTTAATGAAGTCACATCATCCTTCAATTTAAATCCTCAAGTATTACAGCAGTTAGATAGTAAACGACAGCAGGTCCAAATGACAGTTACAGAGACCAACCAGGAGTGGCAAGTGTTGCAGTTGAGAGTGCATACTTTTGCTGCATGTGCAGTTGTGAGCTTGCAGCAACTGCCGGAGAAGTTAAATCCTATTATAAAACCATTAATGGAGACAATTAAAAAAGAAGAGAATACGCTAGTGCAGAACTACGCAGCTCAATGGATGGCCAAACTACTTCAGCAGTGCACAACAAGGACTCCCTGTCCCAATTCAAAAATTATTAAAAATCTCTGTAGCTCACTTTGTGTGGACCCGTATCTAACTCCTTCTGTCACATGTCCAGTACCAACACAAAGTGGCCAGGAAAATTCTAAAGGTATATATCTAAACCTGTATTTGGGGTACAGAAAGAATTAACCATTTAAGTTTGTTTACAGTTATCTACAGGTATAATTTAAGCAAAATCCAGTTTATGTTGGAGATTTTTACCATTTTGAGAGAATTTGCACTTATTGCTAATAAAATCACAGCCCTCTTAACTCATAAGTTTTTTATAAAAGACCTGATATCTTTGAGGACTTTAAGTTCTCACATTTAAGATGACTAAATCCTATAAGACAGGTATTAACCCTTAACTTCTCTTTCAAGATCATCATTATAGGGTTTACTGTTAACAGGGCTTGAAAACTAACTGCATCCAATGGTGATTGAAAGTTCTTTTTATAAAATTGTTTTCTCTAATGTAGTACATGTCTTATGAGATAAGTGGACTCTGTTATCAAATAGTGTTTAAACAGCTTTTCTGTTTTCCTCCAGAAAATTTATATGTAAAGTAGTAACTGCTCTTTGTAGTCTAGTCTCAAGGACCAATGTTTTGTCACGTGCCTTAGTCCTAATTTCCTCCCATCCCCCTCCCTGAGGGCTAGTTGAGGCAACAATATTTTGCATTGGTTGGTATTTCTGAATTCATGGTTACTCGGAGAAGGCATTGGCACCCCACTCCAGTACTCTTGCCTAGAAAATCCTATGGACAGAGGAGCCTGGTAGGCTGCAGTCCATGGGGTGGCTAAGAGTCAGAAATGACTTGAGCGACTTCACTTTTCACTTTCATGCATTGGAGAAGGAAGTGGCAATCCACTCCAGTATTTTTGCCTGGAGAATCCCAGGGACGGGGGAGCCTGGTGGGCTGCCGTCTATGGGGTCGCACAGGGTTGGACAAGACTCAAGTGACTTAGCAGCAGCATAGACTTTTTTTTTTTTAAAGAGAAGTTACTTGCAGTATTTTTTAATGTGTTTTTTTATGCCTGGAGATGAACTCATTTTTAAAGAATTAATGTACTTTTAACAGAAGGAGATACAGTCAGCCTTGCATTAGATATTTCTGGTTGTCAAGAGGATTCTGCAACCTTGGTTGTATTAAATATGGTCCTATGCAGATATCAAAATGTTTAACTTAATGTTGCAAATTACTGATTTTTGTGATCATTTCATTGTCTAGAGAAAATATCATTGGCCTATAAAAATTGAGGCTTAAAAGACAATTTTAAAATGTGTTGTATCTTTTGGAGCAGGAAACATTTGGTCACATGTATTATGGTTTAAGGATTATTTGACTTTTTTCCTTAATAGGATCCAACTCTGAAAAAGATGGAATGCATCATACTGTCACCAAGCACCGGGGTATAATTACACTCTATCGGCATCAGAAAGCTGCTTTTGCTATCACAAGTAGGCGAGGTCCTACCCCCAAAGCCGTCAAAGCTCAAATAGCAGATCTTCCTGCAGGAGGTAGTGGAAACCTCCTTGTTGAACTTGATGAGGTAAATAGTTTTTCTTCTTTGAATACTCTGATTTTAAAACAAAATTTCTTACAGATTGAGAGCTAAATTGTCATATCAGCTTCTAGAATTATATTTTTAAGTGAATGAACTGGGGCTAATAACTTTTTGGAGTACTCCAGCAACAGAGTTCAGAAAAACTACAAACTTCAAATTTCTCAAGCTTCTTATTTTTACCAATTTAGTTTCCTGATTATCTTCCTAGCAAGAAACCCTCTCCATAGTGGGTGTATAAGTCATTCATAAATATGAACTAATTCACTCCTGTAACAGTGACTATGGAGATGTTAAGTAATAGTGAAAGCTAACTTTTCTCAGTCTTATCAGTGTTAGGGAATTACTGTTGATATTCAGAGGATACGTTTATAATGTCAAATAACTTGTTACCTTATAGTCAACTTGAATTTTATTAATTGTGTGATGTGAGGTAGGGATCTAAATTTATTTGCCCATAGGAACAACCATTTATCCCACCACTGAATGTTTTCGTCCCTAGTTGGTGATGAATGCTCCTCTGTTATATATCCTGCTTTCCTATATGTGAGGATCTCCTTGGGCTTTCTATTCTATTTCATTGATCTACTTGTTCTACAGTATAGTTTTTAAAGACAATTTAAAAAATGCTTGGTGGGACTTCCCTGGTGGCACTTCCTGGCGGTCCAGTGGTTAAGACTGCATGCTTCCAGTGCAGGTTTGATCCTTGGTCAGGGAACTGAGATCTCACACTGCTGTGTGGCTGAAAAAAAAGAAAAATGTTTTTTAACTGGTTTTGAAAAAATCTTACAGTCACATTTTTAACAATGGAATTCTCTAGGTAGCTCTACTGGTTGCAAGACATAGGAACTTTCCTGAGTTGAGCAATACACTATCAGTGCTAAAAGACATGTGCTTAATATATTTCTGTAAAGTGTAGGCCTATTTTGTTTTTTTAAACCAAAATCTTATTGTCTATATTCCTTTTAAAATAGTCTGTGAATGAAGACTTTTTCACTAACTATATTATTCTCATGTTAATTTTAATAAAAAATGTATACTTTGATGATTTGCATAGTTCCTTCACTTAAAAATATAATTGTATCTTTCTGGGGGGACTTTTTTTGTATTTAATTATTAATGAAATTACTGCTAAGTATGAGGTTATATTAATCTTATTAAACAGATGCTTATATTCTATCCCTTGAAAGTGAAATTCACTCAGTCATGTTCGACTCTTTGCAACCTCCTCATGGACTATACAATACATGGAATTCTCCAGGCCAGAATACTGAAGTGGGTAGTCTTTCCCTTCTTCAGGGGATCTTCCCAACCCAGGGATCAAATCCAGGTCTCCCGCATTGCAGGGAGATTCTATACCAGCTGAGTCACAGGGGAAGCCCAAGAATACTGGAGTGGGCAGCATATCCCTTCTCCACGGAATCTTCCTGACCAGGAATCAAACCAGCGTCTCCTGCATTGCAGGCAGATTCTTCACCAACTGAACTATCAGGGAAGCCATGCTATCCCTTAAGCAAATATAAATAAGGGCAGGTCATGGTAAGTTTCTTTCGGATAGAAGAAGAAAAAAACATGTCACTTAGGACTATCTCTAGAAACAGCACGTATTCTTCTATTTCTTTTCTCCAGCCCCCGAAAAGTATTTTATTTTGGATGTAAAAATCTAGCTCAGGATTTTATGCCTATGTAAATTTATTGAGAGGTGTTTTATAGTTATAACATGTCCAGTAATTGGTAACACTGAATTCTTAACACCGATTTTTAAATTCTCTTAATAACATTTTGAAAGCATTATACTTTTTTCTGAAATCTTGTTTTCACCTAACATTTAATTTTTAGGCCCAGAAGCCTTACTTGGTACAACGGAGAGGAGCTGAGTTTGCCTTGACAACTATAGTGAAGCATTTTGGTGGTGAAATGGCAGTGAAGTTGCCACATCTCTGGGATGCGATGGTTGGCCCACTGAGGAATACAATCGACATACATAATTTTGGTGTGTACATATTTTTCCGAGTTGAGATTTAAACAGATTTCAGTGTACATCTATTACATATGTCTTTATAAAATAACAGTGCCTGTGCCTGTTTATCCCAGGCCAGCTGGTAAGTTTTTAAATAGAAGGTTGGTAAAAACATTGATTTTCATGTCATTTTGTATACTTTTCTTGCTTTTTACTTTTCCTGTTATGTATTTAGAAAGAGATTTGAAATGGATCATTATATTAAGCTTCTTTAGTTCTTTAGGAGTAGCACCTCAGCAGTTAAATTAAGGGTGTTGTATTTCATTTTACATTATAAAGCAAAAGAGATTCTCCCACAGTAGCTGGGGGGTGCTAAGACTTTTTGTAAGCTCTGGATTTTGAAAAACTATTTGTAAGGTAATACGCACTTAAATCAATGTATCTTAATAGATGGAAAGTCCCTCTTGGAAAAGGGAGATGGCCCTGCCCAAGAACTGGTGAATTCTCTGCAAGTTTTTGAAACAGCAGCAGTGTCGATGGATTCTGAGCTTCATCCCCTGGTAACTAACTAATGCAAGTGTAGTTTTTTTCCTAATAAATCGAGTAGTCTTATTAGAAAGACTTAAGGCTTGAATGAAAAGTGCAACTATGATGTCATCCCTTATGATTTCATTTTCTTTTAGATGCTATAACTAGATTCCTTCTTTTCCTGACAACTTAACTCTTCCAGGCTTTGAGGCAGAGCTGGGTGCATGAAAGAAAACCCACTCTGAGAGCTTAGAATACAGGGCAGTAGGAACAGGGCTCTGATGACCTGAAGCCAGCTGCAAACACAAAAGAAAGCTGCATCCCTGTTCATCTGTACCATCTTAATAATATAGTTCAGGAACAGAAGAATCCAGGTGATAAAATCTCTTCCCTAGATAAATGTAATGGTAGGAGGAACTTACCTCTCTGAGATGAAACTAGTCAGTGGCAAAGATAGAACATGGGTTTATTTTTTAACTATTAAAATCTCTGTCACCAAAAAATTAGAATAGAGGGAGGAAGAACATAGACCAGAGAATTAATTATCTGGTCTTTCCACTGAATAAAGTATTGATATTATTCTTTCCATGTAACTGTAATAGGAAGCTTTGCAATTTATAACATCATAAAGGGTGCTAGCATCAATTCTCTATTCATATAGGAGAGAGTAGAGGGAAATTCTTCTGTTTATATAGTAACAAAGCATATTCTTTTACTTGTTAAATTTTGGGAATTTAGTAAAGAAGGACAGAATTCATCTGTAAGTGCTCACCCTCCGTGATCAAACAGGATGCATTCAGTTGAACTGTAAGGCTAGTTTGTTGAGCAAGTACCTGACTCTCATCAACATTAATCCTGGCTTCTGTGCATCAGACATTTAATAATGGGATATGTCGTGCTCTTGTGATTATATTGCATATGGAAAGCCAGGAAGTTAAAGTGGAAAATAACTACCAGAGTATGGTGCCTAGAGCAAAATCAGGATCACCCAACCCAGGGAATACAAAGTATGTACTTAAACCTAAGCTAGATTTGGAGGGGGCTGATGATGTGCAGTGTCATTTTCCCAGCCTCAGTAGGAGAATCGTGCAAGTGCCTTTGATGTGTTCCCTGCGAATTTTGGAAAGTATTGAGTGTTCCCTGATGCTTAAGAGAATATTCAATAGGGGAGAAGTTCTGCATCCATCTCTTCTTTTTAAAAGCATTATAATAATGTAGATTTAGATTAAATTTTTATTGAGTATGTTCTGACAATGTTTTAAGGTAACTGGAGATAATTCTTGGATTTAGCATTGCTTGGAATATTGAGAACCTCTGAGTAAGGGCCATTATAGTTTAAACATGAGATTCCCTATTGAGTCTTCTGACTTGTCTTTTTGTTTTTAGTTGGTACTGCATTTGCCTCATCTTTACATGTGCCTTCAGTATCCCAGCACTGCAGTGAGGCACATGGCTGCTCGTTGTGTGGGCGTCATGAGCAAAATAGCTACCATGGAAACAATGAATATATTTTTGGAGAAGGTTCTTCCATGGCTGGGAGCAATTGATGACAATATCAAACAAGAGGGTGCAATTGAAGCTCTTGCCTGTATCCTTTTTCACTTTGACAAACTACTCAAATTATATTTGCTTTATTTAAGAGTGACTAAAATAAAATTTATTCAGATATATACAGGGCAGTCCAGTGGTTAGGACTCCACACTTTCACTGCTGAGCAAGCCGTGTCAGGATTGGGGGGTGGGAGGAGAACAAGCCAAAAAAAACCCAGCACCAAAAACAAATGTGCACACAACCTGCCTTGTTCCAAAAAAGAAAACTACTTTTTTACATTTTATTTTGAAGTGTTATTTTTATTGCATTACATTATACCTGTATTTACATTTTATTATAATATTCACACAAAAAATTGAAGAATTACTGTTAATTTTGAGATCTTTTTATAAGCAAAAAATTTATAGTCAGTATGTTTTTAAATATGAGGTTTGCTAAAAAAGTGCATTTGGCTTTTTCTATATGATGCTATGCTACTTTTTTTGGCCAACCCAGTATTAATCAGATGCTTATAAATTTACTATGTTTGCTTTGTTCATTGATTGTCTGGCAAAATGATTAATTAACTAGAAATATACAGACAAGCTTTTTACCAAGGGTATGACATCCATGAACATTGTTTAACTCAAAACCTAAAAGACATTTTGGTCTAAGAGCAAGAAAGATGGATAGAGAGCAAACCAGTAGAAACTCTAGCTAAAGAAATGCCAAAGATTATGGGATTGAACTCTTTGGACCTGCTGTCTCCAGCTCAGGGTTGTTAGGATCCTGGTGGGAAAATTGGAATTAATTTTTGACACTTAGTTGTGCTCCCTTGCTTGCAACGTAAATCAATTTATTTTGATATGTGAGTTCTAGAAACTTGTAGGAATTCCTCTATGGAAAAAAATCTTAGTAAAGATTTCCTCCAGCATTCCTCAGATGAGAAAAATCATCTTCTTAATCTTGAGAAAGTTACATAGTTTTTACAAAAGAGTAACCCTGTATAAATGCTGTTATAATTGAATCAGACCTTGAGGGATAGTCAGTCCCTCATAATACAGGGAAGCAAAGAGGAACTGTCTTAGAAGTCCCAGTCTTGGTGTATCGGTTTGTTTATGAAAACAGCTACCCTGGAACCAGTTAGAAATTTCCTTAGTAACTTCCTCAGGTGTCATGGAACAACTGGATGTTGGAATCGTTCCATACATTGTACTCTTAGTTGTGCCTGTGTTGGGAAGGATGAGTGATCAGACGGACAGCGTAAGATTCATGGCCACACAGTGCTTTGCAACACTAATTAGACTCATGCCACTTGAGGTAAGTTGATGATAACTTGGTTTATGAACTTAATGTTTTCAATAACTTCATGATAATTGTAACACCTTTTAAAGAACACATTTTAAAGAACAAGTTTTTTAAAAGATGTTGAATATGTTTACATTATAAGTGTTAAGACTTTTATGTTTTAATAGGTAATTTTCTTTAACACTGTTTTAAATAAAACTATGGTTCATAAAAGAATAATTCTTTAGGTGATGCTAGATTTCTAGATGCTATTCTAGAAATAAATTGTGTTCCTGAGTATCCCAGTAATATCTAAGATACTGTTCTGGAGTTTACATGAAAGGTAAATTTGAGAGATGGTAACTGAAAGTGTAAAAAGCAAACGATATGCTTGTTGGATTATGGAGAAAGCAGAATGCAAGGCTGAAGTTGAACAATTTTGGAGTATACTTACGGGACAGAAATAATATATGTGGCCAATGGAGGAAATAGAAGTGGCTTGAAGCAAGAGAAAAGCCAGGACCCTGTCACTTAGCCACTTAATATATTTTTATGGGATTTTTGTAATTCAAGAAATAAGTATATATGCATTTCGCCCATTCTGTAGTATGTGTCCAGTAGTTCCTTTTTAGGCCAGATAATACACTAGAATACCACATTTTGTTTATCCATTCATCAGTTGATGGACATTTGGCTATTATGAGTAATGCTGCTGTGAGCATGCACTTATAAAGTATTTGGGTGTAAGCTTTTTTTTTTCCCCCTTCTCTTTTTGATTTCTCTGTGAGGCACATGGGATCTTAGTTCCCTGACCAGGGATCAAACCCGTGCCCCCTTCAGTGGAAGTGCAGATTCTTAACCAGTGACCACCAGGGAAGTCCCTGCTTTTCTTTCTTTTGAGCACACATTTAGGAATGGAATTACTGGGTCATATGATGTTTAACTTCTTAAGAAACTATCAAATTGTTTTCCCAGAAAACTGTACCATTTTATATTTCTACTAGAAAAGTATGAGCATAATACTTTGGAACAGTCTCTCGGCAGGGGGAAGAGTTTGACTATATCTGGTTTAAAAAAAAAAAAAAGCTGAGTCAAAGGACTTACCATAGGGTACTGAGTACAGTCTTCAGAAGTACACTGCCTGAGTAATGGGGCCAAATTAACCCTTGCAAGAAGATTTGAACCCACATTAGCAAAGCCTAAAAAAAGCAAGCCTTAAAGGATTGGATTGGTTTCAGATATTTAACTACATCCCAGAAAAAATTTAAAAAACTAAAATATTTAACCCCCAAGAGTTCAGCACCTAACAGCATAAAACTTAGGATATTTAGCACACATCAAAAAATTAACCAGAAGGAATTCCCTAGTGGCCTAGTGGTTAGGATTCTAGGCTTTCAGTGCCATGACCAGAGTTCAATCCCTAGGTGGGAAACTGAGATCCCACTAGCCATGTGGTGTGGCCAGAGGAAGAAAAAAGAAGTTACCCAGGAGAAAAGTCAGTCAATAGAAGCAGACCCTGAAATGACCCAGATAATAGAATTAGTATACAAGGTCATTAAAATATGCTCCATATGTTCAAGAAGGTAGAGGGAAAGCATGAGTGTAATAAAGAGTGAAATGGAAGAAATAAGAACAACCCACATTGAACTTCTTGAGTTGAAAGATACAATTACAAGTAAAAACACACTGGATAGGATTAATGACAGATTAGATGCTGTGAATTTGAAGACACAGCAGTAGAAACAAGAATGTCATGCAGGTTAATTGCTATTCCACTTTATCTTGATTCACTGTTATATTTTCATAAGAAGGATCATGTACTTTTCTTTCAAGGATTCTGGGACTATCAAGCAGTGGGTTGGATAGAAGCTTTTATTCCTTGCACTGTTAGTAACTCTTGCTGCTTTTATAGGAATTGGAGGGAGGAAGATATCAATGGAAGAGTTCCTGGCACTGTACAATATTTATGAATCCTAATCATTGTTAGGAAATGTACCTCATTGTATGGCCTTATGCTGAGTCACTTTAGTCATGTCCAACTCTTTGTGGTCCTATGGACTGTAGCCCGCCAGGCTTCCCTGTCCATGGGATTCTCCAGGCAAGAATACTGGAGTGGGTTGCCATTTCTTATTCCAGGGGATCTTCCCAACCCGGGATCAAACTTCCATCTCTCATTTCTCCTGCACTGGCAGGCAGGTTCTTTACCCATAGTGCCGCCCGGGAAGTACGGCCTTATATCTGGTTGTTATTTATTAAAAGGTCCATGAGGATAAATGTCTGAAGATTTGTTACTTCCATGTAAAGCACTGTGCAGAAAGGCCTTGTTTTGATAGTTATCATTAGGATACTGAATGTGTTAAAATGTTAGTTTCTATCTTGATTAAGTTGTTAATTCTAAACCCTTTTGAGGGAATTCCCTGGTGGTCCGAGCTTTCACTGCAGAGGGGACAGGTTCGATCCCTGGTTGGGGAACTAATTTCTTAATCATAGGGCAGTAGTTCTCAAACTTTTTGGTCTCTGTACCTCTTTACACTCTTAAATATTAAAGACCCCAAAGAATTTTTGTTTATATTTTCTGTAGTAGAAATTAAAAGTGAAAAGTGGAAAAAGATTTATTAATTCATTTAAAGAATAAATCCATTAGACTTTTGAATAGACCTTTTACAGATACACGCTTTGTAACATGCATTGGTCATCTGGAGAACACTGGCTCACTGAGTTATGTAAGTCTTTTAAAGGTTGATTCATATCAGCATATAGTAACAAAAAAGACTCATTAGTATCACCAACAGAAAATTTTTAAATATTGGGAAGCACCTGCAGTGCTAAGTTGCTTTTGACAGCTTGCATTTTATCACTGACAACAAGTTGTGCCACTCATTTTCCTTGAAGTGACCAAATTTTTTAAAGAAAATAATCTGCCAGATACTCAAGTCAGAATAACCATAGTTTGTCAGTCCATTCAAGTAAACTCGTTCTGTAAAAAACAGCTAGGTCAACTCACAATTTTAAGAAATCTTACAAGTGCTTTTCCTAAATATTTTGTATTTCAGTATGCATGGTATACAGCAGAAGTGCTTTATGGAATACTTCATATTTTGTTGCACAGAATGTTAAAAAAAGATGTGCCATTCAAAGGTTGAGGTTTAATAAAATTATTTTTACTGCTTCAGTGACATTCTTAAGTGAAACCAGCTTGTGTTAAAAAAAGGCTGGTGCGTGGCAGCAAGTCATAGTGACTGCTCACATACTTGGTGTCACCGCCTTGATTCTTTCTGAGGCAAAAGCAGTCTTGCCCACCATTACTTTTGTGCATCAGAGCAAAAGTCAACACAGTGAAAAAAGCAAACAATGTCTTATCCTTTGTTATGAAATAGCTGCAGTCAGTAACCCTGTGAAAAGGTCTTAGAAATCCTGAGCGGTCTGCAGACCACATTTTTAGAACCAATACCCTGGGCAACCATCAACACTAAAGAGGCTCTATAGTAACAGCATTCCACTTAAACAATACAATTTTGCCATTATCAAGTAACACATGGTATGGGAAAAATAAGTTGTAGCTGTGTTCTTAAAATAGCTTAGATGTGCTTATTTAATAATCTCATCATATAGTGCTTTTAATACCGAAGTCTTAAATATTTGTCTTCCAGTCACTAAAATGATACTATTTTTGAATTGGTTTTTCTTTGCATATATATGTGTGTGCGTGTAGCAAATCATTTTAATACACTTAAAAAATAATTTTAGGCAGGCATTCCGGACCCTCCAAATATGTCAGAAGAATTAATCCAATTGAAAGCCAAGGAAAGACACTTTTTGGAGCAATTGTTAGATGGGAAAAAGTTAGAAAATTACAAGATTCCAGTACCAATCAATGCTGAACTCAGAAAATATCAACAGGTAAAGTTTTATACTTATCTTACAAATACTGATTATTCCTTTTAAATATACCTTGAAGAAGTTAAAGATTGATCTAATAATTAAAATTCTTGTGTTTGGTGTCTTGTATCCATTTATTTCTCCCTGCCTTTGGTCTTTGTAAACATGTTCTTTACAGAAAAATATTTTTATGATCTGTTCACATTTACCATTTTTCTCTCTTTCTCCCAACGTTTCAGGATGGTGTGAACTGGTTAGCATTTCTTAATAAGTATAAGCTTCATGGAATTCTGTGTGATGACATGGGTTTAGGGAAGACTTTACAGTCCATCTGTATTCTAGCAGGAGATCACTGTCACAGGTGATTTTAAATGTTATGTTAACACAAGGCTTTCAGACGCTGAGCAGTATAAACAAGCTGGTTAATTCATTGTGTTTTGCTGTTGTAAAGGGCCCAGGAATATGCAAGATCAAAATTGGCAGAATGTATGCCACTTCCTTCCTTGGTGGTTTGTCCACCAACATTAACAGGTCATTGGGTGGATGAAGTAGGTAAATTTTGCTCCAGAGAATATCTCAATCCACTGCATTATACTGGACCTCCTACTGAAAGAATAAGGTAAGAACTGTACAACCAGAAAATGTTTAATCTTTGCTTTAAGTAGTTTGGAAGAATAAAATTTATTAAAAATGAATTCTAGTTAGTTTTTTTGGCCATCAGACATAGAAACTTACTTTAACTTATTTAAGAAAGGTAAATGAACGTATTAAAAATAGAATCAGTGAGACTCATCAAAATTTAAGGAGTTTCGGGACTTCCCTGATGGTCCAGTAGCTAAAACTCTGTGCTCCCAGTGCAGGGGGCCTGGGTTCAGTCTCTGGTTGGTGAACTAGATCCCATGTGCTGTAATTAAAAACCACAGCTAAAACATGGCATAGCCAAATAAATCATAAAATAAATACACAGTGTAAGGACATTAACCACTGTCAACAATCAGTTAGGCTCTAAGGTTTTGGAGCTAGGAAACTATCAAGAACCAAAACCGTTCTTGGTGCCTTTCCTAAAGTCTTGTGATCATAGCATCTCCTAGGAGCTTCTGTTATTTCTTCATTTTTTATGCACTTTCCCTAAGAGCTACCTCTTCCTTCTTCCCTCTCCCCAAAAGTGCTTTTGGTGCACAGTGGCTTGCTCTAGCTGCCCTGATCCCATAGAACACTATAGTTCTATTAATACATCTCTGTTCCTAAATACAGGTGTTGAAGAGTGGTGTATCATTACTTCCAGTTTGTCTTTTAAAGCTTGGATAGTCACAGATTACTGATTAGTCCGTAGATTTGCTGCCCTTCTGTGAATTAATAGCTAACATATACTGAGCACTTACTGGTCAGGCATTAGATATTCTAAGCAGTTTTATTTACATTTATGTAATACCATGTATTCTCTTAATGACCTTATGAGGTATGGGTACTATTATTGTTCCCAACTTGCAGATAAGGAGTTTTAAGACATGGGGCCTGGGAAGAAGATCACTCAGCTAATTAAATAGAAGCTCACTAGCTGTAATTAAATGAAGATTTGAACACAGGCAGCTCAAGAGCTTGTACTCTTAAAGAATTTACTGTAAAGGAATTCATCCATTTATAAGTGGTAGAAATTCAACTGAGACTAGCTTAAGCAAACAGGAAATTCATTAATTAAACTGAGCATCTTGGGGTGAATTCTTGCTTCAGGTACATCTAAATTACTGTTCTTCCCCATGCATAGCTTGTTCTGTTGGTCTCTACTGGACTTTTGTCTACTATTGGTATAGATAAAAGGTCATGGGCAGTCTTAGGCCTACATTCTCCTAGCTTGGCAACTGTAATGAACAGAGATAGTCTCTGAGACTGGCCGGCCTTGATTGCGTCATGTCCCCAAGCCAGCCTCCATGATTGGGGAATAAAATATTGTGAATGGCTTGATCTGATTAAAATGCTTCACCTCTTTGGTGATTATGGGGACATGTGACTGATGGCTCGTGCTCGGCCCCCGGCACAACATGGAATGCTGAAGGAATAGTGCCTCCAAGGAAGAGGTTTTGGCAAATAAAATGACCTTCACATTGTGAGTCGGGTACTCACCTCTTTTCAATCAGCTGAGTTAGGGCCACACGACCAAGTTGTAAGGAGAATGGCCTTCAGGTAGCAGGGTCATGGATGTAGAGTAAGCAGAAAGGAATATTGGGTTTGGTAGGCAGATTGAAATCACTTTCTACAGTGGCATCTGTGCTTTCCACTTTGCAAGTGTATTACAAACTCTGCAGGTTCCCATTTTCTAACCTTGCTTATTTTTAAATGCAGGTTACAGCACCAGGTCAAAAGGCACAATCTCGTAGTGGCTTCCTATGATGTTGTGAGAAATGACATAGATTTCTTTAGGTAAGAGTTAAAGTTTTTTAAAGGAAAACAGTGTCAAATTCAGAGAGAATTGTATCTTTCTGCCTCAAAGACTCTTCATATTGTTCCTGACATGTAGTAAAAGATGCTAACATTTTTTATTTTTCCTTAGAAATATTAAGTTTAACTACTGTATTCTTGATGAAGGCCATGTCATCAAAAACGGAAAAACAAAATTGTCAAAAGCAGTAAAACAACTGACTGCTAATTACAGGATTATTCTTTCTGGAACACCAATCCAGGTAATTATTTACCTTTTCTTTACTTGGCATTTGACAGTGAATTAAAGAAGAGGTTTTTTTTTTTAGTTTTTGGAATAATTTCCAGTAATTATCTTGCTTTTATAATGGTTCATTTGGTATGTAGCAGTATCTGAGCAAACCCGGTTTTAAATCTCATATTTAAAATGTGATTTTAGGCTGTAGTAGCCCATGAGTCCGGAGAAGGCGATGGCACCCCACTCCAGTACTCTTGCCTGGAAAATCCCATGGACGGAGGAGCCTGGAAGGCTGCAGTCCATGGGGTCGCAAAGAGTCAGACACGACTGAGCGACTTCACTTTCACTTTTCACTTTCATGCATTGGAGAAGGAAATGGCAGCCCACTCCAGTGTTCTTGCCTGGAGAATCCCGGGGACGGCAGAGCCTGGTGGGCTGCCATCTATGGGGTTGCACACAGTCGGACACGACTGAAGCGACTTAGTAGCAGCAGCCCATGAGTCAGGAGGCAAAGCCCAAGTGCAGTTAGAAGGGTTTCACTGCAGGAAGGCAACCCACCACGGTGAGCCAGAGCTTAAGCAGGGTGAGAAGGGCTTCTGGAAGGGGTAAACAGATAGGACGGTACCTTAGGATCCACACATACTGGGAAAGCATCCAAAATGGAAAAGTGTGGGGGGGTGTTATTTTTTTTTGGTTTTTGTTTTGTGAAACTCCCAAGTAGAATTGGAAAAAACCTTTACCTTTTCTCATGACCCATAAATACTGGGTAGACATGACCTATAACCAAACTCTTCTAGGTTTTCCTGCTTTGAATAAATGATGGTGATGGCCAGATTTCTTAAATCTTGCTGTTAATCTTAGTCTCAAAAAAACCAGAAACGTATTCATCTTTCTGCTCTATTTACTACTTGATAGAACCGACCAAAAAGATTTAAATACTGTGGACCAAGGCTTATTGTGGTGGAAAAGACTTGAAAGTTCCTGTAAATAGGATAGAGTATTTTCTCCAAATTTTACACAGTAAAATATAGACTCATATCCAGAAATATAGTGATAATCTCTCTCATCTATGTCATTACAGTGGGCTTTCATTATTGTTCCATTTTTAAGTTTAAGGAAATAATCCTAGCACACAAGATAACTGGTGTTCCTTTCTTATATTCAGAACAACGTTTTGGAGCTGTGGTCATTATTTGATTTCCTCATGCCAGGATTTTTGGGGACTGAACGCCAGTTTGCTGCTCGGTATGGTAAACCTATATTAGCAAGTAGGGATGCTCGAAGCTCCAGTCGAGAACAAGAAGCAGGTAGGAAAAGGAGATACCATTGTATATTCTATGCAAGTGAATCTAATTTATATCTAATTTGGGGGAAGTCATTTAATTTTATTATTAGAGAAATTAATAAGAATAATAAATAGAATAAAACTAATTCTGTTAATAATTACTAACAGGTGTTCTTGCAATGGATGCACTGCACCGCCAGGTCCTGCCATTTCTTTTGAGAAGAATGAAAGAAGATGTTTTACAGGATCTGCCACCCAAAATTATTCAAGACTATTACTGCACTCTCAGTCCTCTCCAGGTTAGGAATCTGGCAATTGTGGTTGTTGATGCTGTTTATTACTAGAATGCTTTGAATAAGTCACAAAAGTAGTGAGTAAAGGGATGTAGCCTTTGGTTTTATTGCTCTAATCTAGCTTCTACTTCCTTAGACTTCAGGAATATTCTGTTTCAAACAGATGTAAAACCTAAATGAATCTGTTTGGGTATACAAGTACACATTTGGGTTTGTGCATTTTCAACACAGCATTAATACAAAGTCTACTGTCATAATTGCTTTGTTATACGTCTCAAGTTAATTGAAAAAGTTGGAACGTTAAAATGATACAGTAAGAAGTAAGCAAGTGATAAAGAAGCAAGCCAGTGTTTTTTAGGGCCAGAAGTCTGCCTGTGATGTCTTTTCCTTACAGCAGCATTATAGGTGTATACATCAGGGCTGAGTTGGGAAGTGGGACCTCATCTCTTCTAAAGTATTGCCAGTAAATTTTCAAGAGAAGTATTGGCATCTGCCCAGTTCTGACTTTGTACATAGAGACCATTGTCAAAGGCATTTATGGTATGCCTTTCCTTGTGTAGTATTTGTGTGTGTGTGGTATTTTTGTAAGGGGAAGCTATCTCTTGTCTTAGTAAAATATGGCCTATAAACAGAATCTTCTCTTTGAATGTTTACGTTGTGTTCTAGGTTAGTAAGCATCAGTCTGTTTCAGTATCAGATGATTTCAGTTCAGTTCAGTCGCTCAGTCGCGTCCAACTCTTTGCGACCCCATGAATCGCAGCACGCCAGGCTTCCCTGTCCATCACCATCTCCCGGAGTTCACTCAGACTCACGTCCATCAAGTCAATGACGCCATCCAGCCATCATCCTCTGTTGTCCCCTTCTCCTCCTGCCCCCAATCCCTCCCAGCATCAGAGTCTTTTCCAATGAGTCAACTCTTCACATGAGGAGGCCAAAGTATTGGAGTTTCAGCTTTAGCATCAGTCCTTCCAGTGAACACCCAGGACTGATCTCCTTTAGAATGGACTGGTTGGATCTCCTTGCAGTCCAAGGGACTCTCAAGAGTCTTCTCCAACACCACAGTTCAAAAGCATCAATTCTTCGGCGCTCAGCTTTCTTCACAGTCCAACTCTCACATCCATACATGACCACTGGAAAAACCATAGCCTTGACTAGATGGACCTTTGTTAACTAATATCTCTGCTTTTTAATATGCTATCTAGGTTGGTCATAACTTTCCTTCCAAGGAGTAAGCGTCTTTTAATTTCATGGCTGCAGTCACCATCTGCAGTGATTTTGGAGCCCCCACCAAAAAAAGTCAGCCACTGTTTCCCCATCTATTTGCCATGAAGTGATGGGACCAGATGCCATGATCTTAGTTTTCTGAATGTTGAGCTTTAAGCCAACTTTTTCACTCTCCTCTTTCACTTTCATCAAGAGGCTTTTTAGTTCCTCTTCACTTTCCTTCTGGAGAAGGAAATGGCAACCCACTCCAGTACTCTAGCCTGGAAAATCCCATGGACGGAGGAGCGTAGTAGGCTACCGTCCATGGGGTCACAAAGAGTCGGACACGACTGAGCGACTTCACTTCACTTTCTATGATTTAGTATGGTTCAAATGAATAAAAGATACACAGACGTATCTGCAAAATAGCTTCTTTCCCCTCCAGTATATAGACAGTTAACCTTTTAGTATTTATCTCTCCAACTTCAGTTTTGTGGACAAAACACTAATTTAAATGCCAAGAGCTCCATGATATCAACTACATCATTTCTTGGCCTCCATCCCTTGTTTGTAAAAATTGGATTAATATTTCTTGAAAGAAAAATTTTAGAGGTAATGAGATGACTTTAAGTATGATAAAGAAAAGGTGCCATATGAAAAAACCTGAGATATTATAGTGGTATTATAACATCAGCATAAAACACATTTAAGTAGTTTGGAGGAAGGGAGCTGCAGAGGGAAGTGACATCTGGGTTTGTTTGCACCTACAGGTTTTTATTCTCTGACTTCTGTTCTTCAGCACTGTAGGTTTCTTCCCTTTCTCATTGTTTTAACATATACAAGGCAGGAACCCTGACTCATAAGGAAGTACTTTAAACTTGGTGTGGGTTCTGCGGTTAGTGTCTTTTTTAAAACTTGGTCTTTTGAAACATACCTGTTAGGGTCTTGACCATGTAACATCACTCAAGGAAAATTTCCTCATTTATTTGTAAGGGTTCAGGTTCTCTTTTATCGGTAACTTATAAATAGAGTGGAAAAATTGAATTTAGGATTATTTGACTTTTTTAAAAAATATTTTAGCAGCTGAACAATGTGTTAAACTTGTTTTCTAAATGTAATTTAAAAGGAATCTACCACGCTGCAGTGGATCATCTATATTCAAGTAGGTTGCGTAATTCATTTTCTTTGATGAGGGCTGATTTACATTGCTACTGGCCTTTTCTAGTCATGTTTTGAACAATTGAAAAAAATATGCTTACTGTTTTTGTGGGGGAATTTACAGGTTCAGCTCTATGAGGATTTTGCTAAGTCTCGTGCCAAGTGCGATGTTGATGAAACAGTTTCTTCAGCTGCACTTTCTGAAGAAACCGAAAAACCAAAGCTTAAAGCTACAGGTCATGTATTCCAGGTACATATTATAGCCCACTTTTTAAATGTTAAAGAATGCTCTTCAGTACAGCAATGTTTATATGAAACATTAAAATATGGGTTTATCTAATTTTTTCAATTTTGTGTATACATTCTTGAAAATAGGTAAAAAAGCCAAATTAATTAATTTTCATGTTTGTAATTAGTAATAGGCAATTTAATATTAAAATTAAAGTGAAAACTGCAATATTACAGTTATTACATGAAGAGTTTTAAAATAGAGAATTTTTGTTTCCTATTCAAAAAATATTTGAATACCTACCACAAGGCAGTAATTTTTCTAACCTCAGGGGTTAATTAAAGCAGTGAACAAGACCCTAGGCGTGAAAAATATAATAAAAAACATGTATCATGTAAAAGAAAATCAACTATCGGCTTATACAGTATAGGAGTCAGGGTAGGTTGTAGTTTTTCAACAGGGTGATCAGGGATGTACTGAGGAGGTGACATTTGAGCAAAGATCTGAATGAAGGTTGAGGCATGTAGATTGGTGGGAGGAAATGATTCCAGGCAGAGATATTACATACAGTACAGAAGTCCTGAGACAGATGATGAATGAGAAAAAAGAGAAAGCGTCAACTCATTTTTTTTTCCCTTTTGAAATATTCCACTGTAGAATATCTCCCAACCCCGCCTTGTCACCAAGATATGAAGATATTAAAATACTACAGCATATTTAAATACTACAGCATATTTAAAGATAGAAACGGGAAAAGGTGATTTTGAAAGCTCATACCTCTCCCAGTTTTATCATAGTGCCCAGCAATGGAGCTTACTGATGCAAATCTGTGTGCCAAAAGTGAGACCCAAATCACAGGCCAAGTAAATGACAAAAGACAAGGGTATGGCTGAGTCAGAGGAAACAAGACCTGATTCTCAAACACAACTACACAGTTCCACCTTCCCTTTCCCACCACCAGACCTGTTGACTCAAAATACTGTGTAGAGGGGAGAGATTTTGCAGATTTAAAAGGGTCGTATGAAGTTTTCATACCCACTAATGTTTGACGAACCTTCCTTTAGGAAATGATGTCTAATTCTAGAATCATCTAGCAACATTATAAGGCACTTTCAGTTCAAAAGGGTTAGCTATAGGAGCTAATAAGACTTTCTGTCATGAGAAGGTCATTGGTCTAGTGGGGTAGACAGACATCACTGTACAATTTATATGTTATAAATTCTCTCACAGAAGTAAACACAAATTGCACAAGAAGTACAGATGAAGACATCACAGATAAGATATTTGAACTGGTTCTTCAAGAATGAATAGGAGTCGTAAGAAAGGCATTCTAGACAGATGCAGTAGCACAGGAAAAGACACCAAGATACAAATATTTGTGTCACGTGAAGGAGACTTGTATATACTTTTTCCTCTCTTAAAGGCATTACAGTACTTACGTAAACTGTGCAACCATCCAGCATTAGTCTTAACACCTCAGCATCCGGAGTTCAAGAGTACTACTGAAAAACTTGCAGCTCAGAATTCTTCTCTCCATGATATTCAGCATGCCCCTAAACTCTCAGCTTTGAAACAAGTAAGTACGTCTTTTAAGTGTTAGATGTGTGTTGTACATTCCTGATCAGTAACAGTAGGTAAATTTGCTTTTCTAAAAGATTACTGATGCGTTTACCATTTTCAAAAATTCGGTTTGTTAAATTTTTGATACAGCTTTTTAAAAAATTGTGGTAAAGTATAACAAATGCCACTTTAACTGTTTTTGAAATGTAGAATTCTGTGGCATTAATTACATTCAGTGTTATGTACCCATCACCACTATTCCAGAATTTTCCCATCATCCAGATAGAAACTCTGTACCTATGTTTATTTATTTTTGGCTGCACCATGCAGCACACAGGATCTTAGATTGAACCCGTGCCCCCTGCATAGGGAGTGAGAAGTCTTAACCATCCGGCTGCCAGGGAAGGCCTGAAACTCTACCCATTCAGGAGTAACTTCCCACTTTCCTTTCTATAACCCTGGGAACCTCTCATCTACTTTGTCTGTATGAATATATCTGTTCTAAATATTTCATGGGATCACATGTTTTTCTTTGGTGGTTAGCTAGTTTTACTTATTTCCAGGTTTCCTTCACGTCACAGCATACATCAGCACTTCATTTTTATGGCCAAGTAATATTCCTCTATTGTTGCTGTTACAACCACCACCACCACGTTCTGGGCCTCCCTGGTGGCTCAGATGGTCAAGAATCCACCTGCAGTGCAGGAGACCAGGGTGCCATCTCTGGTTCACGACGGTCCCCTGGAGGAGGGCATAGCAACCCAGTCCAGTCCTCTTGCCTAGAGAACCCCCTGGACAGAAGAGCCTGGAGGCCAGGGCCCATGGGCTCACAGAGTCAGACACACTAAGCACAGCGCAGCAAGCCACGTTTCGTTTCTCCAGTCGTGTGTGGATGGACACTTGGGTTGCTTCCACCTCTGGCTATTGTGAATAATGCTGCAGTGAACGTTACAAGTATCTGTTTGAGTTCTTTTAGGTATAGATATGAGAGTGAAACTGCTGGATTACATAGTTATTCTGTGGTTAACTTTTGAAGGAACTACCAAACCTTTCCACAGTGGCTGTAACGTTTACATTGCAAGCCATGTGCCAGGGTTCTGACTCCTCTATATCCTCCCCAAGATTTTCCTTTTTCTAATTTAACCATCACTGTAGGTAGGAGATGGTGTCACATTGTTGATTTGATTAGTTTTCCCTAATAACTAATAATGGTTTTTTTTTTTTCATGTGCTTATTAAGACATATCTTCTTTGGAGAAATACCTGTTGAAGTCTTTCAACTATTTTTTTCATTGGACTGTTTCTTTTGGTTGAGTTTTAGGAGTTTACATTCTAGATGTTAAGCCTTTATCAGATATATAATTTGCAAATACTTTCTCCAATTCTGTAGATTCTTTTCACTTTCTTGATAATGATGACCTCCATGGCTTCTGATGAGAAAACAGGTGTTAATCTCATTGAGAATCCCTTTCACATGAAGTCACTCCTGGGCATTCCCTGGTGGTCCAGTGGTTAGGACTTGGCACTTTCACTGCCAGGGCCTGGGTTTGATCCCTGACCAGGAAACTTAAGATCCCACAAATCATGCAGTGCAGGGGTGGTGGGAGTCACTTTTCCCTTGGTGTTTTCAAGATTTCTCTTTTTGTCACTGTGATTATCACTGATTATAATGTATGGTCTTGTGGACCATTTGAATGTATTTTTCTAGAAACTGCTTACTCTGCCATTTTGCTCATATCACTTGTAGTAAGTACATCATATCACAGACTGTGAGCTCCTTATTGCAAAACTCAGCTTTTAGTTTATCTACCCTTAAAGAAAAACCTGTTTTAAAATCTGGACTTCAGTTATTGTTTTAGGTTTTATAGCTTTTCTGGCTTAAGTTTTATTGAGAATAATTAATGGATGAAGAGTGTTGATTTCACATAGGCTAGAGTAGAAAATATTATACAACGATAGCCCAGAATGCTAACCTGTTTTTCAGGTCACAGGTAAGTTAACCTTTTCTCACCACAAAGAGAAGCATTTATTTCAGTGAGATTGATTGCCTACTTTTATGGGACACCTGTATATAACAAGTGATTCTTTCTTCAAGTTGCTGTTGGACTGTGGTTTGGGAAATGGCAGTACTTCTGAGAGTGGCACAGAGTCTGTAGTAGCCCAGCACAGGATACTGATCTTCTGTCAACTTAAAAGCATGCTGGATATAGTGGAGCATGATCTTCTCAAACCTCATTTACCCTCTGTCACCTACTTGAGATTGGATGGTAGCATACCTCCTGGTCAGAGGCACTCCATTGTTTCACGGTAAGTGTCTTCTGAAACTCATAAATAAGTTATAGTCAGTCTATTACTATTACTTACATAGAAGTTTGCCCACGAGCTACTTTGACTAAATATCTGAAAATGTGTTTTATTATATAATTCAACCCAACTAAATCTTTACCTTTTTAAAATACAGAAGTGCAGAAATGTAATTGAGTAGTTTGTTTAGCTAGGGGGAAAGAACTCTATTAGGAAAGCATCCTTATGGGCATGAAAGAAGTTTAAGGCATCAAAACAGAGAGGTAACTATTTCTCCTTCATCTGTATTTGGTGGTTGGGGTAAGAGGTGGCAAACAGGTGGCTTCACTATGACCTTTATCCTCATCTCTCCATCTGCACTGAGAACAAGACAGAAGCTGGCCGGGCTTGGAAGCAGTCTCTGAGTGCAGTGTTTCTTGTATGTGGTCTGCTTTAGAAATCTCCGTGGTTCACTTTTTAAAATGCAGGCTCCTAGGATCTGTCATGCAGGCTGCTGGCTTCAAAGCATTTTTAACAGACATTCCTAAGAGATCTTAAGGCACAAAACAGAGACCTAGGAAGGGACTTAAAACCAAACTCCACCATCAAAGCAGTGTTCTCCTGGGCACTAATGTTTATTATCCACACAGCCTGGGTCTCTTTCAAATAGTAATATCCTTATAGAGTTACTGTAACAAATAATATAAAGCATATAAAGTAAAGCCCGGTGTTTGTCTCAGTCAGTAATAAATAATAGCTTGGTAATAATGTTAGTTTTTCTTTTTCCTAGAAGCTACTAGATGTTGTCAGTATCTTCTAGGACTAGTATGATTTTAGCAACCCTTACCACCCTTCTTCTGCCAACCATCTTCTGCCTTCCCTGACTGATCTGACCTTTTCCCACACTATTCTGTCTCCATATGTTAAAGGTTCATACTTGGGTTTTATCTTAGTGTTCCATTTTTGAAAATTACTCGAGTACATTTTGCAATTGGACTTAATTGCTAGGTATGAAATTTCTAACATGTTATAGAATACCTTTTTTCTACTACTGAAGATGTTATGTATATTTAAAAGAAGGTAGTCTCTAGTGGTCACAGACATGGCTGTATCATGGATTTATAAAGCAATGTTCTTATTTGTGCTTTTAATATTTATTAAACTTTTAAGTGTCTATTATTGGAACTTTAGGAAGCAATGTACTAATTTTATTTTTTAATATCTATGTTTTTAGGTTTAACAATGATCCATCCATAGATGTTCTTTTACTTACAACTCATGTTGGTGGCCTGGGGCTTAACTTAACAGGCGCTGATACGGTGGTATTTGTGGAGCATGACTGGAATCCCATGCGTGATCTACAAGCCATGGACCGGGCCCACCGCATTGGGCAGGTAAAAGTCAGCACTCACTGGTGTTAACTGCACACTGGGGATGATACTTCCCCCAAAAGACAAAGTCTTGGTTTGAGTTCCTATTTTTATGTTAATAAGTGTTGTGACATTAGGTAAGTCAC
Organism: Bison bison bison; assembly: GCF_000754665.1. Lineage (NCBI taxonomy): Eukaryota > Metazoa > Chordata > Mammalia > Artiodactyla > Bovidae > Bison > Bison bison. The sequence goes on along the minus strand of NW_011494744.1, from coordinate 2,671,493 downwards.
TTGATTTTGTTGCACAACTTTCTCACACATTAAATGAGGCGCTTGGGCCAAGAAAACCTGGGATACTAGCCATTCCTAATATCCTGTGATTGCAAACATTTTAAGGTCTTGGGCACAGATTTTTAAAAAACCTGCAATCCTAATTCAGTAGTAGTCAAGTACCTAAACTGCTAAGTCACTTCAGTCATCTCTGACTCTGTGCGACCCCATAGACAGCAGCTCACCAGGCTCCCCCGTCCCTGGGATTCTCCAGGCAAGAACACTGGAGTGGGTTGCCATTTCCTTCTCCAATGCATGAAAGTGAAAAGTGAAAGTGAAGTTGCTCAGTCGTGTCCGACTCCTAGCGACCCCATGGACTGCATCTCTACCAGGCTCCTCTGTCCATAGGATTTGCCAGGCAAGAGTACTGGAGTGGGGTGCCATTGCCTTCCCCCAAGTACCTAAAACAAGCATACAAATCCCTCTGATTTGGTGAATCTCAAAGCTTATCCATTTATTTGTGCTGCTGTTGCTAAGTCGCTTCAGTCATGTCCGACTCTATGCGACCCCATAGACGGCAGCCCACCAGGCTCCCCCGTCCCTGGGATTCTCCAGGCAAGAACACTACAGTTGCTTAACTTCTTTTTCTCATTCAGAAACGTGTGGTTAATGTGTACCGATTGATAACCAGAGGAACACTGGAAGAGAAAATAATGGGTTTGCAGAAATTCAAGATGAACATAGCAAATACTGTTATTAGCCAAGAGAATTCTAGTTTGCAGAGTATGGGGACAGATCAACTCCTTGATCTGTTTACTCTTGATAAGGTAAAGAACTTTTATACAATTTTTATAATTTATAATATATGTGTTCAGACTTCCTGGCAGTACTTGGTAAAAATATTAAAAAGGGCAGCAAAGGTGTTCACTTTAGTATCAACTAGATAACCCTTTGAGGGCATTTTTGATGTCCAGATAAAACTCTCGGATACTAGGGGATGTTTGAAGTTTTGACTTTCTGATTGATGGCTCTAGTGTGCTCCCTGGGTTTTCTTTCCTTAGCTGTCCTTTAGCAGGTAGGAACTATCTCAAGTCAGCTAGACCTGACTCTCCATTCCTTGCCCTGCCTCCTATTAACTAACTGGTGACTCGAAGCAAATTAACTTCTTTGAGCATCTTCAGTCTTGGCAGGATAACAATGCCTATATTACCACAAAGGTATGAAGATAATAGGTATTTTTGCTATTGTGGATGACAGAACTAATAGAAAATAATCATTAGCAAAGAATACACCAGCTGGAAATACTGTCAGTTTAATAATGTAAAACGAATAGGGTTGATTTAAAGTCCTGTGTAGGTTCAGAAAATCAACTGTATACTCAGTATAAATTATGGTAAGAGATGGCTTTATATAATGCAATTAAGCCAGCTATCATAACAGGGTTATCAGGTCCAAATTTTAGAGAAAGTCGTTTCCCTCTGTATGTTAAGCCACATTTAGAATATTATGTCTGGGTGTGGCATTTGCAACAGTAACAAATTAGTCCCCAAAAGGTGGCCAGAATGGAGAAAGGTTCCTTAAGCGTGTCATGTAAGATAAGGTAGAGAGAACAAGATCTGTGTAACCTAGAAAAAAGGCTCAAAGAAACATGGATTCCTTCAAATGTATTTTTATTTCATTAGAATATTCTTATGGGTGACTTCTTTCAGCGAGCAGAACTGGGCTCAAGGGGTCTTCCAGGGAAGCAAGAGCTGTTGCCATAAACCATCTTACTAGCAAAATCTGAATATATGAGATCTTGATTATTGTGCTCTGTACTCTGGTTATATAAAAGAGTGTCCTTGTTCTTGGGGTAAAGGGACATAAATAATATCTACAACTTACTCTGAATTGGTTTGGGGAAAGGCTAATGTATATCTAATTTTGTAATATATATACAGGGAGGAAGAATGATAGAGCCCAAAGTGACACAGTTAACAATGAGTTCTTTGCAATGTTCTTAAAATTCTTCTCAAATAAAAAGCATAAAATGGTAAATTATTAGGGCAGTGGAAAACAGAATAGGCTATCTTACGAGATCATTAGCTTCCCCATAGTTGGAAGTGTTTGTTTTCAACTCTGTTGAAAAAGTGCTGTGTTAGAAATAAGTGTGGTATTTTAAAGAAAAATAAAATTTTTGAAATTTTCCATTTTATCTTTCTTCCAATTAAAGGATGGCAAAGCAGAAAAAGCTGACACCTCTACTTCTGGAAAAACAAGTATGAGATCAATTCTTGAAAACCTGAGTGATCTTTGGGATCAAGAGCAATATGATTCAGAGTACAGCCTGGAAAATTTTATGCATTCTCTCAAATAACTATCAAATATTTTAAATGCAGTTGCTGCTAGTTCAGTAACATATCTGCTGATATTCAGCAAATTTCAAAGTTTATGGTGAACTTTTAGCTCAATTTGTAAATAGATCTGAAGAATATTCAGCATAACGCTGGTCCTTGTTTCACTGGGGGGAACAAGTTATTCTCAAACATTTGCACTGTATTAAATTTAAATGTTAATGTGAAAAATGGTTTAAATTTTACACGCTGAATAGCGCAGAGCAGAGGAACCAAACCAGGTTTACATGTGCCGCCATGGGTGTTCTTACAGGGAACGAGCCTCCTATCTTTACATAGTCACACTTTGTACAGGATAATATCCATGAGTACTTTAGTGTTCATGTACATTTTTTCTTTTAAATAGAACTTGTTTTTTATAAATGATTAAAACTAGGGCTTTTTTTTTGGTATAAAAGCCTTAATGAGCCATAATTTTAAGGATAAAGACTACAATTATTGGTTACGCTTGGAACATGAGAATCTTAGAATGAATTGAACCAGGCCCTTGCTGGAAACGTTTATATATTTAATGCAGAGGCATAGTGTTTTTCAAATCTTTAACATCATTTTGTCAACTTTTAAAATATTATCAACTATTCTAAATACTAGTAATGTTCTATTTAAGCCTATCATAACATCCTGTTAAGAGGGTGTTTTTTAATTTATCTAAGGGCTAGGATATAGCCAGATTCAGAGAACATATGTACTCAATAGGTTTCAATCATATATATAATATATTTTTTGTAACTATGAACATATACAGTTTTCCAGAAGTAGATTTTACACTGTTTAGAATTTCAAAATCTATGGTGAAAAGACTGTTTATTGTAGTAATGCATGACTGAAGCATAAAAGGGAGAAATGATTCCTTTATATACACAAACATACATAAATACACATATCTATATGCACAGGCATACCTGTCCTGCATCTGAAAAGGTGCTTGGTATTGGCACTAAAATCATGTAGTTATACTGGGCAGCAATAATTGGGCATGAAGCTGATTAGTGTTAGAAAAGTGAGCTCACTAGCAAGGGTGGGTATATGTATATAGATATGCATGTATGTGTATATATATAATTTTATAAATTTCACACATAAATTAATACATGCCTGTGTGCATATAAATATGTATGGATATATTTGTATATACATGTACAGGAAATAGACATCCCCCAGGTTTGTGGCTGGCCATACACATAGGCATCGGTTTAAAAACCATCAGACCTCAGCTGTAAAATAACTTTGTTTAAAGTTATACTGTCCTGCAGCATTTAGACATGGACATGTGTCACATTTCAGTAGCTTTGACAACCATACTGTAACATTAAACATAGCATTCCACAAGAGAATAAAAAAAGATTTAACTGTAAAATATGTGTAACTGTGTGTTATTTGTAGGAAATGATCACTAGAAAAAGCAAAAGATTAATTTAGATACATCCTAAAAAAAAAAGAAAAACATCTTTTTTCTTTCTAAAGGTTATTTTTTTCATTATTGAGAATTTATGTCAAACTCAATAGAAGACCAAAAGGAAATTCCTGACTGTACATAGAACATCCATTCTCTATAGCACACAGTAAGCTGTTTGGGAATATATGACCACTTAGAGGCAAAAGTGGGGCGACTATAAGAACATAATAGAAACTACAGAAAAATAAAAAGCACTGTTCCAGATACTCAATCTCAGCACACTCTTACACGTCCTGATTACAGACAGACCCCCCATTTCCCAGAACACTTGCCGGCGGCATCCACACTGACCATAGGAGCGTGTGTTAAGCGCCAGAGTAGACAGTGTGAGGCTGTGAAGCAAAAACCTGAGTTGTGCCAATTAACAGAAGATATTTGCCATCCAGCAAGTCAGTGTCAGACATCAAAAACTGCCTCTTAGGACTTACCTGCTGGTCAGTGGCTGGGAAAACGACAGCTACATGAAGAATGAATGGTATTAGAACATTCCCTAATACCACAGGCAGAAATAAACTCTGAATGGATTAAAGACCTGAATGTAAGGCCAGACACTATAAAACTCTTAAAGGAACCATAGGCAGAACACTGTAATACAAATCACAGCAAGATCTTTTTTGACCCACTTAAGCATAATGAAAATAAAAACAAAAATAAATAGGACCTAATTACACTTAAAAGCTTTTGCACAGCAAAGGAAACTATAAGACAAAAAGACAACCCTTAGAATGGGAGAAAATATTTGCAAACAAAGCAACTGACAAATGATTAATCTCTAAAATATACAAGCAATTCATGTAGCTCAATATAGGGAAAAAAAAAAAATGGGTGGAAGACCTAAGTTGACATTTTTCCAAAGATGACATACTGATGGCCGACAAACATGAAAAGATGCTCTACACTGCTAATTTTTAGAGAAATGCAAATCAAAATTCAATGAGGTATCACCTCATACTAGTTTAAATAGTCATCAAAAAATCTACAAACAATGCTGGAGAGGGTAAGGACAGAAGGGAACCTTCTTAGTGGGAGTGTAAATTGACGGAAAACAGTATGGAGGTTCCTTAAAAAATTAAAAATAGAACTACCATATGAACCAGCAATCCTATTACTGGGCATATACACAGAGAAAACTAGAATTCAACAAGACACAGGTACGCCAGTGTTCACTGCAACAATATCTACAATAGCCAGGACATGGTAGCAACCTAAATGTCCGTAAACAGAGGAAAGGATAAAGAAGATGTGGTGCATTTATATAATGGTAAATCAGCCATAAAAAAGGGACAAAACTGGGTCATTAGTAGAGACATGGATGGACCTAGAGAGTGTCATGCACGGTGAAGTCAGAAAAACAGATGCTGTATATTAACACATATATGTGGAGTCTAGGAAAATGGTACAGATGATCTTATTTGCAAAGCAGAAAGAGAGATGTAGAGAATGAATATACAGATACCAAGGAGGAAAGGGGAGGGGAGCACTGGGAGACTGGGATTGACGTATATACGCTACCGATTGCTGTTGTTGTCATTCAGTCGCAAAGTTAAGTCTTACTCTTTTGTGACTCCATAAACTGTAGATGGACAGACCCCTCTGTCCATGGGATTTCCCAGGCAAGAATACTGGAATGGGTTGCCATTCCCTCCCGACACCAGGTATCAGACCTGAGTCTCCAGCTGACTGCAGACCAGAAAATTTGTAAATGGATGGTTTGATGTTACTGCAAATAATAATAATACAAAACAGATCTGGGTGGGAAAAAAATAAAACCAAATGTGTCTCCATCTCCATTTTGGTTCTTGCAGAGCTGGGTAAATGGTGTCATGAGGAGATACGGAACACTGAAAAAGGAACAGATTGGGAAAGGGGAGAGTAGGAAATCAAGAATTATCTTTTGGTTGTTAAATTGAGATCCTTATATCAAAAGTAGAGACGGTGACTTAAAGGAAAGGTCAACCTGGAAATATAAATTTGGGGAAGGCAGTATTTGTAAGACGTGTGGGACCGAATGAGATCTCCTGCAGTATTATTTATATAGTGAAGTACTATACAGCAGGGAAAACTCAATGAGTATACCATGGATAAGTCTCAAAAACTTGAGGTTGAATGCAAAAATAATATGTATGGTCAAGTCTATATATACTAGAAACAGGCAAAAATGAAACTCTTATGTGATATATACAAACAAACCACATACATTGTTATTTCACATTTGAAAAACAAAACCTGAGTGACATTCATATGAACAACACATTGATTATGTCCTACTCTGGTGATGGAAGTAAAGTCCAATGCTGTAAAGAACAATACTGCATAGGAACCTGGAATGTTAGGTCCATGAGTCAAGGTAAATTGTAAGTGGTCAAAGAGGAGATGACATCAAACAGGAGAGTGAACATCGCATTTTAGGAATCAGTGAACTAAAATGGACTGGAATAGGTCAATTTAACTCAGAGGACCATTATATCTACTACTGTGGGCAGGAATCCCTTAGAGGAAATGGAGTAGCCCTCATAATCAACAAGAGAGTCCAAAATGCAGTACTTGGATGCAATCACAAAAACGACAGAATGATGTTTGTTCGTTCCCAAGACAAACCGTTCAACAATATCACAGTAATCCAAGTCTGTGCTCCAACCAGGCATGCTGAAGAAGCTGAACAGTTCTGTGAAGACCTAAAAGACCTAGAACTAACACACAAAAAAGATGTCCTTTTCATTATAGGGGACTGGAATGCAAAAGTAGGTATCAACAGATACCTGGAGTGACAGGTAAATTTGGCCTTGGAACACAAAATGTAGCAGGGCAAAGACTAATAGAGTTCTGCCGAGAGAACACACTGGTCATAGCAAACACCCTCTTCCAACAACACAGGAGAAGACTCTACACATGGACGTCACCAGATGGTCAATACCAAAATCAGACTGATTATATTCTTTGCAGTCAAAGATGGAGAAACTTTATGGTCAGCCAAAACAAGGCCGGGAGCTGGCTGTGACTCAGATCATGAACTCTTTATTGCAAAATTCAGACTTAAATTGAAGAAAATAGGGAAAACCACTAGACCATACAGGTATGACCTAAATCAGATCCCTTAGGATTATAAAGTGGAAGTGACTTAACAGATTCAAGGGATTAGATCTAATAGAGGGCCAGAAGAACTATGGACGAAGGTTTGTGACATTTTACAGGAAGCAGGGATCAACACCATCCCCAAGAAAAAGAAATGCAAAAAGGCAAAATGGTTATCTGAGGAAGCCTTACAAATAGCTGAGAAAATATGAGAAGCGAAAGGCAAAGGAAAAGATATTCCCATTTGGCAACACAGTTCCTTTTGGGAAAGGTAAAAGGAAAGATATACCCATTTGAACGCAGAGTTCCAAAGAATAACAGAGATAAGAAAGCCTTCCTAACTGATCAACACAAAGAAAGAGGAAAACAATAGAATGGGAAAGACTAGAGATCTCTTCAAGAAAATTAGAGATACCAAGGGAACATTTCATGCAAAGATGGGCACAATAAAGGACAGAAATGGCATGGACCTAACAGAAGTAGAAGATATTAAGAAGAGGTGGCAAGAATACACAGAAGAATGATACAATAAAGATCTTCATGACCCAGATAACCATGACAGTGTAATCACTCGCCTAAAGCCAGACATCCTGGAATGCGAAGTCAAGTGGGAAGCATCACTATGAACAAAGCTAGTGGAGGTGATGGAATTCCAGTTGAGCTATTTCAAATTCTGAAAGATGATGCTGTGAAAGTGTTGCACTCAATATGGCAGCAAATTTGGAAAACTCAGCAGTGGCCACAGGACTGGAAAAGGTCAGTTTTCATTCCAATCCCAAAGGCAATGCCAAAGAATGTTCAAACTACCGCACAATTGCACTCATCTCACACTCTAGCAAAGTACTGCTCAAAATTCTTCAAGCCAGGCTTCAACAGTAAGTGAACTGTGAACTTCCAGATGTTCAAGCTGGATTCAGAAAAGGCGGAGGAACCAGAGATCAAATTGCCAACATCTGTTGGATCATCGCAAAAGCAAGACAGTTCCATAAAAAAAATTCTACTTCTGCTTTACTGACTATGCCAAAGCCTCTGACTGTGTGGATCACCACAAACTGTGAGAAATTCTTCAAGAGATAGGAATATCAGATCACCTTCCTGCCTCCTGAGAAATCTGTATACAGGTCAAGAAGCAACAATTAGAACTGGACTTGGAACAACACATGGGTTCCAAATCGGGAAAGGAGTACGTCAAGGCTGTTTACCGTCACCCTGCTTATTTAATTTATATGCAGAGTACATCATGCAAAATGCTGGGCTGGGTGAAGCACAAACTGGAATCATGATTGCTGGAAGAAATACCAGTAACCTCAAATATGCAGATGACACCACCCTTATGGCAGAAAGTGAAGAAGAACTAAAGAGCCTCTTGATGAAAGTGAAAGAGGAGAGTGAAAAAGGTGGCATAAAACTCAACACTCAGAAAACTAAGATCAGGGCATCCGGTCCCATCACTTTATGGCAAATAGATGGGGAAACAATGGAAAAAGTGACACACTTTATTTTCTTGGGCTCCAAAATCCCTGCAGATGGTGACTGCAGCCATGAAATTGAAAGATGCTTGCTGCTTGGAAGAAGAGTTATGACCAACCTAGACAGCATATTAAAAAGCAGAGATATTACTTTGCCAACAAAGGTCCGTCTAGTCAAGGCTATGGTTTTTCCAGTGGTCATGTATGGATGTGAGAGTTGGACTGTAAAGAAAGCTGAGCACTGAAGAATTGATGCTTTTGAACTGTGGTGTTGGAGAAGACTCTTGAGAGTCCCTTGGACAGCAAGGAGATCCAACTAGTCAATCCTAAAGGATATCAGTCCTGAATATTCACTGGAAGGACTGATGTTGAAGCTGAAACTCCAATACTTCGGCCACCTGATGCAAAGAACCGACTCATTTGAAAAGACCCTGATGCTGGGAAAGACTGAAGGTGAGAGAAGAAGGGGACAATACAGGATGAGATGGTTGGATGGCATCACTGACTGAATGGACGTGAGTTTGAGTAAGCTCCCGGAGTTGGTGATGGACAGGGAGGCCTGGCGTGCTGCAGTCCATGGGGTTGCAAAGAGTTGAACACAGCTGAGTGACTGAACTGAACTCTGTACCAAACACAATGGGAGAAGCTTAAAAACCAGTGAGGAAGGAGAGGATACATAAGCCAACAGCTCACACAGTCACATTAACCTCAGAAGTAGACCTCGAGGCAGAAACTATTATTTGGAGTAAAGAGGGGTATCTCATAATGATAAAGTGATTTCAGTTAACCAGGAAGTTAGAACAACTCCAAATTGATATACACCTCAAAATCCATAAAGGACAAATAGACAACTACTTCAAAGGAAATGGACAAGGAATATTAGAAGTCTTAACACACCTCCTTCAGTAGAATAAGCAGACCCTCCCACTCCCAAAATAGGCAGCAGTGTATACGTAATTTGAATAATACAGTTAACAAGCATGACAGCTGACGTAGCTGCAGAATACATTCTTTGGAAGCTTATGTGTAACACTCACCAAAACTGACCATACGCTGAGTCATAATGCAAGTCCCAGCACGTTTTTAAAAAATGAAAATCACATACACAGTGTTTACTTTCTCCACTCCTATTGAAGAGAGTGTAGTATTGGCATAAAGACCAATCAAAAGTATGTTTGAGGCCCTTCCTTGTGTAATATGGCAATAAAAAAAAGAAAGCACACACATCAGAAAATAAGATACATAACTTCTGATTTACAATGATTGTCTATGTAGAAAATTCCAAACAATCTATAAGAAAAGCTACTAGAATTGAGTTCAGGAAGTTCTCAGGATACAAAGTCAACATACAGAAATTAAAATGTATTTCTATACGTTTGGCAATAAAAAACTGGAAATTGAAAATTTTAAACATTTATATGATAGCACTGAAGTCCATAAAACAAGCCTTAGAAAATATTTAAAAGGTTTGTGTGCTGAAAACTACAAAATGCTCATGAAAGAAATAAAGAAGTTCTTAAAAAATAGAGATATACATTACATTCATGGATTCAAAACTGTTAAGATTGCAGTTATCTCCATATAGGTCTATAGGCACAAAGCAATTCCAATCAAAATTCCAGGAGAACATTTTGTAGAAATAAAACAGACTCTAAAATTTATATAGAAAGGCAAAGGAGGGTGTCCCTGGAGGCTCAGTGGTCAGGAATTCGCCTGCTAATGCAGGAGACACATGGGTTCCATCTCTGGTCTGGGAAGATCCCACATGGCGTGGAGCAACTAAGGCCACGAGCCACCAGTACTGAAGCCTCTGTGCCCCAGAGCCTGGGCTCCACAAGAGAAGCCCCTGCAGCGAGAAGCCCAGGCGCTGCACCCAGAGAGCAGCCCCACAGCGAGAGAAGCTTGCGTGCGGTAACAGACCCAGCACAGCCAAAATCAAGCTTAGAAAGGCAAAAGAGCCACAAGGATAAAAAGCAACTATGAAAAAGGAAACAGCCGGAAGACTTAAACTGCCAGATTTTAAAGCTTACTGTAAATGTAATCAATAGAGTGTCATACTGGCATAAAGACAAATTACTGGAACAGAATTGATTGCCTACAAAAAATGACACTAAAATTCTATATAATAAATTACCAATTGATTTTCTACAAAGGTGCTAAAGCAATTCAATGGAGAAGACAATCTTTTCAAAAATTGTGTCCATATGCTAAAAAAAAATCCTCACAACTCCGAACATACCTTACGTCTTGTGCAAAATTTAATTCAAAGTTAATCATGGACAAACATAACAAACCTAAAGCTGATTAACTCCTGCAGAAACAGAAAACATCAGAGAAAAACTCTGTGATGTTGGGTTGGGTGATGCGTTCTTAGAAATGATACCAAAAGCATGATCCATGGAAGAAAAACTAAGTCAAACCTCCCTAGTGGTCCAGTGGTCGGGAGTCTGCCTGCCAACGCAGGGGACCAAGGTTTGAACCTGGTGCGGGAAGATCCAGGTGCCGTGGAGCAACTAAGCCACGTACCACCACCACCACCGAGAGCAGGTTCTAGAGCCCGAGAGCTGCAGCTGCTGAGGGCAACGTGCCCCGGAGCCTGTGTCCTACACCAGGAGAAGCCACCGCAAGGAGAAGCCCGCTCTATGATGAAGAGTAGCCCTTGCTCGCCATGACAAAGACCCAGTGCAGCCAAAAATAATCTTTTTTTAAAAGTTGTGCTTTGGAAAAAATTAAGAACTTCCACGATTTGAAAGACACTAGAAAGAATGAAGAGTCACAGCATGAGAGAAAATACTTCCAAATCACATAACTGATATCAGGCTTATAGCTTGAGCATATCAAGAACACATAAAGAACTTCTAAAACTCAGTAAGCAACCCAATTTAAAAACAAGCAAAAGATCTGAACAGGCACATCACCTAATTAGACGCACTGAAGATAAATAAGCGCATGAAAGATGTTGAAGGTCTTTTCCAACAGTGTGTGGTGGTATATCCACTCCAAGTACACCCCTACGAGAAAAAGTCACAATTTTAAAGCTGGACAATACGAACTGTTGATGAAGATGCAGAGCAAAGTGTATGGCCACTTTGGAAAACAGTTTGGCTGTTTTTTAAAAAGGTAAACCAATCCCATTCCGAGTTATATACCTGAGTGTAATGAAAGATGTTCACACAAAAACTTGTACACAAATGTTTATAGCAGCTTTATTTGTAATAGACAAAGGGTGCAAACCACACAAATGCCCATTAACTGACAAATGGATACATTTGACAAATGGTATTTTTGGCCATAAAAGTGAATAAAGTACTGATATGTGTGACACTATGGATGAACCCTGAAAACATTTTCCTCAGTGCAAGAGCTCAGTCACAGAGGACCACACAGTACACGATTCCATTCATGCGAGACTTCCAGAAAGGGGAGCTGTACAGGGGTAGGAAGAAGACTAGTGACTGCTAAGGCTGGGAGAGCGCTATCAGGTGGGCGATGGGGAAGGGGTCGGGTTTCTCTGTGAGGAAAATGCTGTAATATTGACTGTGCTGATGGTTGCTGTATCTGTGAATATATAAAAAATAACTGAATTGCACACTTAAAATGGGTTAACTGTATATGAATTTTATCTCAAAAAATTGTTTTTGGGTTTCTTTGGCCATACCACATGGCATATGGGATCTTAGTTCCCAGACCAGGGGTCACACCCATGCCTCCTGCAGTGGAAGCATGGATTTTTAACCACAGGACTGCAGGGAAGTCCAAAAACTTTTTAAAAAGATAGTTTCTAGGGAAACCCAAAGGAAAGAGGAGAGACAAAAACAAGAACCCTAGTGGAAACTGAAGCCGCCAGCACCTACAACTACAGCAAACACTAAACAGAGCCCAGTCAGTCAGTCGCTCAGGCGAGTCCGACCCTGCGACCCCTGAATCGCAGCTCGCCAGGCCTCCCTGTCCATCACCAGCTCCCGGAGTTCACCCAGACTCACGCCCATCGAGTCAGTGATGCCATCCAGCCATCTCATCCTCTGTAGCCCCCTTCTCCTCCTGCCCCCAATCCCTCCCAGCATCAGAGTCTTTTCCAATGAGTCAAGTCTTCACATCAGGTGGCCAAAGTACTGGAGTTTCAGCTTGAGCATCATTCCTTCCAAAGAAATCCCAGGGCTGATCTCCTTCAGAATGGACCGGTTGGATCTCCTTGCAGTCCAAGGGACTCTCAAGAGTCTTCTCCAACACCACAGTTCAAGAGCATCAAATCTTTGGTGCTCAGCTTTCTTTATAGTCCAACTCTCACATCCATACATGACCACAGGAAAAACCACAGCCTTGATTAGACGGACCTTTGTTAACAAAGTAATGTCTCTACTTTTCAATATGCTGTCTAGGTTGGTCATAACTTTCCTTCCAAGGAGTAAGCATCTTTTAATTTCATGGCTGCAGTCACCATCTGCAGTGATTTTGGAGCCCCTCCCCAAAATAAAATCAGCCACTGTTTCCACTCAAATAGATAAAATCTGACAGTAAAGGCTTATTTACCTATTTCCCAATATGTCATGTGCAGCTTTCAACAAAAAATTACAGATAAGAAATGACACAATTTGGAGACAAAGCAAGCATCATTATCAGACTTTGGAATTATCATATTATAAATTTAATGGCCACACTGCTGCTGCTTAGCTGCTCAGTCATGTCCGACTCTTTGCAACCTCACAGACTGTAGCTGGCCAAGCTCCTCTGTCAATGAGATTTCCTAGGCAAGAATACTGGAGTGGGTTGCCATTCCTTTTTCCAGGGATCTTCCCAACCCAGGGATCAAACTCAGGTCTCCTGCATTGCAGGCAGATTCTTTGCCATCTGAGCGAACAGGGAAGCCCAATGGCCATAGTACCCAAAGCAATTATATATTTAATGAGATTCCTATCAAATTATCCATAACATTTTCCACAGAACTAGAATAAATAATCCTAAAATTTATGTGGAACATAAAAGATCCAGAATTGCCAAAACAATCCTGAGGAAAAAGAGCAAAGCAGGAGGCATAACCCTCCCAGACTTCAGAAAATACTACAAAGCTACAGTAATCAAACCAGCGTGGCACTGGCACAAGAACAGACATACAGATCGTGGAACAGAACAGAGAGCTCAGAAACAGACAGCCCACACACCTGCAGTCCATTAATCTTCAACAAAGGAGGCAAAAATACACAACAGAGAAAAGACAGTCTTTTCAGCAAAGGAGGCAAGAACATACCTTGGAGAAAAGACAGTATTTTCAGCAATCTGTTGGGAAAGTTGGACAGCTGCATGCAAACCAATGAAATTAGAACACGCCCCCATGCCATACACAAAACTAAACTCAAAATGGCTTAAAGACTTACACGTAAGACCTGACACCATAAAACCCTTATAAGAGAACACAGGCAAAACATTCTCTAACATAAATTGTACCAATGTTTCCTTAGGTCAGTTTCCCAAAGCAATAGAAATAAACGCAAAAATAAACAAATAGAACCTAGTCAAACTTACAAGCCTTTGTACAGCAAAGAAAACCATAAACAAAATGAAAAGATAACCCAAAGGAAAGAGGGGGGACAAAGACAAGGATACTAGAGGAAACTGAAGCCGCTGACACTACAACAAACATTGAACGGCGCCCAACAGCCAGCCAGACAGAAACCTTATGCTAAAAGCCTGTTCATCTACTTCCCTGGGAGAAAATATTTAAATGATGTGACCAACAGGGTTCAATTTTCAAAATACACAAACAGCTCATATAACTCAGTAACAACACACACACACACACAAAACCAACTGAAAAACGGGTGGAGTTCTCTGGTGGTCCGGTGGTTAAGGATCCACCTGCTAATGCAGCGAGCATGGGTTTGATCCCTGGTCTGGGAAGACAACGCATGCCTCCGGGCACTGAGCCCGTGCGCCGCGACTGCTAAAGCCCACGCACCTTAAAGCCCGTGCTCGGCAACAGGAGAAACCACCACAGGGAGAAACCTGGGCACCGAAACTAGAGAGTGGGCCCGCTCGCCAGAACCAGAGAAAGCCCGAGCACAGCAACAAAGACCCAGCACCATCAAAAATAAATAAATGAATAAAATAATACTTTTTTGAAAAAAGAACTAAAAAAATAGTCTACAAAAACGCTGGACAGAGTGTGGAGAAAAAGAGAACCCTCTTATACCGTTTAGTCACTCATCTGTGTCCCAACTCTGCAAACCTCTGGACTGTACAGCCCCTCAGGCTCCTCTGTCCATAGGATTTTTCAGGCAAGAATCCTGGAGTGGGTTGTTGCCATTTCCTACTCCAGGGGATCTACCTGACCCAGGGATTGACCCACATCTCCTGTTTCCTGTACTGCTGGTGGATTCTTTACCTGCTGAGCCAAATGTAAATTGGTGTAGCCACTATGGAAAACAGCAAGGAGTTTTCCTCAAAAAATAGGAGTTGCTATATGATCCAGCAATCCCATTCCTAGGCATATACTAAGACAAAACTATAATCTGAAAAGATAATGCACCCCTATGTTAACAGCCCCCTTCATGGATCACAGCCTTGTGGTGGTGAAGGGGCTTGCCAACTCAGTGAAGCTATGAGCCATGCCTGGCAGGGCCACCCAAGACAGATGGGTCACACTGAAGAGCTCTGACAAAGCGTGGTCCACTGGAGAAGGAAATGGCAATCCATTGCAGTGTTCTTACCTGGAAACCCCACGGACAGCGTGAAACAACACAAAGCTATGACGTCAGAAGATGAGCCCCCCAGGTCGGAAAGTGTCCAATATGCTCTGGGGAAGAGTGGAGGGCAATTAAAGCTCCAGAAAGAATGAAGTGGCTGGGCCAAAATGGAAACAATATCCAGCATCACCGGCTCAGTGGACATGGACCTGAGCAAACTCCAGGAGACGGTGGCGAACAGAGGAGCCGAGCCTGCTGAAGTGCATGGGGTCGTAGAGTCAGACGTGACTTAGCGACTGAGCAACGCCAACAAATGTTCATAGCAATACTGCTTTCAACACCAAGACACGGAAACAACCTATATTATTTGGACGAATGTCCATTGACAGGTGATGGATGAAGAAAATGTGGTACATCGAGACAGTGGACACTGTTCAGTCATAAAAGAGGACGCAGCAATGCCATCTGCAGCAGCCCAGAAGGACCTCGGGATGAGCACTCTGAGCGAGGTCACACACAGTCAAATACCGTTAAGACAGCACTCGTGTGGAATTAAAAAACACAAATGAGCTTGTCTATAAAACAGACTCACAGACATGGAGAACAGAAGTGTGGTTGCTGAGGGGGAGGAAGGGAAGGAGAGGGATGGAGTGGGAGTCTGGGATTAGCAGATGCCAACAACATATATAGAATGATAAACACCAAGGTCCTACAGCACAGCATAGAGAGCTATATTTATATTCTGTGATGAACCATCCTGCAAAAGAACACGAGAAAGAGTGTGTGCATACACCCACACACACACGTATGTACATATATAAACAGTCACTTTCTGTCCAGCGGATTCACACAACACTGTAAAGCACCTACACTGCAATAAAAGTGCTTTTAAAAAGAAAATGCTAGAAGTCAAAACACTGTAACAGAAATGAAAAGTGCCTTTGGTGGGCTCACAGTGGAGTTGACACTGAGTCAGTGAATTTGAAGATATGTTAATAAAAACTTCCCAAACTGAAATGCAAAGAGGAAAAAAAAAATGAAAACGACACACTATTCAAGAATTAAGAAACAATTATGGTGTAACACGTGTAATGGAATAGCAAAATGAGAGACAGAGGAAGGAGTAAAAGAAATATTTTAACTAATAATGATTGAGAATTTTCCAATATTAGCCTCACAAAGCAAACCACAGATCCAGGAAGCTCAGCAAACACCAAGCAGAAGAAACACCCCCTCACCCCAAATCTACACCCAGGCATACCATATCTAAAGTGTGGACAATCAAAGATGATAGTTTCCCTTACCCCGAATCTACACCCAGGCATATCATATTTAAAGTGTGGACAATCAAAGACAAAAGTTTTTGAAAGAAGCCAGAAGCAAAAAAGACCTTCCCTATGGAGAAACAATAATAAAAATTACATTGGACTTGTCTTCACAAACCATGCAAGCAAGTACAGAGTGCAGTAAAATATTTAAAATGGTAAAAGGAAAAAACCCACCAACTTACAAGTCTGTATCAAGCAAAATTATCCTTCAAAAATGGAGCAATAAGGAGTTTCTCAGACAAACAAAAACTGAGGGAATTTGTCACCAGCCAACCTGCCTTGCTTGCATGGAGTATTAAAAGAAATTCTTCAGAGAAAGGGGAAATGATAAGGGTCAGAAACTCAGGTCTACATATACAAAGGAAGAACATGAGGAAGGAAAGTAAAATAAAATCTTTTAGTTTCAAAATTCTTAATCTAGTAGTAACTATTCAAAATAATAGCAACAATGTATTTGATGATTATAGCTTATGTACAAGTGGAATGAATGAAAGCCATGCTATAAGGGACGAGGAGGAGGAACTGGAAATGCACTATTATAAGGTAACTGCACTCACTACCCATGAGGCTTCCCTTGTGGCTCAGATGGTACATAATCTGCCTGAATGCAGGAGACCTGGGTCAATTCCTGGGTTGGGAAGATCCCCTGGAGAAGGGGACGGCCACCCACTCCAGTATTCTGGCCTGGAGAATTCCATGGACAGAGGAGTCCAGCAGGCTACAGTCCATGGGGTTGCATGAAGCACAGAACAGTGTTATCTGAAAGTGGACTTAGATCAGTATAAATGCAAGCTGCAAATCCTAGGGCCACTAGTAATTAAAAAAATTATAAAAGAAGTACAATTGAAGTTCTAAGAAATAAGAGAAAATGGAATCTTATGATTTACTCGATAAATGCATAGAAGGCAGAAGAAGAGGAAATTGTAAAAGAAGTCAAGAATGAGAGCAGTGCAGAATAAACGGCTATACATATGATTGATACTGATTCAACTACATCCAAAATCGCAAGTGTAAATTTCCTAAATCTACCAATTAAAAGGTAGAGAGAGAAATGAGTCCAATTATATGCTATCTACATGAGACCCACTTTAAATGTAAAGATATAGATCAGAAAGAAGTAAAAGGATGGAATCACCTCACACTCATTAGGGCAGTTATTATAAAAACAACACACAGCGGGAAACAACAAGTATTAACAATAATGTGAAGAAACTGGAAACTGTGTGAACTCTGGTGGTGGGAGTGTTAAGATGGTGCAGCCACCACTGAAAACAGTATAGTGAGTTATCAAAAAATGAAAAATATAATTACTACTTGATCTAGCAAAAACACTTCCGAGTATCCAGTAAAACTAAAAGCAGAATCTTAAAGAGACAGTTGCACACCCATTCTGATAGCAACATTATGCATGACAACCAAGAGGGAGAAGCAACCCAAGTATGCGTCAATAGATGGATGAATGGATCAACTCTGGTACCGACAAACAATGGACTATTACCCAGCTTAAAAAAAAAGGATATTTTGACATATGCTACAATATGGATGAAAGATTCTATGCTAAGTGAAACAAGCCAGTCATTAAAAAAAAAAAAACAACTATGAGTCCATGTAAATGAAGCATCTAGAGTGGTTAACCTCATAGAAACAGAGAGCAGAATGGTGGCTGTCAGGGGCTGGGGAGGAATAAAGTGGGGAGTTGTTGCTTAATGTGTACATAGGTACAGGTTTACAGGAAGAAAGAGGTTTCAGGATCCACTGCACAACAATGAACACACTTAATACTACTCGAACACTTACAAATGGGTCAGGGGGCAGTGCTGTGTTATGTGTTATTTTTTTTTTTAACCAAAGTAAGAACTTTTTTAAAGTAGAGATGAAGAAAGATACATCACGCTAACACAAATCAAAGGAAAGCTGTAATATGGGACTTCCCTGGCGGTCCAGTGGATAGGAATCTGCCCACGAATGCAGCGGACATGCGTTCAATCCTTGGTCCAGGAAGATCCCACACGCTATGAAGCAACTAAGCCCCATGCACCACGGCTGCTGAGTCCGCATGTCCCAGAGACAGAGCTCCGCAACAAAAGAAGCCACCAGCCACGGGAAGCCCGGCCTCTGCAACCAAGAACAGCCCTTGCTCACTGCAGCCACAGAAAGCCTGCATGCAGCAACGAAGTGTCAGCACAACCAAAAACAAACAAACAATAAAAAAGAAAGCTGTCATAGTTACATTAATTTTAGACACAACAACCTTCAGAATAAGGAAAATTATCCACAACAGAAAGGGGCATTACATAAATGATAAATGAACCAAGTCTCCAAGAAGATATAACTGTGCTTAGGACATGGCTCTAACGACAGACCAGCCAAACGCTTGAGACAAAAACTGACAGAACTGAAAGGAGAAACAGACAAACCCACTGTTACAGTTGGAGGTGTTAGCACATCTCCATCAACAACTGAAAGATCCCGCAGGCAAAAACTCAGTAAGGATGTAGTAGAACTGGACCTAACAGAGGCAGAAGATACTAAGAAGAGGTGGCAACAATACACAGAAGAACTACAGAAAAAAGATCTTAATGACCCAGGTAACCACAATGGTGTGATCACTCACCCAGAGCCAGACAATCTGGAATGTGAAGTCAAGTGGGCCTTAGGAAGCATCACTACGAACAAAGCTAGTGGAGGTGATGGAATTCCAGCTGAGCTATTTCAAATCCTGAAAGATGATGCTGTGAAAGTGCTGCACTCAATATGCCAGCAAATTTGGAAAACTCAGCAGTGGCCACAGGACTGGAAAAGGTCAGTTTTCATTCCAATCCCAAAGAAAGGCGATGCCAAAGAATGCTCAAACTACTGCACAATTGCACTCATCTCTACATTAGCAAAGTAATGCTCAAAATCTTTCAAGCTAGGCTTCAATGGCTTGTGAACCGAGAACTTCCAGATGTACAAGCTGGATTCAGAAAAGGGAGCAGAACCAGAGATCGAATGGCCAACATCTTTTGGATCATAGAAAAAGCAACAGAATTCCAGGAAAACATCTATTTCTGCTTCATCAACTATGCTTAACTCTTTGTGTAGATCACAACAAACTGTGGAAAATTCTTTAAGAGATGGGAATTCCAGACCACCTTACCTGCCTCCTGAGAAAAGCAACAATGAGAACCAGACATGGAACAACAGAATGGTTTCAAATCGGGAAAGGAGTCCGTCAAGGTTGTATATTGCCACCCTGCTTATTTAACTTACATGCAGAGCACATCATGCAAAATGCCAGGCTGGATGAAGCACAGCTGGAATCAAGACTGCCTGGAGAAATATCAATATACTCAGATATGCAGATGACACTACCCTAATGGCAGAAAGTAAAGAGGAATTAAAGAGCCTCTTGATGAAGGTAAAAGAGGAGAGTGAAAAAGTTGGCTTAAAACTCAACATTCAAAAAACGAAGATCATGGCATCTAGTCCCAGCACCTCATGGCAAACAGACAGGGAACAAGTGGAAAAAGTGACAGATTTTATTTTCTTGGGCTCCAAAATCACTGCAGACAGTGACTTTCAAGTGTAGACTGCACTTTTTGTGCAGCCACGAAATTAAAAGACATTTACTCCTTGGAAGAAAAGCTATGACAAACCTAGAAAGTGTGTTGAAAAGCAAAGACATTACTTTGCCGACATAGGTCCATTTAGTCAAAGCTACGGTTTTTCCAGTAGTCATGTACAGATGTGAGAGCTAGACAACAAAAAAAGGCTGAGCACCGAAGAATTGATGCCTTCGAACTGTGATGGTAGAGAAAACTCTTGCAAGTCCCTTGGACTGTGAGGAGATCCAACCAGTCTATCCGAAAGGAAATCAACCTTGAATATGCACTGGAAGGACTGATGCTGAAGCTGAAGCTCCAATACTTTGGCTACCTGATGCGAAGAACTGATTCATTGGAAAAGACCCTGATGCTGGGAAAGATTGAAGGCAGAAGGAGAAGGGGACAATAGAGGATGAGATGGCTGGATGGCAGATG
>NW_011494744.1:2635135-2650994 GCF_000754665.1 Bison bison bison | reverse complement strand
TGGCTGGATGGCATCACTGACTCAATGGACATGAGTTTGAGCAAACTCTGGAGTTGGTGACGGACAGGGAAGCCTGGTGTGCTGCAGTCCATGGGGCTGCAAAGATTTGGACACGACTGAGCGACTGAACTGGAGAAGGCAGTGGCACCCCACTCCAGTACTCTTGCCTGGAAAATGCCATGGATGGAGGAGCCTGGTAGGCTGCAGTCCATGGGGTCGCTAAGAGTCGGACATGACTGAGCAACTTCACTTTCACTTTTCACTTTCATGCATCGGAGAAGGAAATGGCAACCCACTCCAGTGTTCTTGCCTGGAGAATCCCAGGGACGGGGGAGCCTGGTGGGCTGCCATCTATGGAGTCGCACAGAATCGGACATGACTGAAGTGACGTAGCAGCAGCAGCAGAGCGACTGAATAAAAACAGCAGCAGAATATATGTATTTCTCAAACTGATGTGGATTATTGACCAAGACAGGCCACATTCTGGGCCATAACACACACTTCAACAAACTTAAAGGAACAAATATCATACAAAGCATGCTCTCAGATCACAATGGAATTAAACTGGTAAGCAACAGAAGAAAGATAGTTGTAAAATTCAAAAAATATTTGGAGATTACACAACATATTTATAAATAACACATGGGGCAAAGGAAAATATCTCAAGAGAAATCAAATTAATATTTTGAACTAAATGAAAATACAAATTATAATCTTATAATATTTTATATTACAAATGACAAAAGATCTAAAATCAAAACTTAAGTTTTCACTTTAGTAAACTAAGAAAGAAAAGTAAATAAACCTAATGCAGGCAGAAGGAAAAATGAAGTCACCATCATGCTGATACCAAAGCCAGACAAAGACACAAAAAATAAAATTGCAGGCCAGTATCTTTGATGAATATAGATGCAAAAATTCTCAACGAAATAAAAGGAAGCCAAATCCAACAACACATAAAAATGGATACACACCACGACCAGCTGGATTCTTCCTGGGTCACAAGGATGGTTCAGTGTGATACTCCACATAAACAAAAGGAAGGAGAAAGCCGCAAGATCATCCCAAAGAAAAAGCACTTGATAAAACTCAGCATCCGTTCCTGATAAAAACAAACAACGTAGGTATAGAGGGAACGCATCTCAATATAATAAAAACTATTTATGACAAACCCACAGCCAACTGAATACTCAATGGTAAAATCTGGAACAAGACAAGGATGTCCACTGTCTTCAACATAGTATTGGAAGTCTTAGCCTCGGCAAGTAGACAAAAAATAAATAAAAGGCACACAAATTGGTAGGGAAGAGGTAAAACTGTCATTATATGCAGACAACATGATACTATATACAGAAAAACCCTGATAAATTCAACAAGCTGGCAGGATACAAGATTAACAGTCAGAAATTGGTTACATTTTTTTACACTAACAATAAAATATCAGAAAGAGAATGTAAATAACCTCTTTTAAAACTGCATTCAGAAAAACCACTCAGGAATAAACCTCACCAAGGAGGTGAAAGACTTCTATGCTGAGAACTATAAAATATTAATAAAGGATGTTAAACATGATTCAAAGAAATCGAAAGACATACCATGCTCTTGGATTGGAAGAACACTGTTAAAATGCTAATACTACCCAAAGCAATCAACAGATTTGATCCAATCCCTATCAAATTACCGATGTCATTTTTCACAGAATTAGAACAAATAATTTTAAAATTTATTTGGAACCATAAAATACCCACCCCTTCATGGATCACTGCCTCGTCGTGGCAAAATGGCTTGAGTAATTCAATGAAGCTATGAGCCATGCTGTGTTGGGCCACCCAGTGGAAGGGTCAAAGTGGAGAGTTCTGAGCAAGTGTGATCCACTGGAGGTGGGAATGGCAAAACACTCCAGTATAATAGCTGTGAGAACCCCATGACCTGTGGAAAAGGGCAAAAAGATATGACTCAAAAGATGAGCCCCCAGGTCAGAAGGTGCCCAATATGCTACTGGGGAAGAGCTCCAGAAAGAAGGAAGAGGCTGGGCCAAAGCGAAAACGACGCCCAGTTGTGGATTGTTTGGTGACAAAAATAAAATCCAACGCTGTAACAACAGAATTGCATAGGAACCTGGAATGTTAGGTCCATGAATCCAGGTAAACTGGATGTGGTCAAGCAGGAGATGGCAAGAGAAACATCGACATCTTAGGAATCAGTGAACTAAAAAGGACAGGAATGGGTGAATTTAATTTGGATGACCATTGTATCTACTACTGTGGGCAAGAATCCCTTAGAAGAAATGGAGTAACCCTCATAGTCAGCAAAAGAGTCCAAAATGCAGTACTTGGGTGCAGTATCAAAAACGACAGTATGATCTCGATTTGTTTCCAAGGCAAACCATTCAATATCACAGTAATCCAAGTCTATGCCCCAACCAGTCATGCTGAAGAAGCTGAAGTTGAACAGTTCTATGAAGACCTACAAGACCTTCTAGAACTAACACCAAATAAAGATGGACTAGAATGCAAAAGTAGGAAGTCAAGAGATACCTGGAGTAACAGGCAAGTTTGGCCATGGAGTACTAAATGAAGCAGGGCAAAGGCGAACAGAATTCTGCCAAGAGAACGCATTGGTCATAACAAACACCCTTTCTCAACAACACAAGAGATGACTTTATACATGGACATCACCAAATGGTCAATACCAAAATCAGATTGATTACATCCTTTGAAGCCAAGGATGGAGAAGCTGTATACAGTCACCAAAAACAAGACCTGGAGCTGACTGTGACTCAGATCATTAGCTCCTCATAGCCAAATACAGGCTTAAACTCAAGAAAGCAGGGAAAACCACTAGGCCCTTTGGTTATGACTTATTTAAAATCCCCTATGAATATATAGCAGAGGTGATGAATAGATTCAAGGGATTAGACCTAGCAGACAGAGTGCCTGAAGAACTATAGCTAGAGGTGCATAATACTGTACAGGAGGCCGTGAACAAAACCACCCCATGGAAAAAGAAATGCAAGAAGGCAATGCGGTCGTCTGAGGGGCTTTAAAAATAACTGAGGAAAGAAGAGAAGCAAAAAGCAACAGGGAAAGGTGTGCCCAACTAAATGCAGAGTTCCAGAGGATAACAGGGAGAGACAAGAAGGCCTTCTTCAATGAACAATGCAAAGAAATAGAGGAAAACAACAGAAATTGTAAGGCTACAGATCTCTTCAAGAAGACCAGAAATAACAAAGGAACATTCCCTCCAAAGATGGGCGCAATAAAGGACAGAAACAGTAAAGACCTAATAGACGCAGAAGAGACCAAGAAGAAATGGAAAGAACACACAGAAGAGCTGTACAGTGAAGGTCTTAGTGACGCGAACAGCTATGATGGTGTGGTCTCTCACCTACAGCCAGATAGTCTGGAGTGTGGAGTGGGTCTTAGGAAGTACTGCTGCCAATAAAGTTAGTGGAGGCAATGGAATTCCAGCAGAACTATTTAAAATTCTAAAAGATGATGCTATTAAAGTGCTGCACTCAATATGTCAGCAAATTTGGAAAACCCACCCTGTGGCCACAGGACTGGAAAAGGTCAATCCTCATCCCAATTCCCCAAAAGAATTATTAAATAATGTTCAAACCACCGGACAACTGCACTCATATCCCACGTTAGTAAGGTCATGCTCAAAATCTTCCAAGCTAGGCTTCAGCATTACGTGAACTGAGAACATCCAGATGTCCAAGCTGGGTTTAGAAAAGGCAGAAGAAGCAGAGATCAAGTTGCCAACATTTGCAGAATCATTCCCGTCAGAAAGCAAGGGAATTCTAGAAAAACATCTACCTCTGTTTCAGTGATTACGCTAAAGCTTTTGCCTGTGTGGATAATAAAGAACTATGGAAAACTTATAAAGAGATGGAACTACCAGACCATCTTACCTGTCTCCTGAGAAGCCTGCATGTGAGTCAAGATATAACAGTTAGAACCCTGTATGGGACAATTGACTGTTTCAAGATTGAAAAAGGAGTACAATAAAGCTGTTTATTGTCGCTCTGCTTATTTAACTTATGTGCAGAGCACATGATGCGAAAAGCCAGGCTGGATGAGTTACAAGCTGGAATTAAGACTGCCAGGAAAAATATCTGCAACCTCAGATATGCATATGATACCACTTTAATGGCAGAAAGCAAAGAGGAACTAAAAAGCCTTTTGATGAGGGTGAAGGAGGAAAGTGAAAAAGCTGGCTTAAAACTTAATATCAAAAAACTAAGATCTGGGCATCCGGTAACACCACTTCATGGCAAACTGAAGGGGAACAGGTGGAAGCAGTGACAGAGTTCCACTTCTTGGGCTCTAAATCGCTGTGGATGTTGACTGCAGCCATGAAACTAGCAGATGACTGCTTCTTGGCAGGAAAGCTATGACAAACCTAGACAGTGTGTTAAAAAGCAAAGACATCGCTTTGCCAATAAAGGTCCGTATAGTCAAAGCTATTGTCTTTCCAGCAGTTATGCACAGATGTGAGAGTTGGACAAGAAGGCTGAGCACCAAAGAACCGATGCTTTCAAATTTTAGTGCTGGAGAAGACTCTTCAGAGTCCCTTGGAAATCAAGATCAAACCAGTCAATCCTAAAGGAAATCAACCCTGAATATTCATTGGAAGGACTGATGCTGAAGCTGAAGTTCCAATACTTGGAGCTGAAGCTCCAACTCCGATGCAAACAGCTGATTCATTAGAAAAGACCCTGATGCCGGCAAAGACTGAAGGCAGGAGGAGAAGAGGGCGACAGAGGATGAGACGGTTGGATGGCATCACCAATTCAATGGATATGAACTAGGGCGAACTCTGGGACATGGTGAGGGACCAGAAGGCCTGGTGTGCTGCAGGCCACGGGGTCGTGAAGAGTTAGACACGACTTGGAGATTGAACAACCACAACCTAAAAGACCCAGAAATGCCAGAGCAACCCTGAGGGAAAAGCACAAAGCAGGAGGCAGAACCCTCCCAGACTTCAGACAACACTATTAGACTGGTGCAAAAGTAACTGCGGTTTTGCATTGTTGAACTTTGTCATGTGATACTGGAATCCACTCTTACATGTGGTTGTGTTATACATCATTTTAATGCCTATTTTTCATTTTGTTTTTTTGCTAATGACTTATTACTTGCTATTTATTTTATATGTACTTTAGATTATGGAAATGATGTTAGACAAAAAGATAATACAAGTGATTTTCTTATTTGAGTTCAAAATGGGTCATAAAGCAGCAAAAACAACTTGTAACATCAACCATGCATCTGGCCTAGGAACTGTTAATGAACGTACAGTCCAGTGGTGGTTCAAGAAGTTCTGCAAAAGAGACGAGAGCTTTGAAGATAAGGAGTGCAGAGGCCAGCCATCAGAGGCTGACAACGACCAACTGGGAGCCATCATTGAGGCTGAGCCTCTTACAACTACATGACAAGCTGCTGAAGAACTCAACACCAGCCATTCTACAGTGCTTGGCATTTGAAGCAAACTGTAAAGGTGAAAAAGACTGATAAGTGGGTGCCTCCTTAGCTGACTGGGAATTTAAAAAGTGTCACTTTGAAGTGCTTATCTTATTTTGGAGTGGGAAATGGCAACCCACTCCAGGATCCTTGCCTGGAGAATTCCATGGACAGAGGAGCCTGGCGGGCTACCGTCCATGGGGTTGCAAAGAGCTGAAAATGACTAAGAGACTAACACACACACACATTCTTATTCTATGCAACAACAACGAACCATTTCTCAACTGGATTGTGACGTTGATGAAAAACAGATTTTATACAATGACAACCAGAGATGACCAGCTCAGTGTTTGGAAACGAGAAGAAGCTCCAATGCACTTCCCAAAGTCAAAGCTGCACCAAAAAAAGTTCATGGTCACTGTTTGGTGGTTGCTGCCTCTCTGATTCACTACAGCTTTCTGAATCCTGGCAAAACCATTACATCTGAGAAGTGTGCTCAGCAAATTGATGAGATGCACCAAAAATGGCAATGCCTGCAGCGAGCACTGGTCAACAGAAAGGACCCAATTCTTCTCCACGACAACGCCCAACTGCACGTCACACAACCAATGCTTCAAAAGTTGAACGAATTGGGCTACAAAATATTGCCTCGTCCATCATATTCACTTGACCTCTTGCCATCCAACCATCACTTCTTCAAGCACCTTGACAACTTTTTGCAGGGAAAACCCCTCCACAGCCAGCAGGAGGCAGAAAATGCTTTTGAAGAGTTCGGTGAATCCTGAAGCACGGATTTTTATGCTACAGGAATAAACAAACTTATTTCTTTTGGCAAAAATGTGTTGACTGTAATGGTTCCTATTTTTATCAACAAAGATGTGCTTGAGCCTAGTTATAGTGATTTAAAATTCACAGTCCACAACCACAATTATGTTTGCACAAACCCAATACAAAGCTATGGTAATCAAAACAGCGTGGTAATAGCACAAAAACAGACCTACAAATCTATGGAACAGAGCAGAGTGCCCAGAAGTAAACAGAGAGCCCACATGCCCACAGTCAGTTTATCTTCAGCAAAGGAGGCAAGAATATACAATGGAGAAAACAAAGTGTCTTCAGTAAGTGGTGTTGGGAAAGTTGGATAGCTGCATGAAAATCAATGAAGTCTCATCATACACAGGAATAGACTCAAAATGGCCTAAAGACTTAAACATAAGACACGGCACCATAAAACTCCTAGAAGAAAACACAGGCAAAAAGTTATCTGACGTAAATTGTACGAATGTTTTCTTAGGTCTGTCTCCCAAAGCAAGAGAAATAAAAACAAAAATAAGCAAGTGGAACCTAATCAAACTTACAAGCTTTTGCACAGCAAAGGAAAACATAAAAACCATCTTTTCTATGAAAAGAAAACCTACTGAATGGAAGAAATTATTTGCAAACGATGTTACTGACAAGGGCTTAATATCCAAAATATACAAATAGTTCATACAACTCAATAACAACAACAAATAACCCAATTGGAAAATGAGCAGAAGACCCAAATAGACATTTTTCCAAAGAAGAAACACAGATGGCCAAAAAGCACATGAAAAGATGCTCGACATCACTAATAATTAGAGAAATGCAATGAGACACATCTTCACATCAGTGAGAAGGGCCATCATTGAAAAGTCTACAAATAACAAATGCTGGAGAGGATGTGAAGAAAAGGGAAGCCTCTTACATTGTGGTCCAGTTCAGTTCAGTTGCTCAGTCGTGTCCGACTCTTTGCCACCCCATGAATCGCAGCACTCCAGGCCTCCCTGTCCATCACCAACTCCCGGAGTTCACTCAAACTCACGTCCATTAAGTCAGTGATGCCATCCAGCCATCTCATCCTCTGTCGTCCCCTTCTCCTGCCCCCAATCCCTCCCAGCATCAGAGTCTTTTCCAATGAGTCAACTCTTCGCATGAGGTGGCCAAAGTACTGGAGTTTCAGCTTTAGCATCATTCCTTCCAAAGAAATCCCAGGGCTGATCTCCTTCAGAATGGACTGGTTGGATCTCCAGAATGTTAATTGGTGCAGCCAATGTGGAGGTTCCTCAAAAAACTAGAGTTGCCATATGACCCAAGAATCCCTTTCCTGGGCATATACCCAGAAAAAACTACATGTGAAAAGACACATCTACTCCTATGTTTATAGCAGCACTATTTACAATAGCCACGACATGGAAACCTAAATGTCCATTGACAGATGAATGGATAAAGAAGATGTGGTATATGTAAAAATGGAATATGACTCTGCATCAAAAGAATGCAATAATTCTATTTGCAGCAACATGAATGGACCTAGAGATCATCATACTGAGTGAAGGGAGTTAAAAAGAGAAAGACAAAAACCAAATGATATCACTTATATGTAGAATCTAAAATACGATACAAGTCAACATATCTGCAAAACAGACTCACAGAGAACAGATGTGTGGTTGCCAAGGCCGGGGGCAGTGGGACAGGGAGGGGAGGGGAAGAATGAGAGTTTGAGATGAGCAGAGCCTAACTATTATCTATAGGATGGATAAACAACACGGTCCTACAGAATGGCACAGGAAACCACATTCAATAGCTTGTGACAAACCGTAATAGAAAGAATACATATACGTGTGTGTGTGTGCATATACTTACATAGCTGAGTCATTTTTGCATTACAGAAGAATTAACACAACACTGTAAATCAACCATACATCAATAACAGTTTTAAATAAATTAAAAATGAGAGCAAAAAATCAATGACATAGAAAACAGGATAGAGAAAATGAAACCAAAAATGTTGGTTCTTTGAAAAGATCAATAAAATTGATAAACTTCTACCCAGCTAGGCTAACCAAAAGCAAAAAAAAGAGAGAAGGCATTGATGACTAATATCACAAGTGAAGGAGAGCCCACCAGCACTGAGTCTATGAACATTAAAAGGTTAAGAAAGGATTGTGAACAACTCTATCTCTATGCCCATAAATTTGATAATTTACATGAAACAGACCAATTCTTTGAAAGGTACAATCTACCAAAACTCACACAAGGAAAAACAGATAATCTGAATAGACCTACATCTATTAAAGAAACTGAATCAACTGTTAATATCTTCCTAAAATAGAAAGCACCAGACTCGGGTGGTTTCACTAATGAATTTGACCAAACACTGAAGGAAGGAATGACATCAATTCTCCACAATGTCTTTCAGAAATCAGAAGCATAAGAAACATATCCCAACTCATTCTATGAGGAGAGCATTACTCTAACATAAAATCAAATAAAGGCATTACGAGAAAGCAAAACTGTAGACCAGTATCTTTCATGAACACAGATGTAAAATCTCCAACAAAATATTAGCAAATCAAATCCAATTATGTACAAACAAAATTATGTTCACCATGGCCAAGTGGGACTTATTCCAAGTATAAAAGGCTGGTTCACTACTTAAAAATCAAGAAAAACTGTATCATCCTCTCAATAGATTTAGGAAAGACATTTGGCAAAACCCAACACCTATTCAATACAAAAATCAGCAAGAGAGAGGAACTTTCTCATCTCGATAAAGAACAGTTATGAAAAACCTACAGCTTACATCATACTTAAGGCTAATAATCTAGATGCTTTCCCCCTAAGACTGGAAACAAGGTAAAGATGTCTTTTTCTCACCATTCCTGTTCACTATTATATTGGAAGTCCTAGCTAAAACAATATGAAAAGAAAAGGAAATAATGGGAAGGAAGACATCAAACTGTCCTTGCATTTAACACAGGGTCGTCTATGCAGAAAACCTCAAAGAACTGACCAAACAAAAAACCCTGGAATTTGTGAGAGATTATGTAACAAGGTTTCAGGATATAAGGCTAAAAAATAAAAAGTTCATTGCTTTTCTATACATCAACCTTACCACCCTGAAATGAAATGCTTAGGCATAAATCTAAACTATATGTGCCAGATTTATATGAGGAAAACTACATATTCTAAAAAAAGAAAGGAAAAGTAAAAAATGGAGAGCTATTTCATATTTATCCATAAGAAGACTCAACTATTAAAGACATCAGTTCTTCCCGAGCTGATCTACAGATTCAATGCAGTCCCAACCCAAATGCCAGAAAGTTATTCTGTGGATCCTGATAAACTGATTCTACAGTTTGTATATAAAAGGAAAGAATCTACAATATCCAACACAACACTGAAAAGGAACCAAGTTGTGAGACTGACACCACCTGACTTTAATACAGTACTACGGTAATCAAGATGGTGTAGTGCCGGCCAAAAAACAAATAGAACAATGGAGCAGAACGTCCAGTTCTTTGGTACGCCACGGACGTAGCCCGCCATGGGATTTCCCAGGCAAGACTACTGGAGTGGGTTGCCATCTCCTTCTCCGGGAATCTTCCCAATCCAGGGATCGAACCCACATCTCCTGCCTTGCAGGTGGATTCTTTACAAATGAGCCACCTGGGAAGCTGATGAAACAAAATACAGAGCCCCAAAATAGACCCTCATAAACGCAGCCAACTGATCTTTTACAAAGCAGCAAAGGCAATTTAATGGATAAAAGGTGGTTTTTTCAACAAATGGTGCTGGAACATCTGGACATCCACATGCAAAGAAGTGAATTTAGACACAAACCTTACACCTTTCACAAAAATTAACTTCAAGTAGGTCACAGACATAAATGTTAAAAACAAATGTATAGAACTTCCAGAAAATACCATAGATGACTTATGGGTTTGGGGATTTTTAGATACAACATGAAAAGCATGGTTCATGAAAGACAAAATTGATAAGTTGAACTTTATCTCCAAAACATACAAAGGACCTGTAACTAATATACACAAAGAATTCTAAAAACTCAACAATAAGAAAATGATGTAAAAAATAGGCTAAAGAACTCAACAGACTTCAAATCAATGATAATACAGATGGCAAATAAGCACACAACAAGCAACCTCATATATCACCAGAGAACTATGAATTAAAGCAATGAGATGCCACTACACACCTTTTAAAAGAGCTAAAAGCCAAAACACTGATGGAATCAAATGCTGAGAAGGATGTAGGGCAACAGGAAGTCATTTCTGGTGGGGGTGCAAAATGGTGCAGTCACCTTGGAAGACAGCCTGGCAGTCTCTTACAAAGCTAAGCATATGTTTATCATACGATCCAGCCAGCAACTGTGCTCACAGGTGTTTACCCAAATTAGTTGAAAACTCACGTCCATACAAAAACCTACACATTTATAGCAGCTCTATTTGTAACTGCCAAAACAGGAAGCAACCAAGATGTCCTTCAGCAGGTGAAAGAATCCAGACAATGGAATATTATTTAGCATTAAAAAGAAATGAAGTCTGAAGCCATGAGAAGGCTTGGAGAAAACTGAAATGCATATTACTAAGTGAAAGAAGCCAGTCTGAAAAGGCTACATACTGTATGATTCCAATTACACTGACATTTCGCAAAAGGCTGAAACTATACAGAGAGTAAATAGAAGAGTGGCTGCAAGGGGGCAGGCGAAGCTCGCGGAAATTTCAGGGCCGTGAAATCACTCCACATGATACTATAATGCTGGATGCGTGACATCATGCATGTGTCAAAATCCACAGACACGTACAACATAAAAGTAAACCCTATACACACACACACACACACATAGAATGATAAACAAGGTCCTACTGCATAGTATATTCGGTATTCTATGACAAAGCATAATGGAAAAGATGTATGACTGGGTCACTTTGCTGTATAGAAGTAATTAACAAAACTAGTTCAACTATCCATCAATAAAAGTAAATTAAAAAGAGAATAAATCCTAACAAACTGTGGACTTTAGTTAATAATTTATCAATATTGGCTGATCAACTGAAACAAAGGTACCACTCGAAGGTATTAATAGGGGCAAACCATTAATAGCGGCAACCTGAGGGGAGAGGACTGAAAGGGGTGTATGGGAGCTCTGTACTACTTGATCAAGTAAAGTGAATAAAAAATGATAAAAAAACCCACATGATAAAAAGCCCCAAACCAATTAGAAAATGGGCAACAACAGAGACGTTTCACTGAAGAGGACACAGAGATGACAATGTGCGCATGGAAAAATGGTCAACATCATTAGCCGCTAGGGAAACGCAAACCAAAACGATGATGGGCTGCGACTGCACACACATCAGAATGGCTAAGCGGAAAGGCAGCGACAAAACCAAATCCTGGGTACAGAGAAACTGGATCATCACACGTTTCGGTTAATGTGTAAAAAGGTACACTGGACTCTAGAAAACATTTTGATAGTTTCTCCAAAAGTAAACATGAAAACACCATACGATCCTGTGACTGCACTCCTGGGCATTTACCCCAGAGGAAATGAAGACATGTCCACACAAAAACCTTTAAGTGAATGTTTACAGAAGCTTTATCTCTCACAGTCTGAAGCTAGAATCAATCCAGATGTCCTTCGAACAAGTGGTTAAATGAACCATGGTGCATCCATGCCAAGAAGGCTGAGCACCGAAGAATTGATGCTTTTGAACTGTGGTGTTGGAGAAGACTCTTGAGAGTCCCTTGGACTTTGCAAGGAGATCCAACCAGTCTATCCTAAAGGAAATCAGTCCTGAATATTCATTGGAAGGACTGATATTGAGGCTGAAACTCCAATACTTTGGCCACCTGATGCGAAGAGGTGACTCATTTGAAAAGACCCTGATGCTGGGAAAGACTGAAGGCAGGAGGAGAAGGGGACAACAGAGGATGAGGTGGTTGGACTCAATGGGCATGAGCTTGAGTAAGCTCTGGGAGTTGGTTACAGGGAGGCCTGGCGTGCTGCAGTCCATGGGGCTGCAAAGATTTGGACGTGACTGAACTGAATCAAAAGGAACAAACTACTGATAAATAAAACAACCAAGATGAATCTCTAGAGAATTATGATTGAAAAAAGCCAGTCCCAAAGGTTATACACTGTATATTTCCATTCTTTTTTTTTTCCTGGCTGAGCAGCACACTGCATGCGGGATCTTAATTCCCTGACCAGGGATCAAACCTGTGCTGCCCTGAAGTGGAAGCATGGAGTCTTAACCACTGGACCACTGGGGAATTCCCTATATTCCATTCTTGAAATGAGAAAGTTATAGAGAACAGATAAGTCATCGCCATGAATTTAGGAGGATGGGAGAGGGACAATAGTGGGTGTTCTTCTGGTGATGGAAATGCTTTTCATTTTGTCCGTATCAATGTCAGTGTTTTGGGCATAACATTTAATACAGTTTTGCAAGATGGTACGGGAAAACTGGGTAAAGAATACATGGGATCTCTTATTTCTTACAACAGTATCTGAATCTACATGTATCTAAAAATAAAAGAAAGTATAATGTTAAAAAGTCAATCAAGGGACTTGCTGGTGGTCGAATGATTAAGAATCTGCCTTCCAATGCAGGGGACATGGGTTTGATCCTGGTGGGGGAACTGGGTTCCCACACACTGCAAGGCAACTAAGCCTGTGCCCTGCAACTAAGACCCCCCCAAAAAATAAATAAATATTAAAAAATGTCAACCAGGCTATATAAATGTGGAATTGGGGTCAACAGATCTTGCATGTTAAACAAGACTGCATGTAAGTCAGTCAGCATACGTACGTGTGAGATTAAATGACTTTCAATGTTTGAGGCTCA
Source organism: Bison bison bison (assembly GCF_000754665.1). Lineage (NCBI taxonomy): Eukaryota > Metazoa > Chordata > Mammalia > Artiodactyla > Bovidae > Bison > Bison bison. Next base: position 2,637,853 of record NW_011494744.1, on the reverse strand, counting down.
ACCATCAACTGCAGAGACTAGTGAGTGGATGGAGGTTTTTAAACTCCATTTCTCTCTTCCACCTCTCTTTCCTAACTGACTAAATCAAAACAAATCCTCCTGGGTGTTGGTAAGCTTAAGGAAGAGTGGAAGGGAGCCTAGAGATGGGAGGGAGGAAGATGGGGAGCAGGGAGGTTGAGGTTTGGGTGACTGGGAACGCAGGCCAGTATGGATGGGCTCCTGGTAGCAGCGACAGCCAGAAGAGAAATCCGGTCCAGGGGGTACGAAGGGTGCCTGGAAAGAACTGCATCTGTGCCAAGCATCAGCTTTTACCTTTCACAGAGCCCCCCTTTTTGTTTTAATGCTCCACTGAAACACAGAAAAGTACACAGATCTCAGTGTATGGCTCAGTGAATTTTCATGAACTGCACACACCCTGTATGCAACACCCAGATCAAGAGTTACCACAACCCCACAGCCAACTCCATGCCCCGTTTCAGTTATTCCTTCCCCGTTTATATACATGGGAGTCACAGGTTATGTACTCCTCGTCTGGTTGATTTAGATCAACACTGAGTCTGTGGCCTAGATTTGTAGATTTTCATTCTTACGCTGTTATACAGTGTTCCATTTGTATCCATTCTAACGTGCAGGTCATGTGGAGAGCCTCCAGATGGGGGCTGTAGGAATAACTCTGCCTTTCTCATAGTGTCTTGGGAACATGCTATACATCTTTGTTGGGCTTGTGCCCATGAGTGAGAAGACAGTCACATTCAACCCTTGTAAACAGTTTTCTAATATGGTTGTACCACTTTATACCTCTCTATCAGAACTCAATTAGATTCTTCTTGATACTTAATAGTTTCAGTCTTTTAAATGTTAGTCCTTCTTGTGGGTATGTGTTGGAACTGTGGGTTTTTTGCTCGTAATGTAGAGTAGGGAAATTGAGCAGAAGGGCCCTTTTGAAAGGAGAGACCAGATGCACAAGATAACTTCCTGCCTTAGGGACCAGACCTTGACCACGAGTCAGGCCTCCGGTGAAGATGACAAGCTGGAATGTTTCCCTTATACTTAGCATTAGCAGTTCAGCTCAAAACCATCTTAACCAAAGATTCCACCAGAATCAGCAAAGAAAACGCCACGGTAACGTGGGCCAGAATTAAACACCAAGGTGAAGGTACACATAGCTACACAGGTACAGTTACACGTTTGTCTTTATCTAAACACAAACAATGCCCAGACTTGGAATTCTGTTCCCTTCACAATACTTTGTAATGGGACAGGACACAGGTAACTCAGCTACCTGTCCTAGTGAGTCATTCCAGCCATTTATTTGTGAGGACCCCTTGGACTCCCAGAGTTGATGCGAAGATTATTTTAAACTTAAGACATCTGAAATTCAACAGACGCAAAAGAAGCATTTTCAAAGCTTCCCTTATCTGACTCAAGGCAGAAGATTCTGTGAGGCTGTAATCAATCAGTGCTCTCTCCTGGGGAGTTGCACTCACCAAAGAACACAGAAAACGCTTGCACCTGCATAAACAAACATTTCACAAACTTTTTTAGCTTCCATTTATTCCCCTAAAAACCCGTCTTCCCTAAATCTATAAAAATACTGAATCTCTATATTGTACACTGAAACTAATAATGTAAATCAACTATAGCCTATCTTTTTAATTTTCAAATTAAGAAACAATTGCATTGGAAAGCTGATTTAAAAAAGAAACCATTTGATCTTCCCATAGAATTCCTTTTCTCCCCCTTCCTTTCCCCTATTAAATTACATTATAAACATCTTCCTCTAATTTGGAGGGACCACTTCTTTGCTGGATTTATGTGCATATGAACAAGCTTTGCTTTTTCTCCTGTTAATCTGTCTTTTGCCAGTTAACTCACAGGCTTCTAATCACTGAGCCTAAATCAGAGCCAACAGTTTTCCTTCCCAACAGTCCTTTGAAGAACAGGACTCCTCAATTCGGACTCCCCTCATCTCATGAGTAATCATGAACCTATTTAGTACACCTGCTCTGGTTAAAAATATAGTCTTCCAATTTAAGTGTCCAAGTGACCCCACGTGCCGTGGGTCTGGTACAATTTTTAAGCTGTGTCCATCAGCGCTTGCGTGTAAGGTTTTTTCTTTCGGTAAAGCAGGTACTTTAGACATAACCCCAGCCTTCTCAGCAGGCAGGGTCTGTCCCCTCGACAAGGGCTTAGTTAGCGCTTCCAACCACACGCCCCAGTAACGCCAGGCCTCCCGGCTTCTCCTGGAAATAGCCAGCTGATCGTCATCTCAGCACCGTTCATTTACCTACGCCGCCTCCGAGCCAGGATCCCAGAATCGTTATGCCAGGAGATGGGGCCCAAATCAGACTAACATTCTGAAAATAGGATTCCATTTGTTGTTTAGGGCATAATATATTTTTGGAAAACGAAGCGTAAAAGGGACCTGGAACAGTAATCCTCTCCCCCTTTTGGAAGGGGCTGCACAAGGTACAGTCACAGAGCTCCAAATGGTCGATGGAGTCCGCAGACGCGGCTGCGCTGAACCCGGGGCCTCCCGCACGAGCTTCAGGCCTCGGGACGCAGCCTGCCGCTCAGGGGGCGGTTGCTGAAGCCACAGCACCCGAAGCCCGGGGGGCGGCGGGTGGGAGCGAGCATGAGTCGCGGGTTAGCTTACCTGCGGGACGCCGCCACGCGCGGGGGCCACCGGGGAAGGGCAGCCTGGAGCCGGTTCTGGGG
>NW_011494744.1:2619933-2634978 GCF_000754665.1 Bison bison bison | reverse complement strand
CGTTGAACGGCTCGGGGTTGGGACGCTGGCACCCGAATGTTATAAAAGCGCCCGGGGATTCTTTCGTGCGGGCACTCGGGGTCCGTTTTTTACAAGGATCGAAGTTAGTGCCTACAAGAGAGCTTCTGGCATGTCCAAAGTCACTACAGGATTGTAAAAAGACCCATTTTCCGAGAGGATCCCTGAGAGCCTAGCGTAACAATTAAAACAGAAGGGGGCGTACTTACGTTTTCATTGACGTTCTTGGTTTTGATTTTGAAAATTGGTTTCTCGTGGCAAGCGCTGGCATGAAAGCCCACTTGCACCTTAAAATCTTGCATACACACTCACTTGTGTCAACAAACACCTTCCTGTTTCAAATACACTTTTTTTTTTTAAACGAGCGTTGTTCACGTCATTAAAAAGGTGAATGTTGCTGTATTGAACCTGCTGTAAAGGACTTTGTCCCCCCTCCCCCTAAAAAAGCTCATCAAGCAAACTGGAGTGTGCAGATGTCCCCCAGACGCAATCCATATACTCCAAGCTACTCCTTAGCAAGTGCAAAGGATGACAAGTGTCAGTACTTCATACAACTAGATTTAATAAGTTGTTATTACAGAAAAAAAAAGAAGTCCAAACTACAAAGTTTAAGCATTTGTAAGCAATAGCTGCATTGAGCTCCATGGTTAGTCACAGTACTGCAGTTCCACACAAGCAATTATCAGTCCAAGCCCCAAAGGCGGAAGCTGAGTAAGGGTTACTAGCAAAAACAATCTAAGAGAACAGGTAATAAAAGATACAATACATTTAAAATTAGTTGTTAGTTGAAAAACAAATACAGAGATCTTAGCTGTGAACACTCTAAAATTTATGTCCATTATTTTGACAGCAAAAATACAAATACCTAATACTTTATACCCCAACAGAACTATATCCAAAAAAGAAAAAGAGCAGTTGTCCTGTATTAGCACCCAGGTTTTCTACTTGTTGTGATTAACTTCATTGTCATACAAATCGAAACACCCCCAAATTACATATCCATTTCTTGACCCTTTTTGGGGTATAAAGTCAACAGCATTAATTATAAAATACTCTGTGGTAAAATGGAACACTATTGCAGCTGAGATAGAGAAGTTTGGTTCTTATTAAAAAAAAAAAAACAAAATGTTAGATGACATACCATACAAACTGGTGAAAAAGCAACAATTCATACAAATAAGCCAGTTTTAACAAAAAGATAACTGTTTTTCACTAATCTGTGACTAATCTTTCACTCAAACCTTGCAAGTAGAGATGTCACAATACTCAAATATTTAGGTAGGAGCTTTACCCAGTTAAATGCCATTTTGTTGCTAATATAATAGATAAAAATGAAAACTAGCAGTTATTTGCTAATTGCATAAATGCAGTACATTCTGCATTAGCCCATGCCTCACTAACAAGCTATAAAACACAAGATATAGGCAGAAATCTAAGCATAATCTTTATAGCACTAAGCAAATTTTTCCAATTTCTTTTCTTCTGTTCCTAATCACTTATTTGTAGTTAATGTAAAATTCCAACCAGTAGTATCCAATTTGTTAAAATTTTACATCACAACTTGATCTAATCTATATATTATTTACAAAACTGAATACATAGAGCATACCCAAGAGCCAACTCTGGACATGTGTTTCTCTGAGTCATTGATAACCATGCTTCCTTGACAAGGGCCCTGGAGGAAGCCATCAAGGACTGGGAGAAGCACACCCTCTGTCTAGAGCAAGTCATAGGATGTTCTGTTTACGCAACACCAGTTTTGCAGTTGTATGATTTTTGTTTAATTTTAGGTGCCATGACAATGACACGCTGCCTTAACAGCACAGCTTCAAGGTGAGTTTGGGTGCTGGAAAAGAAGCAGGAGGGCAGACAGATCATGCTCAGAGTGGCCGGATGTGTTGCCACAATAAGGGACAAACAGGGGCCTCCATTAACAGGGAGCAGGCAGGGCTGGGGTGGGGGGTGGGGAGTGGAGAAGGACGAAGCCTGAGGCTGTCCGTGTACAGTGGTGACCTCCGAGTGTGCGCCTCGCCAGGCCACCCATGTGCTCAGGAGGCCACTTGCGCAAGACACTGAGATCCAAGTCTAGCCACCCAGAGGGCTGGTCCTCTCAGAGACTTCCTCTCACTCTCAGACGTCACCACTGTGAACACAAGGCAAAGATGTGGCCTGGTGAACGGTGCTGTCTCATACGTGGACAGCGGTCAGCGGCAGATTCTCTCTCTCTCTCTCACACACACGACAGAATGAAGAGTTAGAGGGGGGAAAGCAATGAACCACTCTGTTGACCTGGCCAGGTTCTCAACCTGGTGGTATCTCAGTAACGGGTGACTTCATCATCAGGGCCACAGATCTGGCTGCACCTGGTGTTGTATAAATCCACTGTGACATCCCCAGAGAACTGTACTGTGACATCCCTAGTCTTACACTAAACCACTGTAATAAAGGAAAAGGCTTGTCAAAATCTCACATGTTCTGCTCATTCTGTCATTTTATTACCCAATTATCCATTACATTTTCCAATCACTTTACATAACCAACCATTTTCATCGTTGTCACACTATTGTAAACCACATCAGCAAGTTAATACATAAAGCTTTGCATTTCAAAAAACTAGACACTTTAGTAACAATATTACAAAGGTTTTAGCTTCAAAAATAACTGAAAATGAAAAAAATAAACTTTTAAAGAATTAGCATCATAAAATTAATTTATTCCAAGTAAAAATACAAAATAATATTATGACATTGACCAGATATGAAAGTCCCTCCCAGAAACAACTCTATTAATGATTGAGAAAGCACTCCTTAAAGAAAATACGAAATAAAATGAAAAATATGTAAATATGTTTAATTTTTTTCTTAGCAAAAAATCTTTCTAAAAATAACAATGAAAATTTGTCTCAGTACAAAGGCTACATTACTATTGAAAAAATACCAGCATGAAGAAAAGGTACATATTTGACAGTAGAAAAATGATTTCAGTGAATCACAATGTCTAAAGTTTGCAATGAAAATAAATCTGCAATAAAGATTTATGCCTTTTTTCTTTTCTTTTTTTTTCTATTTTTTATACAAACAGTACAAACAGTATTGCACATAACAACAAATAGTCGAGGTTAGGTTATAGCCTTCAAAAAATCGACTAGTTCAAGTGTCACATCAAGGAAAGGCCACAGCAGGACCTGTGATACCCGGGGGCTTCCCATTAAGTTGCAGGTCAGAACACCTCTGTGTTTTTAAAAAATAATTTTTTTCGAAGGACCCTCTCTTTTAATATAACATTAACAACTTGGGGGCACATTTATTTACAAAACAAAAGGGAACATGTTATAATTTAATAAACTAAAAAAAGTTCTCTTTAAAAAAATACAAACAGAAGAACTCTTTCACAATCCTGGTCAGTCGTGCACAATCAACGCTTGATTATAAATATACAAATTAAGGGAAAGTAGTTTCCACCACCTATTCACAACTTTCAGCACCAAATGGAGTTTATTTTTTGTAACCTATTCTTCATGACAATGTTTTTTCGCCTTCACGTCAGCTTTATGCTGTACAATCTTCCAGCATTTTTTTTTAAATCTCAGTGTTACTTTAGTACATGAAAGAGGGGTGCTTCTTCAAAAAGTTTTGCTTCTTTCACATAATTAGGTAGATTTCTGTAGGTTAGATATGATCTTTAATATTATAGTTATAAAGCTCTAACTTCTTCATTTTCAAAAACACAAATAAGCATGAAAAAAATAAAGTTACCCATCTGTTAAATCATTTTTCTTGCAGAATTAAATTAATATATATTTTTTCTGAATAAACTTACTTAGAAAATATCATTTTCTTTCCTATATTTCAAAATTGAGGTATTGCAAAAGATCATGTCAGTCAGAAAGCATGCCTTTTTCCTTAAAAACAAACAAACAAAAAAATCTTCAGCCAACTTTTGAAAACTGTCTAGAATACAAAAAGTAGTAGTGCATAACAAAATTTCTTGTACAGACGAAAAAAACCACAAACATAGAAAAAAACAAACGAAAACCACAGCTGGGCTGGGAAAAGCAAGTATTACCAAAAAGCCCAGAGGTAACCTCAAAGGGGGAGAATTCTAATCAGCATTTAAATCCAGTAAAAAACTATTTCGTTTTTTTTTTCTTTTTGAAAACAAACTATAGTTTGAGAGCTGGTAATTGCAACTAAACACTGAAGAAACAAAACAGAACAAAGCGCTGTTAACTTGAGACAGTACAAGGACATCACAGCAGATAAACAGCGACTTACATCTATTCTGCAGTGTCACATCCAGTCCGATTGTCCCCAGAATTCCAAAACATAGGAAGAAGGTTTAAAAAAAGACTTACATAGTCTCATAATCATTATGTGTTCATATATTACTATCTGCAGCCCAAGAGTGAATGCTAAAAAAATGTCCATGGTACTACTAGCAGGTCTGAATTCTATTCAAGCTTTACAGGATAAATCCAGGGAATTAAGTAGTTAATTTCTCACCCAGACAACCAACCCTGCTCAGGCCATCTTAGTTTGTCCAGACATTTCTTTAGCATCACGATCACACAACTTTCTTAAAATGTGCCTAGTTTGTCAACTGACAACTTATCTCTATATACTGTATATATTCCTAGTGTTTGTAAGCTAAGATGAGCTCTTTGGTTTTCTGGACAAGGTCTGAAGCTATGTAAAATGGTGCAAGCACTAGGAGATTGTAACTAAGAGCTCATGTGTTAGTTAATAATATACCAGTTATGAACTGTCAAGTTCGTTAATGTCTGACACAGAGGCTTTAAACAGTTAAAGTTTGATCACAGTTAGACATAATCACTTTACTATATAAAATAAATTGCACAATATATAACAGAGCACCGCAAAGTACTTCATCTACCATCCACAAATTTGCTTTAAGAATATCCTACACCTAGGTTTTATATTGGTTGTAATATAGGTCATTCTGTTATGGGCTCTTCCTAATTACAGAAGCATTCCATTTATTGAGGCATGCCTTCCTCCAGTCAATTACCATTTCCTTGAATGAAAAAAATTTTTTCTTTAAAAATCAGTATTTTATAGCTTATATAGAGTCTTAATTTGTGCATTGTGGGAAGGTTTTATACTAGACATCGGATATAAAATTTATTGCATGCAGCAACCTGATTAAGTAAACATGCAGTCAGAAATAGTGACCTTCCTTTGAAGCTTTCTCAAGTCTATTCTGATCTCCTTTCGGCAGCTGATTCTATCCCTAAATCACAAAAGTGTGTTGGTGGGTTTTTTGTAATTGATACCTTAGCCTGAATAGAGTATTATGGTATTAATAATACCATTTTAATAGCAGCAAAAGCTATTGCAGCATAAATTTACATAACACTAAAAGATCTAACCAAAATCCTCAGCAAAACAAAAATCAAACATGAAGGAAAAATAAAGATTCAGCTTATGAGGTATCCTTACATGTCGAAACAGAGAGCAACTAAAGGCTTATTTTCATTAAGGGTTATCCTTACTCTAAATGACCCCAACTAATGATTGCTGAATTGTTGTGAAGTTTTTGCTACATCTGCCACCTACTCACGAGTATTACCTTTGGTAAGTCTTCTCCTAGGGGCGATTCTCTAAGTTTCTGAAAATAAGTGCATGCTCCAGTTCAAAAACGATCAGAACAACAACAACAACAACACAACAACAACAGACAAACAAAAAACCACAGACATCAACCTGATGGCCGCTGATGAGAATGGCAGTCTACAAGTGACAAATCAGGTGTAAGGAATCAAGGTACCAAGCAGACAAAGGTGAGAGTCAAAGTGCAAATCAGTACCGTTACACTCTGCAATTCTGCGTTATACTGGACACTGAGTTCAGTAATGTGACTGTAAATAAGAATAAAAAGACCCATTTCTTCTTTAAAAATCGAGAACAAATGCACAGATTTCCAGAACACTGTAAGCCCTGAGGCAGTGCCCTCTCTTTTCCCTCCTTGTTATCTACTCCAGTACTTGTGGCTGGGTCTGCCCTGGGCTCAGCTCCAGCGGAACGGAACGTGGCGAGGGCGGTCGCCTCCCTCCTTCACCAGCGGTTTGTGGAATTCCCGCCCGGCGCGGGAATGTATGCTCGCCCAGCAGTATTCGCAGTAATACTGCAGACAGGTGACGTTGGCACAGAAGAACGGGGCAAACTTCCCACCACAGCGTGTGCCCTGGCACTCATCACACATCTGATCATCCAGCACATATGGCTTCACTTCCACCTGGACCCAAAGAGGAAAGACAGGAAAAAAAGATTTTAGAAAAGCTTCCTCACATTTCTTCCCCTCGAGAGCTTATAATGTAGCTTAATATGTCTCAGTCAGGCTCAGTGTTGAACTCAGCTGGTTATCAGCAGTGGCTGAGTGTATGCGCTTTGGGATCTGCTCCTTGATGTGCTAGTTGTGTGATGACAGGTAAATTCTTAACCTCTCTCCGTGCTCCTGTTGGCTCCATCTGTGGGTCTGTAAAGTAGGTTTAACAGTGATACACAGACACACACATATCTGTGTATCTGTATGGGCATTACAGGGTCTGCATCAGAGTGCTGGTGAGGATTGAGAGGAAGTGTGTGGAAAAGCACATGAGCTGAATCCTGAAGGCCGGCAGCACCTGGCAATGTGTGACAGGCAACAGTGTTTCAGGGAGAGGAACCAGAGAGGACAAAGCCCCAAAGCAGGCAAATGGCAGGAGCTGGGTGGAGGGGAAGTCCCCCTCAAGGCCGGCAAGCCCGGCTAAAGGGTGACCAACAGGGCTCTGGGCTTTGACATTTTAAACACAAGCTTTCAAAACACTAACCTCTCTCAGTACTGTTTACAATGGACCAGAGGGAAAGGAGGACAAGGGGGATATTAAGAAACTACTATAATGATTGAGGCTGTTTTAGTTTTAGATTTTATTGCCTTAATCTCCCTCCAAGACTGGAAGCTTCAATAGAGGACTTTTCAGCACAGTCCTGCAGGGGGCATTTTATTCTAAATGAAGCAATGCTATATTATATAAAAACCAGAAGAGAGGAAGGACAAAAGTCACCCCAGTTTTCCCCCATGTTCTCTTCCTAGAACCTCAGACAGAGAATGCCATTCGTGTTTTCATGGTGAATGTTAGAAATCAGTAGGAAGGAGGTAAGTCTCTGTGTGATCAGGCTCTTTCTCACGCCAACCTCAGAGCCATTCTGGGCAAGAGCAAGCAAGCTCCGTGGCCACTGGGGCTGTGGAGACAGGGACCCATGTTTTTTCTGATATGAGCCAACTGCCTGACTGGTCAAGCTGCCTTGACCAGGAACACAGCCAGGAGGTTCCAGCAGGGTCTGGGGCAGGGTACCCTGAGGCTGCAGGGGACAGGGTGGGATGAGCGGGGACGTGAGGGCTGCTGGGACTGGATTCTTGTGTTCCTGGTCCTTCTCTTCTAAACGCCCCTCCACCGGCCTTCTCTGGAGTTCTGTCTCTAACCATGAGCTCAAGTCATCGGTCCTCAGCCAGTCAGAGACTTTTGCTCGAAGGCCCACTGGAGATGACCTGTCCCAGCCCTTTGGTTACCCAGGGGGATTCACTCTGGCTCCAGTTCCCTTCTCTTCCCCTCGTCAACCTGACAGCTTAATGAGTGGGCTTCAAAAAAAAAATCTCACATTCATCTCTCCATCATAATTAAAACTGTCGTGGCTCTGAGGTCATCTGTCTGGTTCAGATCTAGGCCACATTACTAGCTGTGCAGGCCACTCAGGCACTCTGGGCCTCTGTTTCCTCATCTGTACCCTGGAGGAGAAGAGCTCCTGTGAGGAGCAAGTGAGCTGAACCACATCAAGCACACAGAACAGTGCCTGGCATGGCATAAGCCCTAGGTAAGCATCACCGTCACTCCTGCTTCCGCTCCAGTCCCACCCGCAACAGGCATCTGATGTGCCCAATGCCAATGACCTGGGCACTGGCCACCAAGCTCCAGGCCTTCCCTGGTTCAACTCTCCTGTGCCCACGTGAGCATTTGAATCATCTGCCTTCTCGGTGTCCCTCATCTAGTCAAAAGCCCTTCAGCTTCTCCCCTGCCTTCAAGAGTAGCCCAGCTGCCTCCGTGTAACAGCTGCCCCCCGTCCCCTGCGACTCCAGGGTAAGCCACAGCCTTCGTGATCTGCCCCAGTCTCCCTCCCAACTAGTTCCCAACTTCAACGCAACCTGCTCTCTATTTCATCCATGCTTTCTTTCCCGGTTAAGTGCTCAACCCACCCAACAATTTCACATACCCAATGAAGTCCAGTCTTTCCTTTCTCTTTCTTTCTTAACATAAAATTAACAATCTTAGAGTGAACGATGCACTGGCTTTGATTACATTCACAACGTTGGACAACCACCACCTCTACTTAGTCCCCAAACATTTCATCACCCGGAAAGGAAGCCTATAGCCCACTAAGCAGTTACCCCAACCTTCTCTCCCTCCCCAGCCCCTGGTGACAACCTCTCTGCTTTCTGTCTCTGCCAACTTACCTATTTTGGATATTTTATAAAAATGGAATCACAAAACTGTGACATTTTGTGTCTGGCTTCTTTAACTTATCATAATGTTTTGGGGTTTATCCATGTTGTAGCATGCAGCAATATTCCATTCCTTTTTATGACTGAATAATATTCCACTGTGTGTGGATATATGTGTATGTAGATATATACATAATGTTTTGTTTATTCATTCATCGAAGGACATTTGGGTTGCTTCCACCTTTCGGCTGTCTTGAATGATGCTGCTATGAACATATGTATATATACGTTTATTTGAATACTTGTTTTCAATTGTTTTCAGTATGTACTTAGGAGTTGATCTGCTGGGGCATATGGCAACTCTATGATTAGCATTTTGAGCAACTGCCAAATTGTTTTCCACAGCAGCTGTACCATTTTACATTCCCACCAACAATGTACGAGGGTTTCAATTTTCCTGTATACTCAACCAACACTTGCTGTTTTCCATCTTTGTGATTAAAGTTATCACAAAAGAGGTGTGAAGAGGTGTCTCACTGTGGTTTTGATTTGCATTTCCCTACTGAATAATGATGCTGAGCATCTTTTCATATTCTTGTTGGCATTTTACACATTTGAAGAAAGGTCTATTCAAGCCCTTTGCCTGTTTTAAAAATTGGATTATTGAGCTGAAAGAGTTTCTTTATAAGTGCTAGATACTAGACTTTTATCAAACATGATTGTGGGGGAAGGGCGTGGCACACAGGCTTCTCCAGTTGTAGTGCTCAGGCTCTAGAGCACATGGCTCAGTGGCTGCAGCATGTGGGCCTCGTTACCCCAAAGCATGTGGGATCTTAGTTCCCTGACCAGGGATCAAACCTGTGTCCCCTCGTTGGAAGGCAGATTCTCAACCACTGGACCAGTAGGGAAGGCCCTATCAGATATATGGTTTGCAAATATTTTCTTCTATTTTGTAGGTTGTACTTCACTTTTTTGAAAACATTCTTTAATTAAACTAAAAAGTTTAATTTTGACATCCAATTTTTTTTTCTTTTGCTGTTCTTCTTTTTTTTTTTTTAGAATTAATCTTTACAGGATAGGTCCCCCCGCCCCTTCTTTAAATTTATTTAATTACAGGCTAATTACTTTACAATATTGTACTGGTTTTGCCATACATCAACATGAATCTGCCATGGGTGTACACATGTTCCCAATCCTGAACCCCCCTCCCACCTCTCTCCCCATACCATCCCTCTGGGTCATCCCAGTGCACCAGCCCCAAGCATCCTGTATCCTGCATCAAACCTGGACTGGCGATTCATTTCTTATATGATATTATACATGTTTCAATGCCATTCTCCCAAATCATACCCACCCCCCCGCCACAGAGTCCAAAAGACTGTTCTATACATCTGTGTCTCTTTTGCTGTCTCGCATACAGGGTTATCGTTACCATCTTTCTAAATTTCATATATATGCGTTAGTATACTGTATTGGTGTTTTTCTTTCTGGCTTACTTCACTCTGTATAATCGGCTCCAGTGTCAACCACCTCATTAGAATTGATTCAAATGTATTCTTTTTAATGGCTGAGTAATACTCCATTGTGTATATGCACCACAGCTTTCTTATCCATTCGTCTGCTAATGTCATAGCTAAGAATCCATTGCCAAATCCAAGGTCAGGAAGATCTGCCCCTATGTTTTCTTCTAAGAATTTAATGGTTTTAGCTCCCATATTTAGGTTAATCGATTTTGAATTAATTTTGTATACAGTATGAGACCAGGGCCCAACTTCATTCTTTAGCATGTGGACATTCAGGTGCCCCAGGACCATTTGTTGAAGAGACTATTCTTTACCCATTGAATGGTCGCAGCAAGCTTGTTGAAAATTAACTATAGGCTGACCTTCCTTAGCTATTTCTGTCCCACAGGGAACTCCTCCTTCCTCCTTTGAACTTAATACTCCATTTTGCTCCTCTGGCATTTCCTATCTATAGTCCTGCCTTGGTCAGCATCTTTCCTTATCTTCAAGCACCTTGAGGACAGAGTCCTGGAGCAAGACAGGATGGTGGCAGATCTGTGGAAGCATGTGGTCTGCAGAGACAGCGGGCTCCTGGGGGAAGGGAGCTGCAGGCTCATGAGAGTATATATGAGCTGGACTGAGCTCCCTGCACTTGGGGGCCAAGAAGGAGCGAAGGGATGGACTGAGTGCCCTTTGTCCGAGGTGGGAGGACTACTCATAGGCAAGGCGTGCCAGGAATTGGAAGTAGTCAGCTTCTCCACCTGCGGTCCAAGAGCTGAGGGCTGCTCTGTTTCTATCACCAGGTAGACACCTGCACTCAGGGTGCTCCAGCAACCAGATCTGAGCCCCAAAAAGCCCAGAAAGAGGATCCAGCAGTAAGAGAGAGGAGGTCTGAACAAAGAGAATTCACACTCAGCAAAAAAAAAAAAAAGCTGCCTGAGGTGAATGGGACGACAGCCCTTTGTAATATATACACACATGAGGAGTACTTAAGGAGAATACTTAAGTGAGGGCACTTTCCAGTTTTTCATATGTATACATTAATGTTACTTTTGTTCAGGTGTATAAGTGACATTGTGGTTATACGGGGCTTTTGTCCTTCAGTTATTTTTAAGAGCTTAATTTTTTTTAAATTGAGGTTAAAGTCATAAAGAATTAACCATTTCAAAGTGAACAGTCTAGGGGCATTCAATACATTCACAATGTTGTGTAACCACCGCCTTTGTATGGTTCCAAAACACTTTCACCACCCAAAGGAAACCTTGTACTCTAGTTTTGTTTTTTAGAGAACTTTTTAGAGTTACATACTGAATTATTTCAGTATGAAAAATTATATGATCTCTGGGATCTGCTTCAAAATAATCTAGAGTGAAGGTGGGAAAGTGGGCAGAGGTGTAGATGAAACAAGACTGGTCACAAGTCGATAATGATTCAAACTGAATGACAGGAACCTTGTATGTTGATAACTGTTCTAACTCTATGATGGGGTTCACTACACTATTCTCGAAGGACAAAGAAGCCTGGTGTGCTGCAGTTCATGGGGTCTCAAAGAGTCAGACATGACTGTGATGGAACAACACTCTTTTATTATTAAGACATTATAAATAAAGGTTATTTTATTTATATAAAATATTATTGTAAAAATTGTATTGTAAAAAATTATTGTAAAAAATATTATATAAAATATTATTAAATGTCTATTATTAAGACATTAAAAATAAAAATTATTAAGACATTATAAATAAATACATCAAAACTGTGACTTTTTGACTAATTATCAGATGAACTGAAGAGAGGATAACATTGTTGAGATTCACTTTAGTGGGCTAGAAGATCAAGGGGGTATAAATACTTCAAAGTTCTGGGAAAAAAATAATTTGAAGATGAGGGAAAAAAAGAAAAGAAAAATTTGAGAATAGATCCAGGAGAACCTAATAACAAAACCTACATAACTTAAATAAACCTACATAACAAGAAGGGGGAAAAAGTGAGGAAATGTAATTAGATGACTAGAGTCCTGGAATTGCATATCAAAAACTCCACCAGTTCCAGTCTGGAAAATACACACCCCGAGGTGTATCCCAGATATTGAAACCAAGTTCCCCTAAAACCTACTCCCCCTGTCCAGTTATGATTATCCTCTCTATCTAAAACTTTATATATATATTTTTTAACTTTATATTCTTTCCTGTCCTAACCCCTGTTCCTCTCAGGATGGAGGAGTATCAAAAAAAAAACAAACAAAAGGGGGAACTGCAATGGAGCAGGACGGTCTGGGGCTCTCTTGGTGAAAAAGCCTCTCTGTGTTCCTTGTTTCTTGTTTGTAGAAAAAGGCTTTAGTCTCCTTCCCAAAGCTCCAAAGAACAGATTCAAGCAGTTACTAATTAGGGGAGTGAGGAAATACAGAAACAAAGAAAAAACAGTCAAGAAGTAAGAGTCCCAGTTCCTCCTTAAGAGAAATTCATGACAATTTGACACGTATCTTTGAGCTATTCTGCAGGAACTAAGACCCTCAGCCAGGAGGAAGGTGGTGACTACATGCTGACCATAAGCATACAGACCCCAGACTGGTTGGAACTAGAAGGTTAATGATTAAGATTCTTGAGACACCACCCTGTTACCTCATCACCAACCAACCAGGAGAAAGTCATGTCCCCTGCAACCCTCACCCCAAATGCTGCCTTTCAAAGAAAGCCCTTCCCTGAAAGCCATAGGGAGTTCAGGTCTTTGGAGCATGAACTGCCCATTCTCCTTTACTGGTCCTGCAATAAACACTTCACTATAAGCCAGCATCAATGAAATGGCTTTACTTTGCCATGGGTGAGGGGATCCAAGTCCGGCTGTGTAATACCCATATGTGTACGGTTACTTTGTTTTTTTAGATTTTTGCTTCTATTGGCAATTCTGCAATAAACATACCTTTGATATGTTCTCATATCTGTGGTTTTACTTCTAAGCATTGGAATTATGTCATTAATGGCAACCAGCAGTAGGATTATTGGGTCAAAGAGTACCCAATACTCTTCAAAATGAGTATTTTGAAGAATTTGAAACATTTTGAAGAATTTGCTAGTTTGCCTCTTTAAAGGGTTGTAGCAATTCACATTTCTATCAGCAAATGATAAGTAGTTATCACCTCTTTTAAATGGTCTCCAGATGAGAATAAAATGACATTAATTTTCTTCTTCCTGACTACAAAGAAACCTGAACATCTTTTTCGGCGGATTGCCTATGAAATCTTAATGTGAATTATCTTTTATCCAGTATACCACTATGTTGTATGTCTTTTTCTTGCCAATTTATTAGAGTTCTTTGTATGGTATAAATAATAATCTGTTAATTTTTTTTCCAGATCCGTAATTTGCCTGTTGACTTTTTTCAAGGCATCTTTGCCATTTAAATGTATTTTATTTTTACATAGTCTAATATATTTATTTCCTTCTGAAGCGTCTAGGTTTCTAATCTTTTTTATAAGAGTATCATCAATTTTCTACATTTAAGTATTTCTTTATGTGGATCCTATCTTTATGGTTTGTTTCATTACAAATAATTTACAATTTTTGTTCAAACTGTGACTATTTTCTCCCTTTTTTCCTAGAATAGCATAAAGCTGCTAATGTTCTTCTAAGTTTTCTTTTTTTCCCCCAAGGTTACAGTCCTTTCCTTTATTGGATTTCCAAATTTTAAAAACTTACAAGTCTCCTGACAAAGAAATGATATCTTGACTAGATAAAGGATTTGGGGGTCTTATCCTTTTATCTCAGACTGATTGATAGTATTCCTTGATGTTCAAGCTCCCAGTGCTGCATATGAAAACTCTGATGCCAGTTTTCTTTTTTCTTCCGTTTGTAGGAGATAGTAACTAGCTCTTTCACATGGAAATATACAATGTTTTCTTTTTATCTTCAGCGTTCAGAAATTCTAGTGTTATGGAACCAAACTTGGGTCTGCCTGCCCACCATACAGCAAAGCCAATTCACTGACACCAGGCTGTGGTGAAGGAACGTAAAGCGTTTGTTGCAGGGCCCAACAAGGAGAATGGGAAGCTCATGCTGAAAAGACCAGAACTCTTTGATGGCTTTAAAGGAAGGGCTTTAAAAGGTAACATTTGAGGTGAGGGCTGCAGGGGGCATGACCTTTTTCTGGTTGGTCGGTAGTGAGGTAACAAGGTGGTGTTTCAGGAGTCTTAATTATCAACTTGGCTCCAACCAGCTTGTGGTCAGCATGTAGTCACCATCCTCCACCTGGGGGCCGGGGCCAGGGTGGGGGAGGTCTTAGTTCTTGCTGAACAACTCGTAGATGCATCATATTGTTGTGCTTTCCCTTGAGGAGGAACTAGGACCCTGTTTTATCACTGAACTGTACTTTCTTGACTGCTTTCTCTTTCTTGACTGCATTCCCTCACTCCTCTAATTAGTAACTGCTTGAGTCTGCTCCATGGAACTCAGGGAAGGCCTAGGAGACTAAAGCCTCTTTCTACAAACAAGAAACAGGGGACACAGAGGGGCTTTTATACCTAGGAGACTATTTCAATTCTTAATACAGTAGCATGCAAGGAATAGGTGGTAGTTTAGTCGCTAAGTTGGGTCCAACTCTTTTGCAACCCCATGGACTGTAGCCCATCAGGGTCCTCTGTCTACAGGATTTTCCAGGCAAGAATACTGGAGTAGCTTGCCATTTCCTTCTCCAGGGAAGATCTTCCTGATCCAGGGATAGAACCTGCATCTCCTGCATTGTAGGCAGATTCTTTACCACTGAGCCACCAGGGAAGCTCTCCATTTCATAGGGAAATGGTTAAATACAATGTGGCACATCTACCCCATGGACTATCACACAGTTACAAAAAGACTGCATTAGTGCTTCATTTGGGAGAGGGCGATGGCACCCCACTCCAGCACTCCTGCCTGGAAAATCCCATGGATGGAGGAGCCTGGTGGGCTGCAGTCCATGGGGTCGCTAGGAGTTGGACACGACTGAGCGACTTCACTTTCACTTTTCATTTTCATGCATTGGAGAAGGAAATGGCAAC
>NW_011494744.1:2578309-2619833 GCF_000754665.1 Bison bison bison | reverse complement strand
TGGAGGAAGGAAATGGCAACCCACTCCAGTGTTCTTGCCTGGAGAATCCCAGGGACAGGGGAGCCTGGTGGGCTGCCGTCTGTGGGGTCACACAGAGTCGGACACGACTGAAGCGACTTAGCAGCAGCAGCAGCAGGTGCTTCATTTGCAGGGATTTCAACAGCAGGGGGATATTAGGATCTAGTGGAATGATGGATACAAACACCTACTGTAAACTGAAGAACACTAAACAAACATTAGGTCAAGTAATACATTCGTGCTGATACTTGAAAATGCAGTTATGAATAAACTGCACCTTCCGTAGCATTATTGGGTACCTGCTGACCTGGGGAGTTCATCTTTCAGTGTCCTATCTTTTTGCCTTTTCATACTGTTCACGGGGCTCTCGAGGTAAGAATACTGAAGTGGTTTGCCATTCCCTTCTCCAGTGGACCACATTTTGTTAGAGCTCTCCACCATGACTTGTCCATCTTGGGTGGCCCTACACAGCATGGCTTGTAGTTTCATTGAGTTAGACAAGGCTGCGATCCATGGGATCAACTCCTAGAGTTGGTGATGGACAGGGAAGCCTGGTGTGCTGCAGTCCATGGGGTCGCAAAGAGTCAGACACGACTGAGCAACTGAACTGCACTGCACCTTTCTGTGTATTCAGGCTTCCAGCTGAGCTTGGCACCAATATTCTTCACCACATGGGGGTCTAGGGATCCAGTAAACACAATACTCAAAGATGTGTCAGAAAGCCCTATCAGTCCAGAGGCACCAGGCACAGGCACATACTGATGCCTTATTTAATCAACTTCTTTAAGGAATAACAGATTTCTCATAAGTTACTTTTCCATGAAGCAGACATTTTTCCTTTTCGGTGCTAGACATCTTGAATTTTGATATTTTTTGCCAGAAATCTTCCTAAAATGTACTATCTATTCTTTCCCCTCTCAAGCAAAGGGTACTACCAACGTCCTTTACAGTAAGGTAAAAGGTGTCTTGCAGGTAAGACAATGCAGTGGACAGTTTTTCTGTCACCTCCTTCAAAATGTGTCTGCCTGCTACCACTGTTAATAATACCGTTCAAAGACCCTTCATAATTTTGCAACTTCAAATAATTTTTAAACTGGATTAAAAGCTAGATAATCATATTCTCTGAGACTAGTACATTAAATAAGACTCTGAATAAAGCTGAAAAGTAAAGGATGTGACTTTTGGACCACCATAACCTCTCAAAGGGTACCAGTCACATGGTATCTCCGACAATATGTACCAACAAAGAGAAGTAGCTGCATGAAGGACATTGGTAGTTAGGTGATCCTTAAGTTAAAGAAGAGTAATTATTTTCACCCAAATGGATTAATTTATTTGATGAATATTTATGGAGCACCTAGGCTATTTTGGCTTTCCTGGTAGCTCAGTTGGTAAAGAATCTGCCTGCAAGTGCAGGAGACCCAGATTCAATCCCTGGGTCAAGATCCCCTGGAGAAGGAAATGGCAACCCACTCTAGTATTCTTGCCTGGGAAATCCTGTGGACAGAGGAGCCTGGTGGACTACAGTCCATGAGGTCGTAAGAATTGGACACAACTTAGCGACTAAGTCACCACCTATTCCTTGTATGCCACCGTATTAAACACTGAAATATAATGGAGAATAAGACATAGTTCTCCCTCAAAACAGTTTATGGTCTATTTGAGAGCTTCTTAAAGGCATTCCCAACCATCTGCAGTGTTTGCCGTATCCAAACACTGTCTGTACTATTACTTGATGTTTTACTTGACTATCTAAATTCTATTTTTCGCCAATACACAATACATAACTATTAAAAGAAAAACAGAAAAAGAACAGATGTATATATAACTGAATCACTTTGCTGTACACCTGAAACTAACTCAGCACTGTACATCAGCAATGTGTGTGCGTGTGTGTGCGTGCTCAGTCATGTCTGACTCTGTGCAACGTCATGGACTGTAGCCTGCCAGCCTCCTCTGTCCATGGGATTTTCCAGGCAAGAATACTGTAGTGGATTTGCCATTTCCTTCTCCAACACTGTAAATCAACTATCCTCCAAAATAAAACAAAATTTAAATTAAACTTTAAGTAAGATAAAAACAGGTTTCTCTGTTAACCACCTAAATCACCATTAAGGTATCATTAAGCTATGGCATTTTGGAGACACCCACCTGCTGGAATCATATTGGAATCATATTACTGATCTACACTACCATTAAAGTTCAAATACTAGAGCCTGACACAGAGCCAATCAAATCACCAAGCTGATCTTATTGTTCAAAAAGGTTTATAGGACCAGGAAATGAAAACTTCCAGCAGAGAGAAATGCTCGAGTTCATACACACACCTAATGGAGATGAGCATGCCCAAGGATGCTGAAGAACATGTGCAACTTATTGATGAGGGGTAACTATTAAGGACAAGGAACACCGATGTGGGATGCTGGATAAATGGCTATAGGAAGATGGACAAGGGGAATAATATATGCAGGGTGATATAGATGGGAGGAAGCCATACTTTAATAATAAACTGATCTCAATGCTAATGCTGCTGTGCTTCTAACAAACTAGGGAAAATATTTCAGTCTGTAGTCTTGATATCAGTCAACAAAATGACCTCCCAAAGTAAAAGCAATGACTAATAGCTCTTGGTAGCAAAGAGGTGATACCCAAGGAGACCATAAACTAGTAACAGGTCCAGAGTTCTCTCTCCTTGGACCTGAAAGGCTGCAGAAATGAGAAAGAAGGCATTAGCCAAGGTCAGGCTCAGCTTGAATTATGTGTTAAAGGTTATGTTAAGAACAGTTACAGGATGGACCCTGCTGCAATCTGCCCTTTGGTGACGGGAAAAAACAAATTAAGTCTGTCAGATACTCAGCCATCCCAAGGAAGGTAAGGCTTGTTTTCAGGTGTCTAGTAGAGAAGGAGCAGCAGTGATTTCAGATAATGGAGTCAGAGTGGACAAACTGGAGAGAGAGGCCAAGTGAAGAGGACTAAGGTATAATTTAATCGGGATAACTGTCTTGGAAGGCCTGCCCAGAAGTCAGGTAGGCCATTTCTTATCATCTGGAGCACCATGCTTCCTGGAAAGACCATTTTATTTGGTATACAGAGAAGTCTGGCAGGATATAGTCCATGGGGTCACAAAGGAGTCAGATACCACTTAGTGACGTAACAATAGCAACAACCAATGCTTTAAACATAATGTGCTCCTAATCTTCTTGGCATGTGTCACAGAATACATCTTTCCAGGTCTAAAATCCACAATAACCTCATTACCATCCTCCCCACTACACACAGTGTCTTAAGAGTTGCTAAAGAAACTCCTCCACTGGCAGGCAATACTGAGAATGTTTAAAGATAAATTTTTAGTTTTTTAACTGACTATGAACTGGAATCCTGCTGTTCTGAAAGTAGACGACAGATGCCTAGGAAATTAAAGCAGCAACATGAAAATAGCTTTTCCTTAGCAACAAACTTACCCACAACCTTCCAGATAGAGCAGATTCACAGTTAGTAATTTCAGTAGAAATATGGGGTAGATTAAGGAAAATGAGATGGGAATACCAGACCACCTGACCTGCCTCTTGAGAAACCTGTATGCAGGTCAGGAAGCAACAGTTAGAACTGGACATGGAACAACAGACTGGTTCCAAATAGCAATATACGTCAAGGCTGTATATTGTCACTCTGCTTATTTAACTTCTATGCAGAGTACATCGTGAGAAATGCTGGGCTGGAAGAAGCACAAGCTAGAATCAAGATTGTTGGGAGAAATATCAATAACCTCAGATATGCAGATGACACCACCCTTATGGCAGAAAGTGAAGAGGAACTAAAACGCCTCTTGTTGAAAGTGAAAGAGGAGAGTGAAAAAGTTGGCTTAAAGCTCAACATTCAGAAAACGAAGATCATGGATCTGGTCCCATCACTTCATGGGAAATAGATGGGGAAACAGTGGAAACAGTGTCAGACTTTATTTTGGGGGCCTCCAAAATCCTGGCGTGCTGCAATTCATGGGGTCGCGAAGAGTCAGACACAACTGAGCAACTGAAGGAAAACATAGCGGAAATGGGTTAGATTTTATCTTCTCTTTCCCTTTTCAAAGGATGGGACTGACCATTTTTCATATTTTTAAGTGCTAGGGGACGAAAGGTTTTAAAATATCTTTGTACGCGTCCCACCACTAGGCATACTTACGTGTGCGAATGCTGACACCTATGCTGTGTATGTCTACAGAGCACACAGAGATCTGTGAGCGTTCTGTTCGGCCTTAAGGTAACTTTTTCCATGAAACAAAGAAGGTCCAGCTGACAAAATCCTACACAATCCATAGATTCACTCTCTACTCTGGTTTCCTTCCATGCTGCTTGGGAGTGGGGCTGGAGGCGAGAATATAAATCAGCCCAATATAAATCTCCCAGTGTGGCGAACAAAGGGTAAGAAAATCATTAAAGATCTGTGAAATGCATGACTGCCATGGCATCACCACCCCCTCAACCCTTCAGGATGTAGAAGTGCAGAGCCCTCTGGCTCTATCCATTAACTGGCTATATCATAACCTTGCAGGCATCAGTTTCCCCTACTATATTAGAGGTTTGGGTCAGCTCTTCCAAATAAGAAGAAGCACTCATCAAGAAACTGCTGACTGACTGATAACCCTGTCTTATGGGGTCAAACAACTTGAATGTCTTAGTGAGGTAAATACTTTAAAAAATGGTGGCTGTCTTTTTTCCATTAATAATCTCATAAACAACCTCTATACTCAAATATGGGAAGGAAAGAAGAACATTTAATCACTCTAAACAGTTATATTAAAAATGATCACAATTCCATGGTAGAAGACACAAAAAGAGTGTGAAGGACAGAAGAGATGAGGGGTTGAGACCACAGAAGGAGAGACAAGACAAAAATGTCCCACGCAGTTCAGAGAAGAGGAATTATTTCTCTCTCTTTCTTTAGATGACCCAAACTCTATTTAAAAAACTTTCTAGTCAAAGGTTCTGAGACTCCTAGTGCTTCAAAATAAGCCCATGTGGTATTATTTCAGACAATGTTTGAACTCACTCCTGGGTATTGCTTCCTTTCAAAGGGTCAAATCAAACATAGCTACAGCTACTGCTGGGAGACTTTAAAGCCAGATCAAGGCAAGAACCAGTAACAGCAGAAAATTAAAGGCTGGGTTGTGGGAGTTCCAGACTATGGTTAGAAGCTGACATAGTTTGGGAACAGGTTGTCAGAGCCTTCACTTCTTTGGTGTTGAGTCATCTCACCTATCCCAGCTGTGGCCAGGGACAAGGTGTAGTATTATCAGCACTGTGTTAGTGTGGTTACTGGGTCAGATTAATCTTCATGAAGGCTAAAAATACAAAGCCTTTGACAGTCTTTAGCTAAAATTAGGCTCAATGTGTTTTTAGGTGAAGAGAGAAAAAATGATTAAATATGTGAAGAACTTGAAGTGCTTGCAAAGAAAGGTGCAGTGGATAACATCTGATTAAATAAAAAATTGGCTGTTTGGAAAATAAGCTACTGAAAGCAAATATTCCTGTGCTGTGGCTTAACTATCACAATGTTCCTTAAATAAAAGTATCAGAAAGCTCCAGATTAGCTAACAAAGTCAGATTCCCAGGTCCTCTCCACTAAACTAAAATAGAGGCAAAGAACATTATTTCCCAACGGTATTGTTGCTGTTAAGTCACTCAGCTGTGTCCGACTCTTTGTGACCCCATGGACTGCAGCATGCCAGGCTTCCTGTCCTTCACTACCTCCTGGAGTTTGCGCAAACTCAAGTCCATTGAATTGGTGATGCCATCCAACCATCTCATCCTCTGTCAACCCTTTTTCCTCCTGCTCTCAATCTTCCCCAGCATCAGGGTCTTTTCCAGTGAGTTGGCTCTTCGTGTCAGGTGGCCAAAGCACTGGAGCCTCAGCTTCAGCAGTAGTCCTTCTAATGAATATTCAGGGTTGATTTCCTTTAGTATTGACTTGTTTGATCTCCTTGCTTATCCAAGGGACTCTCAAGAGTCTTCTCCAGCACCACGGTTTGAAAGCATCAATTTTTTGGCACTCAGCCTTCTCTGTGGTCCAACTCTCATGGGATACTGATTTCAAAACTATTTTCCCTTTTTGTATAGGGACTACATATAAGAAAGATACAATAGATAATCTCAAATAATCAAAAGATGAAAAACTAGAAATACTAAAGGGAATATTGATCACACTGTCAGTGCCCTCCCCAGCATCCTTGAATATGCAGCTGCTGTTTGCCTGCCCAACCCCAACCTTTGTAGATCAAAGATATCCATCCAGCAATCCCATTTCTGGGTAGTTAAGAGAACTGAAAACAGGATCGTGAAGAGATATTTGCATATTATATTCACTGCGGCATTAATAACAACAGCCAAAGTGTGGGAGCAACTGAAATGTCTACTTACAGACGAATGGACAAAGAAAATGTAGTATATACATAAACTGGTATATTATTCAGAATTAACAAGGAAGGAACTCCTTTCACATGTGACAACATGGTGAACTTGAAGGCCAACATGCTAAGTGAAATAAGCCAGTCACAAAAGAACAAATACTGAATGATTCCAAATACTCATTTATATGAGTTACCTAAGTAGTCAAACTCACAGAAAGCAGAAAGTGGAAAGGTGGCTGCCAGAGACTGGGGGCAAGGGGAACTGGGGAGTTGCAGTTCAAAGCATATAAAGTTTCAGTTATACAAGATGAAAATGCTCTAGGGATCTGTTCAGTAAAATACTGGGCTTACAGTTAACAGTACTGTGCCACACATGTAGAGATTTGTTAAGAGGGCAGATCTCATGTGTTCTGTCACCACAATAAGAAAACAAGGAAAGAAGCTATATGTGTGAGGAACAAACTTGGAAAAAGAGCCAAGGAAAAACAATCAACTGTTTATTAAACTTTTGAATTTGAGCATGAAAGAAAAGAAGCTGAAAATACTGTAATTACTCAACTGGGTCCCCTAGAACATTATTCCCAAAAGATGATACATTTTAGAAGAGTTGTATGATCAAAACATTTGTGAAAAACTGCATATTGTTTCCTTCTTGGGTGTGTTCACTATGAAGATTAGTATATAAAAGACTCCAAGAAGTCCCAGAGTAAACCGGCCTAGTTAACATCCTTTAAGAAAGCATTTCCAAACCCATTTGACTCAGAAAAGGATTTCTTTTGGTAAAATAAATATTAAAAATACAATGGATTCATGTTTTATGAACAATGTACAAAATGATGATTTTAAGAACTAATTTTAGGGATAGATTCCTGGGCAGGGAAGACCTTCCTAGTGAGAATTCCTCCTCCTCTTTCAAAAACTCAAATAACTAACCAACTTTACCCTTACCTTGCCTGAAATATTTAACTCTTTTTATCATGTGAAATTCCAACCAGATGTCTAATGATCTTCCAGAAGAGCTCAAATACTAGTCATTTATGATTTCATGTAAATTAATGTGTTATCAGTGTGACTGTATATTGACAGAGTGCTTTACAGCCTTCAAAACCACTTTAACACACACACACGCACGTCCTTCCTTCAAGGTATACAGTAAGTAAGTATAGTTAAGACTAAACTTCAGATTAGCTGATTCTAGTCTAGTATCCTTTCTACTAGTAAAAAGGCTCTACAGATCGAGTTGGTAAATGATACTCAATGTCAACTGCATGATGTATTTTAAGTTATAAACATTTTGGCTTTGAAATTCTGAGGCAACAACGTGATCAAGTGGTACTAAACAACAGCTGAGGTGGAATCCCTGAGATTTTTATAAAGAAATAGTTCACATAAATCAAATCATATGTTTTTGTTAGATTAAGGGAGACTCAAATGATTCTATCCTTACAAATTTCTCAGGACCATGGAGAATAGACAAAGGGCAGAAAAATGGCCATGTAAAAAGACTGCCCATTTTCTAACGGTCTCATTTTTCACACTGCAGAATCTTTCATATGTAAGTGACCTAGACTTGAGTTACAAAGAAAACTGGATTTAGCAGAGCTTTCAAATCTTAAGTGCTCATTTGGCATCACTTCTAAAAATACCATTAAAACAGACAGAATGGCTACAGGTGCCCTCTTTTGCCCCTGTTGTACTTAAACACTTTAAACTGTCCTAGTTTTTCACAGAAACACTGTTCAAAAGAACGTAAGGAAAATTTAATCCTAACATTACACAATTTCAGGCTCAAAATCTTTGTATTACCAGAGAAAAGATGCTGATAGAAATACCTCTTTCTAGACTAAAAAGAGGAAAAACCTTCAATCCTTTAAATAGAAAATGCATCCAGGTCTTTACATCTTTAAATGAAACTTGAGTGTCTACATGCTTGTCTTGACTAACATCTAACCAGTCTGTCTGTAGATTGTCACTTTTGTTAAATTTTTTTTTTTTTAGTGTCAACTTCAACTATTTCATTATCCTTATATTAAAGATTCTTAGTGGAACTGAGCAGGAACTTTAAAGGGAAAAAAGAATTAACTGTTAGCCTTGGACATATGCTTAGGAGATAAAAGCTCTGTTCAAACAGGCCAGGTTCAGCAACAATATAAATCAACATCTGTATAGCCTCGTAACTTTCCAGAGCACTTCTTCACCTTCAATGTTTATCTGTGTAATAAACCGAAGATTTTAGGCTAGATGTTCTTACTATCCTGGGACAGTAAAATCATTAAAATAAAGCCTCTCAAATGTTAAGTACCTTGCCCAAGGTCACACTGTGACTGGGAGAAGAGACAGGAGTATAAACAGATCTCCCAATTTCCAAGCCGGGACACTTTTTCACTATAGCGTGGTTCTGTGGGTGGTGAGAACACGAGTGGGTGTGAGGTGTACCTTCCCCCTTAGATACATAAATACCCCCCATTAGCTTTAGGGAGCCTCTGTTACCCATAAGAGTGTATGCCAAGGCGAAGAAAGGCTGAGAACCCTGTGCTGGGTATCATACTACCTTCATATTGTTGCCATAGGGACAGATAACCAATTGGCTGATAACTGGTAAACATTTAGCCATAAAGTATGCATAAATATAAGCCTTAAAGGACTTTTTTCAAGCTATTATTAACATCTCCTTTGAAGTAAAAACTGAAGCATGAATTGCATTTGTCTCATTTATAATAATGATCAATAACAAGGGTCATTATGACAGTGAAAATGCCAGTTTCACTAAATGTTACAGTCCAGTGGAACTGCATTGGCTCATACTGACTTGAAAAAAGGTTTACATGAAGGCAACACAAAAAATAAAAGCAGGACAACTGCAACACAAAATTTCAAACTCCTTTTGTTAATGTTCAAAATAACTTATAGACATACTGGCAAACCCTGAGAGCAGACTCCAGATGTGTCCGGCTCTGTGCAGTGTATGTTCAGCTGAAAAGTTACATGAACTATGGAAACACATATAAAACTAAAGCACCTATAATACAATTCAGGAGTTCCTACCCTGGTTTGTGTGAAAAGAAAGAAGTGGGGTTAAAGAAACAGTAGACCCTAGATGAACAGCAAGGTTTGGGAAGGGAGTTCCATGAACAGAGGCAGCTCTCATGTCAATTAATGACAGGTGTCTTGAGAGTCTGTCTCCAAGCCTCTCCTAGGCTCTCTTCTGCTGTAAATAAACCGGTTAGATGAGGTCATGCCCAAGTTAAAGTCCAGCTTTAATGGACTTTAAGTGTTAAAGAATACTTTTTGATATGCAAACAGCAAAACCTAAACATCTTTATTAATTCAAGTGAATGCACTTAACTAAGTAAAAAAAGAAAGCTGTGCAGACTGCCCTCTGGTGGACAGCTGGACAGGCCGAAGGAAGCTCTCAAGTCATCAGCATTCATTCATTCAAATATAATTAATTAATGTGGGTCCACTGTGTGTCACTTATTGAGTATCCAGGAGTTAATACAAGAGACACAATCATTGCCCTCACTGATTGTACGGTCTGGAAGCGACTGAGTGAACTCGCTCAGTCGTGTCTGACCCTTTGCGACCTGTGGACTGTAGCCCACCAAGCTCCTCCGTCCATGGGATTCTCCAGGCAAGAATACTGCAGTGGGTTGCCACGCATAGATGGACATTAAACAAAGCATTGCTTCGTTTTTGTTGTTCAGTTGTTAAGTCGTGTCTGACTCTTTGCAACCCCATAGACTGTAGCTAGCCAGGCTCCTCTGTCCTCTACTGTCTCCCAGAGTTTACTCAAATTCATGTCCATTGAGTCAGTGATGCTATCTTATCATCGTATCCTCTGCCATCCCATTCTTCTTTTGCTTTCAATCTTTCCCAGCATCAGGGTTTTTTTTTTTCCAATGAGTTGGCTCTTCACATCAGATGGCTGACATATTGGAGCTTCAGCTTCAGCATCAGTCCTTCCAGTGAATATTCAGATTTGATTTCCTTTAGGATTGCTTCATTATAGAGGTACTGAATGCCACAAAGGAATAACAGATGGGATTATGACAATGATCTATGGGAAAGCTGTAAACACCACTGAAGAAAGGATTCCTAAAATTGTCACAAATAAGGAAAAGTGGGTTTTAGGCAGGAAGAGGTAACTATCCATAATCACCCTGTAAAACACGAGAAAAAGACCCAGATGAGGAAACGGGAGCTGAAGCAGAGGCAGTATGTAGTACACGGAAGGTCATGTAGGCAGTGTTAACTGACTTTGACCTCGAACCTACGGGCAGTAGAACATAATCAAAAGGTTTAAGGGAGGAAAAGATGTGATTTAAATCATGATTCTTTAAAGACTGCTTTAGATTTTTTTTTTTTTTCATTTTTTGTTTATTTCTGGCCGTGCTGGGTCTTTGTTGCCACATGGACTTTTCTCTAGCTGTGCTGAGCAGGGCTACTGTCTAGTAGGGCACGGGCTTCTCACTGCAGTGGCCTCTCTCATCACAGAGCATGGGCTCTAGGGTGAGCAGGCTTCAGGAGCCGCGGCGTGCAGGCTCAGTGCCTGCAGTTGCCGGGCTCTGGAGCACAAGCGCAGTAGTTGTGGATCATGGGCTTAGTTGCTCTGCAGCATGTGGGATCTTCCCAGACCAGGGATCAAACCCACATCTCCTGCACTGGCAGGCAGATTCTTTACCACTGAGCCACCAGCGAAGCCCAAAGTGCTTTAGTTTTTAATGCAAAGAATGAATTGGAGATGGGCTAAAGTTGAACTGGGGAGACCAATGAGGAACCAATTGTAGACGTCCAGGTGAGAGATGCCAGTGACTCACGCCAGTATCACTGACAGCCTTCCAGGGTTACTCCCAGTCCCTGCTCCCTCACATATCATCCTAATTTATTCTACACGCTTACTGAGTGTCACCCATGTGCAAAGTACTCCCATTCAGACCTCTGGGCACAGTGGCAGAGTCAAGATCATGGCAGCAGTCCTGATCTGTAAGACAGTGGTCGCCATCTCTTTTGGCATCAGGGACCCATTTTGTAGAAGTTAATTGTTCCATGGACTGAGGTGAGGGAGATACTTTTCGGATGATTCAAATACATTACATTTATTGTGCACTTTGTTTCTAATTTAATGCCACTGCTGATATGACAGGAGGTACTGGTCCATGGCCTGGATGGTGGGGAACCCTGCTGTAAAGAACCACCATTTAGAGTTTCTTCCACCTCTGGAGTCTTCTCACTGCTGTGCAAATGTGGCATAAAGCTTGCTGATGTGTAGATTTATCAGCCCACTACAACAGGTGACATATTCTTGGGGGACCTTAATTAATACATAGCAGGGGGCAGAAATTTGCAACAGCCCAGCCTACCTTGTTACTGTGACTTTGAAGAGCACAGGTTAATAAGTAGGATTCCCTGCCTCTAATGATCCCTTCGAACTGTGGTGCTGGATTTGTATGGTATATGAATTATACTTCAAAAGGGTATAAAGTCTTACCTTTTAAATTTAAAAGTCTTACCTTAAAAATTAAAAAAACCACCTTTTGCCTAAAAGGTGAAGAGATACCCCACATCCAAGGTAAGAGAAACCCAAGTTAGACAGTAGGCACTGAGAGAGTGCATCAGAGGGAAGACAGACTGAAACCACAGTCACAGACAACTAGCCAATCTGATCACACGGACCACAGTCTTGTCTAACTCAATGAAACTAATCCATGCTGTGTGGGGCCACCCAAGATGGACGGGTCATGGTGGACAGGTCTGATAGAATGTGGTCCACTGGAGAAGGGAATGGCAAACCACTTCAGTATTCTTGCCTTGAGAACCCCATGAACAGTATGAAAAGGCAAAAAGATAAGATACTGAAAGATGAACTCCCCAGGTCGGCAGGTGCTCCATATGCTACTGGAGATCAGTGGAGAAATAACTCCAGAAAGAATGAAGGGATGGAGCCAAAGCAAAAACAACACCCAGTTGTGGATGTGACTAGTGATAGAAGCAAGGTCTGATGCTGTAAAGAGCAATATTGCAATGGAACCTGGAATGTCAGGTCCATGAATCAAGGTAACTTGGAAGCGGTCAAACAAGAGATTGGCAAGAGTGAACATCGACGTTTTAGGAATCAGCAAACTAAGATGGATTGGAATTGGTGAATTTAACTCAGATGACCATTATATCTACTACTGTGGGCAGAAATCCCTTAGAAGAAATGGAGTAGCCATCATGGTCAACAAAAGAGTACAAAATGCAGTACTTGGATGCAATCTCAAAAACGACAGAATGATCTCTGTTCATTTCCAAGGCAAACCATTCAATATCATGGTAATCCAAGTCTATGCCCCAACCAGTAATGCTGAAGAAGCTGAAGTTGAATGGTTCTATGAAGACCTACAAGACCTTTTAGAACGAACACCCCAAAAGGATGTCCTTTTCATTATAGGGGACTGGAATGCAAAAGTAGGAAGTCAAGAAACACCTGGAGTAACAGGCAAATTTGGCCTTGGAGTACAGAACGAAAAAGGACAAATCTTAACAGAGTTCTGCCAAGAGAATGCACTGGTCATAGCAAACACCTGCTTCCAACAACACAAGCGAAGACTCTACACATGGACTTCACCAGATGGTCAACACCGAAATCAGACTGATTATATCCCTTGCAGCCAAAGATGGAGAAGCTCTATACAGTCAGCAAAAACAAGACCAGGAGCTGACTGTGGCTCAGATCATGAATTCCTTATTGCCAAATTCAGACTTAAATTGAAGAAAGTGGGGGAAACCACTAGACCATTCAGGTATGACCTAAATCAAATCCCTTATGACTATACAATGGAAGTGAGAAACAGATTTAAGGGACTAGATCTGATAGACAGAGTGCCTGATGAACTATGGATGGAGGTTCATGACACTGTACAGGAGACAGGAATCAAGACCATCCCCAAGAAAAGAAATGCAAAAAAGCAAAATGGCTGTGTGAGGAGGCCTTATAAATAGCTGTGAAAAGAAGAGAAGCCAAAAGCAAAGGAGAAAAGGAAAGATATAAGCATCTGAATGCAGAGTTCCAAAGAATAGCAAGCAGATGAGAAAGCCTTCCTCAGCGATCAATTCAAAGAAATAGAGGAAGACAATAGAATGGGAAAGACTAGAGATCTCTTCAAGAAAATTAGAAACACTAAGGGAACATTTCATGCAAAGAAGGGCTCAATAAAGGACAGAAATGGTAGGGACCTAACAGAAGCAGAAGATATTAAGAAGAGGTGGCAAGAATACACAGAAGACCTGTACAAAAAAGATCTTCACAACCCAGAAAATCACGATGGTGCGATCACTCACACTCACCTAGAGCCAGACATCCTGATGTAAAGTCACGTTGGCCTTAGGAAGCATCACTACAAAGAAAGCTAGTGGAGGTGATAGAATTCCAGTTGTGCTATTTCAAATCCTGAAAGATGATGCTGTGAAAGTTCTGCACTCAATATGTCAGCAAATTTGGAAAACTCAGCAGTGACCACAGGACTGGAAAAGGTCAGTTTTCATTCCAATCCCAAAGAAAGGCAATGCCAAAGAATGCTCAAACTACTGCACAATTGCACTCATCTCACACGCTAGTAAAGTGATGCTCAAAATTCTCCAAGCCAGGCTTCAGCAATACGTGAACCATGAACTTCCAGATGTTCACGCTGGTTTTAGAAAAGGAAGAGGAACCAGAGATCAAACTGCCAACATCCGCTGGATCATCGAAAAAGCAGAGAGTTTCAGAAAAACATCTATTTCTGCTTTATTGACTATGCCAAAGCCTTTGACTGTGTGGATCACAATAAACTGTGGAAAATTCTTCAAGAGATGGGAATACAAGACCAGCTGACCTGCCTCTTGAGAAATCTGTATGCAGGTCAGGAAGCAACAGTTAGAACTGGACATGGAACAACAGACTGGTTCCAAATAGGAAAAGGAGTCCGTCAAGGCTGTATATTGTCACCCTGCTTATTTAACTTCTATGCAGAGTACATTATATGAGAAATGCTGGGCTGGATGAATCACAAGCTGGAATCAAGATTGCTGGGAGAAATACCAGTAACCTCAGAAATTCAGATGACACCACCCTTATGGCAGAAAGTGAAGAGGAACTAAAGAGCCTCTTGTTGAAAGTGAAAGAGGAGGGTAAAAAGTTGGCTTAAAGCTCAACATTCAGAAAACGAAGAGTATGGCATCTGGTCCCATCACTTCATGGCAAATAGATGGGGAAACAGTGGAAACAGTGACAGACTTTATTTTGGGGGGCTCTAAAATCACTGCAGATGGTGACTGCAGCCATGAAATTAAAAGACGCTTACTCCTTGGAAGAAAAGTTATGACCAACCTAGACAGCATATTGAAAAGCAGAGACATTACTTTGTTAACAAAGGTCCGTCTAGTCAAGGCTATGGTTTTTCCAGTGGTCAGGTATGGATGTGAGAGTTGGACTATAAAGAAAGCTGAGCAAAGAAGAATTGATGCTTTTGACCTGTGGTGTTGGAGAAAACTCTTGAGAGTCCCTTGGACTGTGAGGAGATCCAACCAGTTCATCCTAAAGGAGATCAGTCTTGGGTGTCCACTGGAAGGACTGATGTTGAAGCTGAAACTCCAATACTTTGGCCACCTGATATGAAAAGCAGATTCACTGGAAAAGACCCTGATGCTGGGAAAGATTGAGGGCAGGAGGAGAAGGGGACAACAAAGGATGAGATGGTTGGATGGCATCACCGACTCAATGGACATGGGTTTGGTGATGGACAGGGAGGCCTGGTGTGCTGCGGTTCATGGGGTTGCAAAGAGTGAGACACGACTGAGTGACTGAACTGAACTGAACTTGCCTAAAGATGGTGACATGGATGAGTAAGATGACAGTAGAGATGAGAGTGTCAGAAGTTACAGGAGTGACGGTTTCTATAACTGTTGCATATTGGCATATTTTATATTCTCAGGCAAGGAAATACTAATGTTGCTTATTTATAAAATAGGAACTCTCTGGAAAGCTCAAATCAACCTTTAGAAGACACATAAACATAAAAGTGAAATCAACCTAAAAAAGCTTCTACAGCAAAGGGTGCAGTTAACAGAGACTCAGAGTACCATAGGCAACAAAATAAGGTATTACTGAAAATGAAAGTGTTAGTTACTCAGTGTGTCCAACTGTTTGCGACCCCATGGACTGCAGCCCACCAGGCTTTCTGTCCATGGAGTTCTCCAGGCAAGAATTCTAGAGTGGGTTGCTATTTCTTTGTCCAGGGGATCTTCCTGACCAAGAGATCTAACCTGAGTCTCCTGCAGGCAGATTCTTTACTGTCTGAGCCACCAGGGAAGCTCAAAGGTATTGCTGGCTATGTTCAAAGCAAGAAGAAAACGAGAAGAAAGAGTAATGTTTGGGGGAAGGGAGTGCAATATTCACAGAAAACCAGTGAAAAGGAGCCCCACTCAAGACAGAAGCTGGCCTCCATCTCTCATAGTAAAGAATATGGTCTGCACCTTGGTCAGCGCGAACAAAGAGCATGAAGATGGAGCTGGGAGACAGGGAGAGAAGGGAATCCATCAGTTGCAGTAATTTTCAGTTTTCCCACTCAAATGATTCTCATTCCAGGCCACTGAAGGAACCAACAGATCCCTTTTGACACCATGTGGCATCACAACAGTCCCACTATACACCTGCCCAGTGAGTCACACTATGTACTGCTTTCTTTTTCAGTATCTCTTCTGGGCTTCTCAACAATCTAGTGGGGTACACAAAGCTATTACTATTATTGTCCTTATTCTGAAACTCAGACTTTGAGTGACCTGCTCAAAATCACACAGCCTGCTGGGAAGAGGACCACATCTAGACCCAACCATCTGACTCTGCCCAGGGCTCTTTTCACTAACCAGTGTAACTTTTCACTGCATCTTCAGCAGAGCAATGATAAAATTCAAGCCATTTAATATTAACAACATCAGTGTAAGTACACTTCCAGCAAGATGAATACTGTCAAATCAGCAAGTGCCAGGTAAACATTTTAACTGCCATATGACTCTGGATGTTCAATCTTCAAATCCCATTTAATCTTCAGACTTTCCCCAGGGGTTACAGATGAGGACCCAAGGCTCTTGGCATTAAGTAACTTGTTTGGGGTCACCAGAGGTCTGGTGATTGGTGCAGCAGAGGTTTAAATGTACTAGGATCTGTTCTAGCTCCAAACTCCATACTCCTTCTATTACAACTGGCTGCTACCCTAAATGTTTATCAAGGACCATCCTAAGGTATGGAGGGTATAGGTAACCCAAATGCAAAGAGCAGAAACAGTCAGTGGTGTTCCTGAGAAGCTTGATGAGCCAAACACTTTTCTATAACATGGCCTGTGATTATGCTAACAAAAGAAACATCACTTCTTTCTTCCTTACCTAGGTCTAAGTCTTGCGGGAATCAATGCTGAGGGCATGAGTATAGCAGAGGTGAGAGCAGAGGTAGGCAATAAAACAAATACTGCCTGAACTTTCCAGATTCTTAAAGGAGTTCAAAGAATACCATAAACCCTGGAGTAAATGCACTTCCTTCTAACGAAGGAGTAAGACAGGAGGTTGTTAGGGTGGGGGCAAAGGAAAAGTGGAATCTTCTTCTATCATCTTTAGGACCTACCTCCTGAGCAGTCTCACACCTCCTAGCTTCAGAGGGGAACAAAAAGAAAGCTACTTGGATACAGATGAGAACACAAGCGCTTTTCAGGTCAAGTTTATTGCCTGGGATTCACCACTGACTGCAACAGCAGTCTAAATGTAATGCAATCTGGGGTTCCAGATTCACAAACATAGAGGCACAAGCAAGTCCACTAGCAGCCGAAGTTAACAGAACCCTCCACAGAGCACCATTTGTTAATCCAACAAAGGTTTACCAAGCACCTACTGTATCTACACCTGGAGAAGTTAAAGGTAAACCACTCCAGTATTCTTGCCTGGGAAATCCCATGGACAGAGGAGCCTGGTGGGATACAGTCCACGGGTCGCAAAAAGTCAGACACGACTGAGTGACTAAACAACAACAGTATCTACACATTAAGCAGTGGGGAAGCAGAGAATGAGACGGACACCATGCCCAGCTTTGCGGAGCTCACAGTCTGTAGGGGAATTACTGCTACCAAAGGGGTGCTGTGGGCGCTTCAAAAGTAGGAATGGAGTTGAATCTTTATCACCCCTGACTTTCCACTGATTTAGAGTGTTTCACAGTTTTGTAAAACAATTATTCATTTTAATTAAAAAACAAACCACCACTACTTACTTTTAAGGATCCCAGAGACGTAGCAAATAGACTGTTTATTTTAAGCACTGGCTTTTGTAATTTGATCTATGTCTTAAAGAAAATGTTATCTTATTGACTTTAAAAAAAATCCATCACCCATTGAAACTTTCACCTCCTAACACACTTAGGTCTGCTACACAAAACCAGTTAGTCAACCACAGAGAGGAGTTGACACCTGGTAAGAAAACACATTTACTACTTTATTTATTCCCCTCCAGTGTATGCCCCCAAAACAGCCTTGACTGGAAGCATTAACAGCCATTGAACAATTGCATATGGAGGTGTTTAAGGCTTGATGTTTTCCCCCTTGCTCCATTACTCTATCAATCAGGTCTCAGATTAGCTCCTAACTCCTTCTAGTCCCCTAAGCTTCCAAATAGTGGCAGAACTGGGGTTTAAAGATTTAAACCTACGTCTGTCCCCAAACCCAAATGAGCACACCAATGCTCTCCAGCTCTACTGTCTCCTGTTTGGATGACAGCAAATCTGAGTGCCTCGACTGGCCAGGCAGGCAACGTCAATGAGCAAGGAGACAGATAATGGATATGTCTATTTGCTATGAGCAGGAGAAAGACAGAGAGTTGTAGAGGGGACTAGAGGGGACAGCAAGCAGCTACTGCTATCAATAGCTCCAGCAATTGCTATCACATACGATCTTGCAAGTTTAAGAGAAACGGGAACTTCAAAATTTTATGTATACTCCTGAATGTTAACATTAAATGTTAGTTCAAGTTCTTTAAGAGGACCACATGGGTCAAACAGGCTCTCAATCATTGTTACTGTGCTGTTGGCATCATCTTTTTTTCCAAAATATTTATTTATTTGGCTGCGCCAGGACTTCCTTGCAGCACACGGGATCTTCAGTTGTGGCACGTGGGATCTAGTTCCCTGACCAGGGGTGGAACCTAGGGCCCCTGCACTGGAGTGCCTTAGCCACTGGGCCAGCAGGGAAGTCCTGGCACCATCTTTTAAAGAGCACTGGTTTGCTTCACTAAATTGTGCAGCATTACTTTCATAAGTGTGACATCGCCCCAGGGATGGAGGAAACTGAAAGTTCATTAACGCCTTAAATACCAAGGGTACTCTCTTTTTCAGGCAGCCTAGATGGACTCATGGACTAATGCCACATAAGGTGATTTTCTCCCCAGAGGCCCATGGAATAGCTTTCATTTCTTTCCCATAGCAATGATACCCCAAGCAGTTGCTTACCCGTTTGTCAATGTCATTGTGTTGGAGCTGCACAAAGCGAGCGCTGATGGCTGCGATGTAACTCTGCTGATTGGAGAATGCCACACGGCCGGCACCTTTGGGGTACTTCAGCTCGGGGTCTGTATCAATGCCAGCATAGCAGACACCACCATATAAACGGTCCATGATCATTGCCAGTTCAACTGCAAGAAAATAAACACCATTTGGTATAAATGTTTAGAAGGGTCTCTTGTCCAGGAGAAGGAAGGACTATATGGAAGAATCATGCAGTGTAACTAAGAAATAGAAAACCCATGTTAAGTATCATGAAGAGTGTCCACACCAGTCTTAGAACTCAAGAAGGGGAGCTCCTCATAGGATATTTGAAAACAAAATGAAAAAAGAAAGAAAGAAAGAATTTACACACACACACAAATTTACATAATGAGAACTTCAGCAACAGTGTAAAAGAAATGATCTATCAGCAACCCTCCTTTCTAATTTCTAACTGCTTAGTCCACTAGAGTGGACCCTGGGCAGGCAAAACATTTCAGGTGCCCTAACAAGTTAATGAGAAACAGTCTACTTACTGACCCCCAGGGCTGAAAGTAATTACTAAAGTCACACTACTAAATTAAGATTAAGCTATAGAAAGAATTAATTCTAGAGGCAATATGTTTATAGCCGAGAAATAACTCTCCACAATTTTTTTAAAAATAAAAGATTTTGAGTTTATTTCAACTGAGGAATCTCCACACTAACTTCTCACACTAAATTCTAAATAACAATGCTAAAAATGATAATAGCAGCAATAAACATTTATTGAGTGCTTATAATTACCAGGAAACACTAAGCTGCTACAAAGGCAGTAAAAGCACACCCATCCTGTACCCTGCTATAAATCCAGAGGTCTGGTCTGCACTCTTCACTAGAGCTCTTTGGTATATCTGCAAAACACCTGGACAGAAGGCATTTGGAAATTGGACATTCCAAAGGTCTGATATTCTACAACTGTCCTCATCAAAAGGTACCACGGAGAGACATACAGCAGTTACTTACCTGGATCCAAACTGCCTGAAGTTAACTGTTTACTTGATACTGGATGGCACCTCCTCCAGGTATGACCACTCCTTTCAGGCCACTCACATGGTTTTAAGTCCAAAAGACTTAGCCCTACTCCTAGGGAATGACCCAAGAACCCACTTCCTCAAATACCTACACATGGTATTTGGAAAGGAGCGGACAGGGAAGACAGATGAAGACCTGGGCCACAGCCAGTGTGCAAAGGCCCCCAGACAGCTGAGCTACACAGGAATCAGTATCTGGGGAGAAGGAGAGCTGCACAGGCTGGAGTGGCCGGAGAGCTCTGCAGCAGGTTCAAGGGCTGAAGGGCTTAATGATGCAAGAACGCCACCAGATTTCTATGAACAGAAGGAAAGCCATGTACTACTGGTTTCTATAATGGGCAGCTCCTGAGGCAGCAACAAAGTTATGTTGCTATGAAAGAAAGGCTGTCTTTCTATCTGACTTCTTCAAACCGGACTGCTTAATACTGGTAGTGGATTTCTAAGCTTCTGTTTCTAATAGGAAGAATGACTTAACAACCAACAGGTAATTTTCAGAAGATGAGTAAATAAGCTAGCAGTAATTAAGCCAGAGAGTAAGTGCTTTTAAAGACAGAAGAGCAGAAAGCTACCCCAATGATCCCATTATGATCAGAATTACTGAATCATATCAGTCAAAGAAACATTGCTGGTTAGACCCCAAGTGGACCCTGACTTCGGTCTTGGGGCAGGATCCAGAAATCACATTCATTCAAACAGTGCCGTAAGAATCATGTCCCTGTTTAGTTGTTAAGTCGTGTCTGACTCTTTGGTGACCCCATAGACTGCAGCCCACCAGCCTCCTCTTTCCATGGGATTTCCCAGGCAAGAATAAAGAATACTGGAGTAGGTTGCTATTTCCTTTTCCAGGGGATCTTCCCAACCCAGGGATTGAACCCGAGTCTCCGGCTTGGTAGGCAGATACTTTTTTTTACCACTGAGCCATCTGGGAAGCCCAAGAATCACATATGTACCCTGAATATCAGAATCTAGTGGGTCCTTACTTTGTCTCAACAACTTATGATAGCTTAAGGACTTCCTCACATAGCTAATGTTATTCCAGTCACAGAGAAGAAGAAATCGAAAGCTGAATTTATTCACCTTAGTCGTTAATGAATTTCCTTTATTAGTCAAGTTGGCTTAGTAAAATAGGTAACCTTGGGGCCTGGAAATTAAACACTAATTTCCCAAAGACATGGCTTCTTCTGGAATAGAATAAGACAGTGAACATTCCCTCAGCCTGGTGAATGGCCAGGAGATGAATGTTGGCAAAGGACTGAATGAGCTTGTCTCCTACCCTTAGGAAGGACTCAAGAAAGTGTCTAATTTAGAAAGAGAGCTTGAACCTCCAGCTGAAGACAAGAACTACTGTAACCAGAGGTTCTACGGCATCTTGGTCTCCAAAGGAAATTTAGGGATCCGCAGATGCCAGAGACAGCACCTTCCACAAGCACTTTGTGAATCTGCCTGTTGGGAAATCATCTTCTCGGCCCAAAGATTCAGTCATGGCTGATGCTACTGGCAGTTAAGCAGTTCTGACAGGAAAAAGAAACCTTCATTCACTTATGCTTTTATGAAAATTATATAAATTAATAATTTCCACTTAGAAGCTTATGTGCAGTCATTTTCTTGGCCACCCAAGAGCCTGCAGGCATTTGAGCCAACGAAGTCTTACTCAAGTGAAGGACAATTTATTGAGAAGCTAGAAGAAAGAATCCAAGGTGACTACAGAAAGTTTTTTGGGGGGAAGAATATGAAGACTACTCATTTATCTACCTTAACCTATATTTTAGCTACAAAAACCTCAATAATCTGGTGATCCTTGAAGAAAAGTAAATAATAACTCAACAACTGCTATTTGTACTTGGTCCTTACTCAGTCAGCAAGTCCTCATTAAAAGTGTACTTCCTGCTGCCTAAACTAATGCTGGGCTCAAAGGACAGAGGGATGTCACTTAAGTACTAAACAGCATTTCTAATTACTGAGAAAAGTAACCAGTTGGTAAAAAACATTAAAAAAAAAAAAGAGTAATTTAATTCATCTACTACATAGGTAACTAACGAACACAAAGCAAGCTTTCCTAAAGTCCTACAAAATTCTAATCTGAAAATACTTTTTATATGGAAGATACAAATTCACCTACAGATGTCATAATATACAACTACTCGGAGAGGCTAGGTTTTAAAGATTTCTTTACAGTGAGCATTATCAGTTAATGTAGGAAAGTTCCATATAAATTTCCTTCCTCTGAATGAGGAGGAAGCTGAGCCAGCAAGAGGGCTACCATTTTAACTACTCGGGAGGAAGAGAGAAAAACAGAAGAAAAGCAGTAAGGATCTGGTAAAAGTCAACTAAAACCTTCACGGATCTACCTGTACATTATGAACTCCATCCTGCTCTTGAAATGTGAGTCTTTGATCAAGGATATGTCTTATCTGGAAAATGTAGTCAAACCACCTACTAAATGTACGACAGTGAATCCTCATGTGAAACCATCCTCTGTAGATGACAAGGACAGCGTTATCTCCCAGGAGCACGTTCTTAACATTTAACGTGAGGAAGATGAGGGTCCCAGAGGTTGAAATTCAGACAGATAGAGGTGACAGCAGGCATAGACAGAGTCTGTGAGGAAGTCAGATATCTCTAAACCACTTCTCTTTTTTCTTTCCCATCCAGTGTTAACAGGGTCTGTCTGGTCATCACAGGGGTGGGAAATTACGAGTTCTGGTAGCCATATCCAAGGGCATTCTGTACTTTGGTTAAGATGTTCTATGCTCTTATGATAACTCAAATCAGCTCATAAACAACTGTTCCATGAGAACGGTATACTACTATAAGTCTAACCTACACACTGGCTCTTGTGTCCCAGACTAGAGAGGGAAACAAAAATACTGCAGTTGTATGTAGCGTATAGTATGTCTGTGAATTCCTCTGGGTTGTGGTGACCATGCCCTGGAGGTGAATCTGAACCCCAACTTGTTTTGCTCCCAATTCTTCATAAAGATCTGAAAGGGATCAGCTCAACAGAAAGAAAATCATGATGACTCTCCCATCCTGCCTGACCCCAGGGTCCTGTTCCTAAGGTTTAATTAGATTTCAAAGTTAGCCTAAGGCAATGTAGAAGTCCAAGATACTATGAGAGCCAAATGGGACAGAGCAGGAATGAGGGTTCCTGAGGGAAATACTAACACATTCATCTTTTCAGATTTTAAATCATGAATCCAGAAGTTCCATTTCTCCTCTTTGGAAATAATAAAGCAGACAGGAAAGAGGCATATGGCACCTCAGGGTGACAAAGAGGCTTGCACTTCTGAAAGAAAGGAAAATTCAACTCGAAGGTGAACTTTCTGAGTTTACAACTGCCGAGTTGGATCACAAAAGCCGTTCACGTATCTTCAGTAGAGGAAATGCTCATAAGCTTCCACTCTGTATGAGATATTGGGAAGTTATGAATATTTTCAAATAAATGGTATGAACAACCAACTAAGTCTTAGCGATAAGAGTATTTAAGTTGATTAAATCGAGCTGGTACCAGGCTGACTGTTATTACTGTTATGGAGGCAGAATCTCATATCTCAGCCTGATAAAGCAGCTTCCTTCTGTGTAGAGAGTCCCAGACTTGAAGTCTGGAGATCTGAGTTTGAGCCTTAGCTTTTTTAATTGTTGTGGTCTTGACTAATCACCCCCTTTGAACTCTGTTTCCTTATCTCTATGATGAAAAGTCTACCACTTACAACCTCACAAGGTTTTCATGAGGATTAAACATATATGAGAACTCTGGGCATACTGTTGGGCACAGAGCAGCGTTCAAATGTTTTGTTTTGTCCAGGGGTTGTTTTTCTTTAACATTTGCTTAACTCACAAATCTTTGCTTAACATTAACTTGGCCTGGTTTCTGCTCCATAAACACCAGTTCATCCCAGTCTTACTTAAGCTTTAAGTTAATGTTATTCAAACTGCCACTGATATGGCAACCTTTGACATCAGCTGCGGGTGAGGGTGTGCTTTCCTAAAGGAGGGAGCTCACAAACACCAATCAACATTAGAAAATCCTTAATCTTAAGGGCAGTGCAGTGAATTAAGTCAGTATGCCAATTCTGGAGTTTATCTGAGACAACTCATTCTGAACTTGGGACTGGGTGAAAGAAAAAGCTTCGAGTGCTGACCAATTTGACATAAGATGATTTCTGTCTGCTACCACTTCACTGAACAAAGAGGATATGGTTATAATACTCCTCCTTCCTAAATCACAAATCAGGATGTGATTCCTAATATGTGTGCCCTACCAGAATGTTTGCACAGAATGTGTGGAATAAATGCTCTTAGAAAAATTCATCATGTTCTCCAGATGTATGCCATACATTAGTGAATATTTACCTCAAAAAAATGTTTTCCTCTAGAATTTCCATAGAAAAGCCATCCTCACAACAGTTGGGGTAGGGGGAGGCAAGGCAGAATGAGAAGAAAATATCAGGATCCATAGCAGAATATTAGGGAGAAAAAGACAAGAGAGACTCATCAGAACAATAGTTAAGAAGGTGAGAGATCCAAAGATGACAGGCAATTGGCAGGCTCCAGGAACTCAAGACTGATCTTTTCTGCAGGACCTGGTCAGATAAACTGTCAGGAGGAAGTCATAAAGTGGAGGAACAGCCTCTAACTAGAAAGGAAGACCGAGGGTTTTTAAAGCCTGATCAAAGTTGGAAATGCGTGGCTCCCAAAGCTGGATTACTGAGGCAGCCCCCAAATGAGATGTCTAGGCCCAGAAGCTCGAGTCAGAAGATACTTATGGTTACAAACCAGGGGAGAGAACAGGGACCAGATCCTTCCTTTTCCACTCTCCCCTGGTGGTCTCTCCTCAAAACTCCCAAGCCTGGCACTTACTTGCTATCAGAGCAAAGACATGCTGTCAGGAAAGGTTCTCATGCCATAGGGATATGCAACAGGGAGATTTCTGCACTGAGACATGTTGCTTACAACATGTGAATGAAGAGTGGCAATATGCTCTTGCATGTCCAGGTGGTAGCAGGAGGAGAAACAGACAAGAGAGATGGACCACCTCTTTCCTCGTACTGACTCTCTGAAGAATATGTACACTTTAGCCACACGGTGGCATGGTGAATCTACCCACAGCCTTTCCTAGTGTGGAGGTGGAGAGAGATAGGAAATGGAAGGAAAACAAGATCTAGAATCAGCAGGAGACTTCAGGCAAACCATCCTTGGCCTGCCACTGTCACTGACAGGAGTAATGGAAGGGAGAGACAAGAGACAGTAGAAATTACTTGACCTAGAAAAGGCAACAATCAGGCAATCCAACTTTGGGTAAACTCATCGAGATTTTCCATTGATATATTTTCCCACTTTCAGGCTAATTTTTCTAGGCCCCTGACTTTTTTTCCAACCTGAATTTTTAAAAGTCATGCTTGTCAAAAGATCAGAAGGAACAACCTAAACTCAGTCAAGACAATCCACTTAAAACAGGTTGCCTTGTATCTTCAGAAGTGTTTGTGCATTTCTACTTAGTGATAAAGGACTATATTATCATTTATTAGTGATAATGGTCCCTGTCTTACAATGGGAAAATATCAAAGACAAAAAACCTTATGAGATCCAAAAGGATAATACTGTAACGTGCTAAAGGACCATTTCTGGCCCAGGATAAGGTGAAAATCAATCTGGACACACAAAACCTCACTTGTTGAGCACCAGCACTAACACCTAGTTTAAGATCATCTTCTATATAGTGCCTAGAATAGTTCTAAGACCTTCCAGAATTCAAACCACAATACTCCTGGGGAAAAAATGCCCTGAAATATTTAAAAACCAAAAATTGAGAATATTATGCTAAGGAAAATAATTTAGTATTCAATTAATTGGGTTGGTGCTCTATTAGTCCATTCTGAAACCTTTGACTTGACAGGCGATGACCTGTTCAGCAAGAGTGGCATGACATGCACTTTCTCAGTGCCAGTAACACACTGCGTGCTCAATACATGTTTACTGTTCAAGTGAACTGCACTGTATTCAATTTACAATTGTCTAGCAAAGTCAAACTGATTTCTTTTAAAAACAGTCTTCTATTCCAAGACACACACCAGTCCACAAAGCTCAGTGTATTCCAAAGAAATTCAATTCTATGCACAGGGATAAAAGCTAAAGATGTTAACTCTTTTCATCCAGACTACTTGGCCTCCAATCTGGAAGTCTTGGATAGAGTAAAATTCCAGGATGCTAAAGTAGATTGTTTAGCCTTCTAGAAACTAGCTACATTTATTGGAGGTGCTGGCATGGGGGAACCTTCATTAGACTAAGTGACTACAGATTAATAACCAACAATGGCAAAAACAAAATTTTAAACCAAAACAAATTAGTTTACTTAAAAAAAAACGAACTTTGAAATTTATAAAACATGCATTATCTAGGCAGGGAACACAAAGTCCAGTTTCTGACTAGATAACTAAATATAATTCCTGTTTAACCCGAGAACATGTATCATTTTACAGACACAGAATGTTAAAAAAAAAAAATACAATTCAGCATCTTGGGCTTCCTGTCTTGTGCTGTTAGTGTGATCACACAACAGTGAAAAACAGATTATCACAAATAGAGGTCCATAT
Organism: Bison bison bison; assembly: GCF_000754665.1. NCBI lineage: Eukaryota > Metazoa > Chordata > Mammalia > Artiodactyla > Bovidae > Bison > Bison bison. The sequence goes on along the minus strand of NW_011494744.1, from coordinate 2,593,214 downwards.
CTACCCTTTCAAATAATTTAAACAGAAAGAATAAAGGATGAACAATGTTTAAAAAGGCAATTTAGTTATAAACTATTGTGTCTGTGACTTAAAACAGACATGAGATTAAAGTCAGTTTTGTTATTTTTACAACTGCAGGAATTTTTCTTTCAGAAAACTTTTTTTGCAGATTCCCATCTAAGAAAAAAGGGAAAGAGCTAAGATATTAACACTTTGCGTTTGTCTTTAGTTGCAAAAAAGAACAGTGAGAATACTAGCAAGGAATATCCTTTTTTTTAAAGAATATATTTGCAGTTTAAAGACTATGAAAGGGGATTTTTCTCCCTCTCCACTCCTAAACATATCACCAGTTAGAAAAAGCCAGGAATATTACACAGCGCCCCTACTCACACTTTTTTTTTTTTTTTTAAAGCACAAGCTCTTTAGAAACAAAGGGTTGCATTGGCCCTCATCTCATAATGCTGTTCACGTTTGAGTTGGCCCTGCTTAGACTTTATTCTCTGATGGCAGATGAAGGGGGAAGCATCTCTGCTGCTCTGCTTTCTTTCTTTGGGCAAGTTTGCCACTAGGATGAGAAAAAGACCCAAGACACCTGACTTTCTGAAATACCATAAAATTATAAACTCCAGTCATAATTAATTTGTTTTAAGGTCTTTCAAAATGGAATTATGAATACATCTTTATAGAGACCTAAACTTTTAGCAGTAGCTTGGAGTTGAGATTTGAATAAATGCATTAGGAAAGTTGAGGAACATTCAGAATTAAGAAGTCATGAAAGTCACAGAGCTGTTTCTCAGCTTGCTTTAATGATCTCTGCTTTCTCTTTTACTTTTTAAGCAGAATACTTGAGTCCACTTGTTTACACTAACAGGAGATAACTATGCCCTTTGCTACTACAGTGGCAATGGCTAGCTTATTTTTTCATCTTAGTTTAAAAAAATAAACTCAGCTATTTTAAAGCACTTTATAAACTTTGTTCTCACAAATAATTTTACTATATTCCACAGGCAATCATACTGATCTAACAAGTGATTAGATTTGTCTTTGGTGCCCCAGTCAATTCAGACACTGCCCAATTCCAGCAGGCACAGTTATTTAATCATTGGAAAGGAACTTAAAAAACAAAAAATAGGGGCGCTTTCATGAAGTCAAATTAAAGATGCTCAAATACATAACTCACTTTTCAAAGTATGTAAGAGAAAACCAGGAATCCGTTTTGCTTGGGAAGAGTTCAGTCTGATCTTCAGTGACACAGTTTCTCGCAGGGGTTCGCCCTGTCATTAAGTGCACACAGCTGCACTGGACAGATTTCTGACGGGGTTCTTTTTCTGTTATACATAACAATACTAACTGGCTCACAATGCACACTGCCAAATGCACTGTTATTAGTTTTTAAATAATTGGTTGAACAGGGAATCACTAATTAGAACCCAACCCTCTGAAATAACAGTTTAATGAAATTCACTCTTGCGGCATAAGAAAATACAACATCTTGGCAGAAAACATTTAAGGGTCAGCTCAGTGGAACTGATATGACGGCCTTCTTTTTGGAGATTGTGTATAGCTGACCAGAAGCCTAGAAAACACTGAAGACTAAACACATTGGGGATTGCTGTTGTTGGTTTTGTTGTTGTGGTGTTACTATTTCCACTCACCAGCTCGAAGGGGTCGTGGAACTCCCCCAACAAAGATAGTTTTTCTGGGGTCCAAAGGCTGTGAACCATCCATTACAAAGTCACTGTCACTTAGGTTCCATGGTCGAATTTGCACCTGAAAAAAAGTCGTTTACTTGGTCCTTACTTCATTTCCATTAACCCCAAATGAGAATAAGGTGACTAAAGATAAACCCACTGATTTGTGCATTGTACAACATACACAACCCAAACAAAATCCAGTTATTAGTTAATGTAATCTCTAGACATATGCTGTGAAACCTTCAGAAACCACCTGTGGTTTTAAAAAAGGGTAGTCTTTTATAGATAAGAGTCTGGGTTTTGAATAAGATCCATTTTAACACGTTAAACTGTTCATAACCTGTCACATTATAGCACTTAGCTTTTTAAGAGCTCACCTAAAGAGGGAACAGGAACTTTTAGAATATTTTCTAAAAATTATCTATATGTCTGGCTTTTAAATTATCACCCCCTAAAATGAAAACATTTATCTTTCAGCAATATGATTTAACACAGTTTAACACTTATCAAGTTAGCACACAATTACCAGCAATATCAAATACTGAAGGTCACAGAGTTATCTACTTTTGGTTGATCTGATTTTCCTAAATAAGTCCAGTAAAATAAAAGTAAGTCTAGAAATTCAAGTAAATTTTCGAAGAGTAAGAAAAGAAATCTCTATGACATATTTCTTTCTATTTGGTAATATCTCTTCACTGGGACTCTGACTCCCTGCCATAGTTTATACTATGTTATCCTTATTGTATAAAATACTTCACCAGAATCATAAGCTTAAAACATATTCCTTTCAATTCATAACTGAACTATCAGAGAATAGCTTAAAACAAAACCACCACCAAAAAACCCTCTCATACAGAAAGGCCAGTTTCAGCAAGGCCTGAAAACCACCTGGCCACACGCTCGAGCAGGCCCGTTGTCAAAGCGAAGAAACAAGCACTGGTTTTTAAGGAACATGCCTCTCCTTTCGCCTCATTGATTAGGATAGGAAACAAAACAGCTGAATTTTAACTTCCTTAGTATCAACACAATGTTTCACTTTTCCCATTGCTCAACCATCAACACTTTAATGCAAGGAAATATATATGACAATTTTTTATGTGGCTTGCCTTATATATTCAGTAGTTCTTCTATTTCAAAGATAAATCTGCCAATGACACTTTCAAAACACCTTGAATCAACTCCAAGACTGGCACTGCTCATTAGAAACAGGCTACACATTCGTTACGACTGTTACAAAATGTACCCCACACACAACTTTTGGAGCTTTTATGACACAGTTGCCTTCACCAGTTACTGGAAGCCATAAAATTTCCACATGGGGGGAAAAGAAAATCTAGTTCTTTCCTTGTAAAATTTGGTCTGTTTGTCTAAACTATCAATCCCTTGATAGTCACCACAAAGACAGATTCACCAATACAATAAAACGTAACTTTCAAATGCCTTCATGAGGGCTCATTATTAATGTTTAACTAAAAACACAGTCTCCTGACACCAAGAAAAAGGATTCTAATGTCAACACACAAAAGACAGGGCAAATCTTTTTCTGTACGGAGCCCTTTTTTCTTCTAGTCTCATCCCTAATAAAGTAGTTAAGGTAGCTTCAGGATCTGGTAATTCTATTTACTTTATGATAATTAAGTTCAATCATATGGCTCACAAATAAAAACAATTCATGTGTAATATCCATAGTGTTCTGGTTTCATTTAATCAGAAGTACAGAAAATGACGCCTCACACAATAGCTGGAGGTTGCTGCTGCTTCAAAGAATTCTGCAGAAGATCTCAAATCCACCTGCTGAGAGGCTTGACTGCTGCCTCTTCTTCCCTCTAACACCCTCCCCACCCCTTCATTACATCACACACAACCCATTCCCTTACCCTATTCTTGGGAAAAATACAGGAAGAAGACTAGGGAGACAGTAATGATTAACTGTATTCACAAAACCCACATTTCCCAGCTGCCATCACAAAACAGCTCCTCAAAGCTCACGCCACTGCAAATTCAGAGAAATGTCAACACAGGCCAACATCAGCACACTCTACGTGCTAAGCAAGAAATACTGTGGTACTGTTTGCACTGAGAAGTTTCATTCACACTTTAGTTTCTTTCTGAAATATAAGACCATTCTTACTCAGGAATGTTCTCCATCTTCTAAGGTTTATTCTCAGACCTCAGGGTCTAATATTCACGTTCTATCTTTCTGACTTACTCTTTGAATACATTCTCTGGTCCCAAGACACACATACACACACACAAACACACAAACACATAGGTTTCTCTACTCTTTTAGTCCCATACTTTGTAAGCTGACTCAAATATTTTGTAGAAAGGAATACAGTATAAATAAAATAACTTTTTACTATCTTTATTTCTTTAATAATTGTTTTTGAGAAATGTTGAAATTAGACCTCTATCTTAATTCAACACAAATTTCCGCTGCCAAAACAACTTTTACATCCACAGTGATTACTCTGTGTGTGTGTGTGTGTATGTCTTTGTATAACAATTCTTCTACTATGTTGTCAAACAGGCTATATACGCTGGGCAGTAAAAGCCTTAACAACCTAAGGAAAAGATAAGGCTGTCACCAGAATGGTGAAGATTACTTTAAATGAAACTGACACGGTTCCAATACCACTTCCTGAAGAAACCTGATCACATTTGGTTACAAAGGTGACTCCAGGAAGAGGCTATCTGGCAGACAGCACCCACGAGCCATTTGGCCACGCCACAACCTCACAGGGTTACACAACACAGAACCTCTGTAGGGCCAGACAGGTAGCACAAACATGTCAGGTTACCAGGACAACAGTTAGTAGGCAGGCAGTGACGCTATAGAGTAAATCAGTCCTTTTATTTTGTTTTATATTAGAGTTGATGAACAATGTTGTATTAGTTTCAGGTGTACAGCAAAGTGATTCAGTTATACATACATGCGGTTATCTATTCTTTTTCAAATTCTCTTCCCATTTAGGTTGTTATAGAATATTGAGCTGAGTTCCCTGTGCTATATATATAGTAGGCCCTTGTTGGTTATCTATTTTAAATACAGCAGTGTTAAACCACTCCTTTTAAAGGAAGCAGACACTTCTCTCAGCTAGTATTTATCATTTGCGAATGTATTGTCAGACTTTCCCATTTCTCAAAAATAGCTAGACATTCAGATTTTTATGTGAAACTCCAAGATTTCTCAATGTTTGGAATTCATTCAAATGTGAAAGTCACTTGTACAGGCTAGACAAAATTAACTGCAGGCCAGATCATTTCTGTGGGCTCCAGCCTGTGATCTCTGGTTAGAAAGGTTTAGTTACCACACAATTCACAAAGGAATATTTTGTTCCATAAGCACTTATGAGAGAAAATATTAATACAAAAATGGTTTTCCCTTAGTTTCAGTTTCTTTTTTAAGCATGTATTCTGATGGAAGTTCTGGTGAGGACCATAAACCTTCTAGCTGAATTATTAGTCTTCTAAATTTTTATCTTCTGATTTAATAATTGGCTTTGTATAACTATTTATCTCCAAAGGCAAAATTTTTTAAGGATAAAGGCAAAAACCAAACATAAAGATTGATAGCATAAATATATGAATTTATACCATAAAGTGACTTCAACAGCTTTCAAGAAATCTAAAACAACTTAATACGTAACAGCAACAGTTAGTACTGAGTTCAAAATGGGTCATAAAGCAGTGGAGACAACTTGCAAAATGAACAATGCATTTGTCTCAGGAACTGCTAACGAACATACAGTGTAGTGGTGATTCAAGAAATTTTGCAAAGGAGATGAGAGCCTTAAAGAGGAGGAGCATAGTGGCTGGCCATCGGAAGTTAACAATGACCAACTGAGAGCAATCATCAAAGCTGATCCTCTTACAATTATATGAGAAGTTGCCGAAAAACTTAAAGTTGACCGTTTTATGGTCATTCAGTATTTGAAGCAAATTAGAAAAGTGAAAAGGCTCTATTAGTGGGTACCTCATGAGCTGACTGGAAATCAAAAAAATTGTCGTTTTTGAAGTGTCATCTTCTTCTATTCTATGCTACAACAATGAACCATTTCTTGATTGAATTGTAATGTGTGATGAAAAGTGGATTTTATATGACAGGTGGTGACGACCAGATCAGTGGCTGGCCTGAGAAGAAGCTCCAAAGCACTCCCCAAAGCCAAACTTGAACCCTAAAAAGGTCATGGTCACTGTTTGGTGGTTTGTTGCCAGTCTGATCCACTACAGCTTTCTGAATCCTGGCAAAACCATTACATCTGAAAAGTATGCTCAGCAGTTGACGAGATGGACTGAAAAGTGCAATGCCTGCAGCCAGCACTGGTCAATACAGAGGGCGCAATGCCTGAATGCACATCACACAGCCAACACTTCAGAAGTTGAACGAATCGGGCTACAAAGTTTTGCCTCATCCACTATATTCACCTGACCTCTTCCCAATCAACTACCACTTTCTTCAAACAACTTGGCAACTTTTTGCAGGGAAAACACCTGTACAACCAGCAGAAGGCAGAAAATGCTTTCCAAGAGTTCACTGAATCCCGAAGCATGGATTTTTATTCTATGGGAATAAGCAAATGTATTTCTCATTGGCAAAAATGTTTTGACTGTAATGGTTCCTGTTTTGATTAATAAAGATGTGCTTAAACCTAGTTATAGTGATTTAAAATTCACAGTCCGCAAGCACAATTATGTTTGTACCAACCTAATAACTTAAATTTCATTTTATTTAAAACAGAGTCATTAATAGGGATAAGATTAGGCTAAGTCCTAGGGGGAAAAACTTAAGAAATATCATACAGGTCATTTATTTTGATAGGATGCTATAACAATATTTCCTAAAAAGAAAATGTCATTGAAAATGTGCAAAAGCCTCTAAGTTAAACAAAAAATGCATTTCTATAGTATCTTTAATAACAGGATAAGAACAGTTTTAGCAAGAACAGTTTTAAACACAAGTCTTAGGGCTTCAAGTTCATGACCAAGTCTCCCTATAGCTCTGGAACTCTCTCAGTTCAGACCACTATTTAGAATTTAGACATGACCTTGGTGGGCTATGGTCCATGGAGATCGCAAAAAGTCAGACACAACTGTGTGACTAAGCACACACTACCAATAAATAATGCTATCTTGAGCTCACTTTGCAAATCTCATCCTATACCTGCTCTGGTCCTCTCCTTAGGTTACAAATACCTACCACTTGAACGGTTCTACTGTGTGGTGCCTTCCTTTTCATTTGCGGGGCTCAAGGCAGCTCCAAAGTGCAACCAAACTGTTCAGAGTCAACAGTGCAACCTGGTGGTCAGTTTAGGAAATTACCTGACCAAACCCCTCTTTCAGGCCATTTATTCTCTCCCACAAATTACCCATAAAGCTTATATTTCAGCATCCCCCCAACCCGGCCCCATTTCCTTTTTCCTCTTTTCAATACCCTTCAAACTCCTACTCAAGCTCTTCAGGAAAATGTCTCCATTTTTCTCTCCCTAATCCTACAATCCTTTTAATCGACATGAATCAGAAAAACAACAGCGCAGAACCATCAGGACTGCTCTCCCCAGTAAGCAGCATCCCAGCTCTCCTGACAGCCAGGATGAGTCAGCTAAACCTAGGTCTGTGGTCATACAGCTGCAACAGCTCAGCTGTAGTGGTAATGAACCCAAACCCACCCCAGCTGTCAGCAGTTCTATTTTAAGCATCACAGACCTCACAGAATGACTGGAGTGCCCCATAGTATCACAGATAAGCTAGTCTGTGGTTTGTGAGGCATCTTTATCTCATCCACGGTGCAAGGGGTTGTTTTATTATTATGACCACTATAAAACTAAAGAGTCATAACGGCAATAATTGTGGTTAAGACTCTTCAAAGTATTTTTGTATTTGGTATCTTATCTCAACCTAATTTTTACCACATAATGCCCTAACAAACAGTTCAGCCACCTTTGAGGAGTTTCGGTGCTACCTATTATTCTCAAATACTGTCCTCCACCCAATGGAGAGGAAAAGGAAATGCCCTCCCTGTATCTTCTACAGTTAAGTGGCCAGAAAGGACTTAATAGCTGCTCAGAGTCATTGGCCTTGATATGACTCCCGTACTCTGGGCAGGTCTGGGGCCACCAGGCAGAACTCCACTGGGACTCTAAGAAAATGAAGATTATTCCTCAGACACCAACAGGTTGCCAGCCCTGGAGAACCTCAGCAAAATAGCCAGGATTCTTCCTAGACAGGAACCCAAAAGTAATCCCGGGAAATTCTCTTACACTCTCCTACGATGCTCCAAGGCCCACCAGCAGTGTCAGGAAATAGTGCAGGTACAAGACGGAAACTGCTGCCATCTTTGCCAAGCTGCACAGCCTGATGCACAGAAACCACAGGCTCCACTGGGACCTGCAGTTACTGCTGAACAATTCAATTGCTCTTTGTAGAGCTAAGAGTCGGACACAACTGAGTGACTTCACTTTCACTTTTCACTTGCATGCATTGGAGAAGGAAATGGCACCCCACTCCAGTGTTCTTGCCTGGAGAATCCCAGGGACAGGGGAGCCTGGTGGGCTGCCATCTATGGGGTCGCGCAGAGTCGGACACAACTGAAGCGACTTAGCAGCATACTGTTTCATAAGGGCACCCAGTACAAAAATAGAGCATGCATAAACTGTGCCCCCAAAATGGTAATGTACACCTTCTTGCTCTATACTTGATATAATATAGCCATTATCAATTAGATGATATGATTAATATCTGGACTTAACATTCATAAGATTCAAGGAAACACCTTCCTGCTACAGGTTTTGCAGACTCCCTCAGGAACACCTACATGTGTGTTAGTCACTCAGTTGAGTCCGACTCTTTGAGACCCCCATGGACTACAGCTCTCCAGGCTCCTCTGTCCATGGAGTTCTCCAGGCAAGAATACTGGACTGGGTTGCCATGCCCTTCTCCAGGAGATCTTCCCAACGTAGGGACTGAACCCGGGTCTCCTGCATTGCAGGCAGATTCTTTACCATCTGAGCCACCAGGGAAGCCCCCAGGGACTCCTGATCATTTTGCTGTTTGGCTCCCCTGCCCAACTACTGTCTATAATACTTCCATCATAGCACCTTGACTCCTTACTCCACTTACTGTTACATGGCTACTTCTCTCCATTGGACTCCAGGGGCCTCTAAGGCTGAGACCACTTCTCTGTGTGGGTCCCGACTGCTCAGCACAGTAGCCAAGCCTTAGTGAGTGCTCTGAGCTCTTCAGTATAATGGTGAATTAATGAAGGTTTTCCCAAGGGGCAGACAGTGGTGCTGTAAGAACCTGTCCAGCAGCTGTCCCTCTATAGCTGCCTAATCACTCTCCTCACTCCACCAAAAGCTACCTTCCAGAGACATGGAATTATTGTACGTCCACTCACCAGTGGGTGCCCCAGGGCTTGGGCCTAATTTGTGAAAATTTCTGATGCCACCAGGGGACCCACTCAGTGATCAGAATTACCTAGTGCTTGTCACCATTTCTGATGTTCACACATCACTTAGAAAGTATAAGCATAACAGATGATTTCCTTTTGAAAGAAAGGAGAAACTAGCACTTTTGAGCATACACTGCCCCACTGTGCTAGGCATTTTACACACACCGTCACATTGAAATTCACCATAACTGTTATGCTATAAAATTATCCCTACTTTAAAGACAAAGAAACCTGTCAGTGTGAAACCAACTCAGGACTGAAACAGGTTTCTCTGACCCCAAGTCTCTCTTTTGCTGCAATGATGTCGTGTGCCTGCAAGGCTCCCTGTCCTCCAGGCCACTGGCCACCAGCTCTGCTTCGCAAGAGTTTCCTTCAAAAGTCAAAATACATTTTCATTTGTGAGCGATTAATCTCTCTCCTTTCCAATCTCATATGGCCTGTTCTCAATGCATTAAGAAATGACCCATGGACTCTTCTTAAAGCTAACAGAACTAGCAGTTAGAAAAGCTCGAAAATGATTTAACAATGAAGCTGGCACTACAGTCAGCTATTTTAACTTCTAGGTTCATAGCCTCAGGCACTCGTACTCTGCAGCCAGACAATTTTGTCCAACGTCTACATAAATGTGTATTTTCGGCTCCATGGTGCTAGGGCAAGGATGTTGTCCCTGGCATGCTGTTCACTAAAACTCTTGAGAGGAATGTACACATAAAAGCTCAAGTTACCTAAGTTTTTCCTGGGACGAAGCCTACTCTTTGAGCGAGCTTCACGGAATACTAATTCCACCAGAATCTTCACAAGTATAATCCCCAGAGAGGTATATAATATGCTGGGTTAAACAATCTTACACACATTTATTTATTGAAAAACTCCTTAGAACTTTAATATATCAATGTTTCCCAAATGTTCTTGGCTATGGAATCTTTAATTAAAGGAGAAAGTGGATATAAAATCTACAAAAGTGCCCAGTAAGCAATACCTGTTATTATTAAGAGCAAACCTTCTTCTGTCAGTGATCCTTTCAAGAGATCAGTGTGTGATGAGACAAGTGTTCTTCAGAACACACTTTGGAAAACACTGAATACAGTCCTTTAGGGGATGGGGTTGGCTATTTCATCCCCTGGTTACTATCTTGTACACTGGAACTGCAGCATCTTTTAGGCTTTTCTAGAAAGGAATAACAACTTCCAAAGACTTAAGCACTACGAAACTCTGGACCCCTTTGCAAATTCAGAGATTCAGGGAGGAAAGAAAAAAAAAAGGACTTATGAATAGGAAGTACTTCTGTCAGTGTAGAGGAGGAATTCTTTCTTTGGAGAAATTCTTATGATGGGAGGTGCCCAAATCAGGAATTTACCCTGAGGACCCAAGGAACAAATAAATAAATCAAGATCAGAGTGCTGCAGATTTCCAAGGTTGAGATAGTACACAAAACCAGATTTGATTGAGTCACGATAAAATTATTGTCTTAGGAAGTAGTAGGTGGGGAATGAAAGAGTTTGAGCAAATATACAAAACCCAAGGACTGAGGCCATCAATCAAGATTTCCCAATTAAATTTCCCTCTATTCCCTTCATACATTGGTGTTCCATCTGAAGTGTTCTGCATTCATACCACACAATTTCTCATTTCTGTGTTCGTACTGTTAAGTTTCTCCAAAATGTCTATTCCCCGACATCTCCACACTTCTGGTCAATCTCCAAACTCCCTTCATCCTTTAAAGCCCCATTTAAGTAACACTTCATCCAAGAAGCTTTCTTTCATCACTCATGGTACATATGAATTGTTCAAAATAATTAATCTACATTTTATCTTCATCGTAGTCATTATTTTTATTAATTTGACAAATATCTGAGAACCTTTTATGCACCAGGCTCCATAAATTTGTGTATTTACACATTTTTTTTAATCTACTCATTATACTATTAAGCTTTTGAACACTTGTTTTTATGTCTGATTCAAAGTATTCTGATTCACAGTAACCAACACTAAGGCCTTGTCCCTAGTAGGCACTCAAATATGGTTTGAAGGGAAAAAGGAGGGCACAGCATTTTTTAAAGTTATATGTGGGCTGGAGATAGCTATAATAGAAGGTATGATTCACTATAGGATGGTGCAGTGATCAGAGAAGGCTTCATAAAAGAGATGACATTTGAGAGGAGTCTGAAAATAAGGGTAGGAATTAGAAATTGAAATGGGGGCAGAAATACTTTAGTTAATTGGAATATGGGGTTCAGGAGGAAAGCAGAAAAAGTTAAGGTTGGAAAAAAATTTGAAGTCAGACTAGAAAAGTGTTAAATCCTAGGCAAAATAATCCTGGTTGTTTTTGTAACTTAAAAAAGTGACTAAAAAATTCTAGAGATTCCTCTGATATATAAATGCGAGTAGGAGACACTGGAATGATAGATTAGGTAGAATTAAAACTTAAAGAAATAAACCAGTTTCTATTTCCAGTTTCCTTTCTCCACCATTTGTTTTTCAATTTTTGTCTTTCTAGTTTTAAGTGGATGGCCTGAACAATACCCTGAAGAACTGACCTTATATAAGCACATATCAGTTTGGTAAGACAGTTTTAAAAATATATAGCAATGTCGATCCGTCATGTTTTAGGAAATTTATAAATTGTGATTGTGCTATAAATTTTAAGGAGGAACAATTAAGAAACTTCTCTGACACTCCTTTGGTGTTTGCTATCCCATATCTCTGGCCAAAGTGCTCCATAAGTTAAGAACCATGACGTCTTCCTCCTCATCTCCTTTTCAGGGTTACTGTTTTCAGCCCCTCCATCTGTTAGACCCTCCTAGGTTTCTTCTTCTATCAGTCGGCTGTCTTGAACCTTGAGGTTCAGCCTATTTATACATTCAAAAAGTAGAGTCCCCATAACAAGAGGGACCACTGTCACAGTGTCTGCCTGCTTCACTGGAAGCACAGACAAGGACACAGCTGTCCTCAGGGATGCCTGGGACATGTGAGCTATGGAACTGCTCTTGCCAGAGGAGGGGAAGAACAAACACAAATCTAGAGACTGTGCAATTACTCCTGCTCTTGCCAATTTGTCTTTCATTCTTTAAGACTGAGGGATCCTCTACTCAATACTCTGTAATGGACTACATGGGCAAAGAATCCGAGAAGAGTGAATATATGTATATGTAAACCGATTCACTTTGCCATACTCCTGATACTAATACAACATTGTAAATCAACTATACTCCAAAAAAACTATAAAAAAAAAAAAAAGACTGAGCAGTCAATTATCAGGCCATAAATACAGTTTCTTTTGCCATCTTTCAGGATCAGACCTAAATATAGAGTAGTCTGAGTGGAGTCATTTAATGAAAGGTAATCACTGACCAGAAATACAACTACCTGAAATCCACTAATTATAGATTCATTTGAGTTAAAAAACAAACACAATCTTAGAAAGGGTAAGTAAGGGGAAAGCTTTTTATCAGGCACTGTATTAGGAAAACCATTTGATTAACCTAATCCACACAAAGGAAGCGGGAGGCTGATTTGTGGAGAAGGGAGAGGGCAAGGATAGAAAATCTGTGAGATCACTCTGGAACACGGTGTATATTTCTAAGGAGAAATTCAGGGAGGACTGGAGAGAACTAAACAACAGAATGAGGGCACTAAGAACCTGAAAGGCGGCCAAGCTAAAAAGTAGGAAAAGCAGGAGAGAGTCACAGCTCTGGTCTGGTGAGTGACCTCTAGAAGCTGACCTTACCTCAAGCTATTGCCCAGGTCCTCATTTACTCCCAAAGGTTCAACCCAGCTCTCACTTTCTGTGGGAGCATCCAAGATGAGGTGGAATGTACTGAAATCTGGGCAGGGGGAGGGGGGTGGAAATGGGGGGAAGTGTGGCCAAATAAGGCTGGGAGTGGAAGATGCAGAGCTAAAGCCAAGAAAGAGAAGGTTTCAAAAATGGAGCCAAAGAGCCGGAACCCAAAATGGGATCCAGTTCATTAGAATTACAGGCATTTGGGGACTTCCATGTTTCCCATGCTAAGTTTTATTTAAATTGCTTATGCTGGAAATTCTGAGTATGCCTGGGTCAAAGAAATACGTGATCAGCGGCCACCGTTCAGAACTCACCAAGCTCCAATAAAACTGCTTCATTTGAGCTCAGAAAACGGAAACTGCAATAAGGCAGAAATTCGTAGAGACACAAACAATGGAAGTTAGTTTCCCTATAAACATTTCCAAAACAGATAATTACACTATTTAATTTCAAAAGTCCTTCATACCAAGGGTAATATGCATGTTTGGCATGAAAATATTCAACAGTAATAGTCCTGCCTCCATACCACCTCTGCTCATCCCCTCTCACAGGGACATCCAGTCCTGGTGTGAGCTTTCCCTGGTCAAGCACACGATCCGTCTCCTCCTGCACAGCCAGGGACACGGCCCTGCTACGGTACATAAGCTCCATCTGCTCCTCTCCAGGCTCCTCCTCTCAATCCATCAGTTTCTTCACCTCCTATGGGTGTAACTCTCTCAATATGTACCTCTACCTCTCTGTCATTTGATAGATACAAACACATCTCAAATCCCCGTGTACAGTGTACAATCAACCCCACCTTAACACTGCCGAGCTCACCCTCACACCTCTTCCGCTGATGTGTCAGTGGCAGACTCTCTGAAGGGTGACCATTTCCCCCTGACATCTGACCCTGCCAAATTGCGCTCAGTCTGTCTAATTTCATATTACTCCAAATAGGTTTACAAGTTACTGCAGCTTTCTTATTATTATCTCAGAAGAAACACACTCCCATTCCAGTCAGTCTCCATGTCTCCCTCAACACAGCCTCTCCATGCTGTTTAAATTAAGACCAAAGTTAACAAAGGCTCCCTACTCTTTTTCCCAACCTACTATTTTCTACTGTTTTTCTGTATAGCTACCTGAATAGCTACCCTATCCAATGTTGTTTACTGCTGTTATAGAAACTGGATAATGGCCCTAGAAATTGAAAATTACAGAGGTACTTTCAAACTTGCTAAAATCCTTGCCTCTTCTTCTGCATCAATCATTGTGACATGACCCAGGGTTCCCTTTCCTTAGTAACTCGCTCTTTGGCTTTACATGCTGCCTTCTCCCACTTACAGATGGCCAGTCCTGGCATCATTCTTCTGCAAACAATTATAAACCCTGTTCTAGAGTCACTGTTTTTTTCAAAAGATGTTGTCAGTAGATAAGCTCTGATCTCGCTCTCCCCAGTCCTCTAGCACCATGTAGGACTAGCAGCACTGTTTGGGCAAGTACCCAACCTCATCAGAGGCTTTTACATACTTTTTCCTCTTATCTGAGCCTCTCAACATCCCAGAGAGGAACTCTTGGTCTTCTCATTTTATCAGTGAGGAAACCAAGTCACAGCAAGGATTAGGTGACTTTATGCAGTCAAGCAGATATTTAAATGCTAGAATCAAGACTCAAACTGGGAGCTTTACATCCGACCACAACTCCTTCCCCTACATGTTTCTGAGAGTAAACCTTGCTGTTAACCAAGCCCACACCTCTGGTTAAGCCTTACAGGGGATGCTGCAGGGCCCGTGGTAAACATGTGCCTTGCCCCTTAGTCCACGCTACTGTTTTTACTCTATTTCCCACTCCGAGCATCAGGCCTTGACACACAAGTCTCACCCCTCTCCCAACCGCTTCAGGGATCACTATATTGTTGTTTAGTCACCAAGTCGTGACCGACTCTTTGCGACCCAGTGGACTGCAGCACGCCAGACCTCCCTATCCCTCCTCACCTCCTGG
>NW_011494744.1:2559048-2578209 GCF_000754665.1 Bison bison bison | reverse complement strand
TACTTCTGCTGTATTATTCAAGTTTTTTATTCTGCCCTGAACAGTCTTGCCTCTTTTCCACTGATATCCCCTCTGTCAGGAGAAAGGAAGTAGTCTTCCTTTCTCACCCAGTGACTTATTCACTCACACTCTTTGGCTCAGAAACCACAGACTCAATCACAAATTCTGTAGAAGTGTGCATTATTTACGGCTTTGGGTCCATGTTCTCCATCTTTCCCCTCCCCTTCTCTGTTTGAAGCTATCCACTCTAGAGTGTAAGCCCCTGGCCCAGAAGGCTCTATTTAGCCAGCTGTGGGTACCACCCAGCACAAAGCTTTGCATTCAAAGGCACATAAACATCGAAGATTTTGATCTTTTATTTTTAAAAAATAAATAAATCACTCCTGCTCTTGATCTGAAATAATGACAGAAACCAGCTGCCAAAACCACTAAGGGCATTATTTACCTCAATTCAGAGTTTCTCAATAGGAATTAGCTTAAAAGAACTGTAAAGTGAAAGACAAGGGCACATTTGTTTACATGTAGTCTCAAAGGTATAAAACCAAAAACTGAGAAATTTGTTATTAGTTCCCCGTCAGCAGCAGTCCAGCACTACAGCACAGCGAGGTCACCCTGGGTAAGAGGATCCTAGCTCCCAGTATTCTCATGACAAGGGGAAGGTGACCAGCTATTCTGATTGCATACATGCTCTGGAAAAGCAACAGCTGGCTGCAAGTTACTTACTGGTTTATCCTTGATGGTGGGGCTTGACACACACAGGTACAGTTTCCCATCTTCCTCTAGGCAGGCGTCTATCAAAGCTTGTACCGAGCTCTCTTCCTGGAACAGCAGAAAGGCATAGCCTTGGGGAGACAAAAACAAAAGGGTGGGGGGAGGAGTTAGTAAATTAAACTCCAAGTACCAACTAAAAACTCATCTATTGTTTCACTTTGGTAAGTTCTTACTAAAACCTAAGAACCTGAAGTGGGACACAGGGAAGAAATAGTCCCTGAGACCCTCATGTGCCAGGCACTCTATTAGATACTCATAAATTTTACCTTGATTTCTAAAATGACTCAGGGAAGCAAGTTCAAGTCACATCTATGGAGTTTTCATTATATAGTTTGGTCAACTTTAACGAGGGTTGGACACAACTTAGTGACTCAACAACAAGAGGTTCACCACTGGCCTGAGCCACAGCCGCTCTTGAAACAAGCATCACCCGGCCTCCAATTTCCATAAAGCTCTAGGCTTGACACGTGCTTCAACCTGGATGTGTGCTGAAGACACTATGCTAACTGAAAGGAGCCAAGCACAAAATACTATATATTTTATGGAATGCCCAGTACAGGCAAATCTATAGAGACAAAAATAGATTAGTGGTCTACCATCCAGGGCTGGGGGAGTGGAGGGAATAGATACTGTGTTTCTTCTGGGAATGATGAAAATCTGCTAAAATTGATTATGCTGGTGACTGCATAACTCTGTTAACATACTGGAAACCACTGAACCGTACGTTTTAAATGGGTGAACTGAGAATTATATCTCAACCAAAGTTGTCAAAAAAAAAACAAAAGAAGCTCAACAATAGGCTAGTGTTGTCTTTATATGTCATATCTGATGGTGATGCTCTGTTTCTTCAAGGATATTCTCCTGCCTCACAGCTGAGTACATGATCTGCAAACACGGACATGAGCTGCAGGATGTCCATGGACATGCTGAGCTTTGTCCCATTCAGTAAGATTTACTGAGCAACTGTTACAAATGACACACAATCTACGGATTATGAGGAATAGTGAGAGAAACAGACTAAGTTCTAGCTGTCTGGAGACTTACACGGTAGAAGAAACAGACTTTAAAACAACTAACTACTTGCTACAAAGCTGAGGGAGATAAATGGAAATATAAAGTACTGTGGGAGCCCAGACAAGCAAGGAAGCTGACTTGAGAGAATCAGCAAAGACGTCCAAGAGGACAACAGGTGTTGAAGGGGCGAGCTCTGGGCACACGCTGCCTCACTGGCAGCTAAGCAAAGGTCCATCGTGAGTTAATCTAAGCTTGAGTTCAACTGTCTGACCTCTCTACAATCCCTTTAGCTTTGCTAAGTCTCTCAGCTGTCACCTCTACTCCCCGTCCTGCTAGTGACCTCAAAGGAAATCATCAGAAATAAGGCCCTCCCCTGGCACTCTGAGGGCCGGAAAGATGTAAGTGGCGAAGAAGGATAAGAACAACCACACTCAGAAGCTTCTCACACATCAGAGAGGCTCATCGCCTGGCCTAGACGCAAAGCTCTCTGGAGTCCTGAGCAGCATGTGATGACAGCGGCGGTGGACAATGAATAATGGGTGCTCTTTATCTTCTCCTCCAACTCCTCATCTACGATACAGAGCATCCAAGGAAACACAACAGGAGAAAGATCAACCATGAGGCAGCACACCAGGAGTGGCCAACACAACAGGCAGACGACAGGATGCAAGGGAAAGCACCAAGCCCACAGGAATGGGTATGGAGCCACAAGAATGAGACTGCCGGCATGGCAGGACCCAGAGTTGTTTCCTGGGCTTCGCTTCCAGGCTGGATGGGCTAAAGAATACAGCAGGTGGCCAGGCAAGAACAATAGAACTTAACTGAAAAACCAGAAAGGATAATACATCATTTCTTCATACCCTCTCTCTTTTGGAAATAATATTAAATGATTACCAAGCCCCAGGGAATCTATTAAAAGTTCAGTGTTTTCATTTCATGTGAGAACATTAATTAAACTTGCCAAGGACAGTATTAAAGGTCAGTGGGTTAAAAAATGCAAAGATCACAGAGAGGAGGTCTCGGCACGTCTTCTCAAATCTCCTGCCTCACCAAGTTAAATCTTGGTGCAAATCTTCCATAAAGATCCTGAGAGGCATACTGAACATCCTGTTTTTGGAGAGGACCCTGTCTGCGCACAGTAAATGCATCAGGCACATCAAAAAGGCCTAGGGATGGACAGCTCAGTGCACTAGCTGAGCTAGCTCCTTGCCTCTGCAGGGCCATGGAGCTGGCTGCACCTTTCCTGTACATTGCTACCTGCCTCCTACAATCTTCTGCATCACATCCCACACTGGGTTCAACTTGGGCATCAGAGGAAAGGGAGGGTATCACCCCATAGCAGCTGAGTAGCCACCACAAGAGTGCACAGATTTTTCACTCAGGCCTGTTTCACAGCCATAAATGTCAACACTGGTGGTGGACAGAGCAAAAACAACTGGGAATCACAAGTAAAAGCCTGCTACAAATGTTATTACCAAGAAAAAGATCTACAACTTCTTTTCCTTTCCCAGAGAATATGCCATAATACTTTACCGATTTCTTCAGAATGGCTCTTTTACAACAAATGATCTCTACTCCCTGAAGCTGCTACTCTCAGTAATGCTACTCTCAGACATTCTCTTAGCACCACAGAGAAGGGGTGTAACTCAAGTGCAGCCAACCCTGCCTCCTACCCCAGGCCTTTCAACCAAAGTAAAATTCAGAGAAACCCCAACAAACCCATGAAAACAACTTTATGAGACATTCACCTACTAAAACACTTTCTGATATCTCAAGGTCAACCAAACCCAGGTGACAACAGAAGTCAGGGGATTAAAAAAAAACCAGGAAGGAAGAAAACTTCAAACACATTCCCCTTTTGATCTTCAGAAATTTGAGGTCAAAGCAAACAAAGCAGAAAAAGATGCCTTCAAGAATGATAAGGTCAACATGAGATGGAAATTAAATCAATGATTTACTGAAAGGCAAATTCCACATGGTACTGGAGACAGAGCTCTGGATTAGGGAGTCAGCACGCCTAGACTGGGGTCCTAGTCCTCACACTTACTAGCTGTGTAGTAATAATAGTAGCTAACATTTATTGAGCATCTGCTATGCACCAGGTGCTGTTTCTAAGTGCCTTATGTGTATTAACTTGTTTCATCTTCACAACACTCTGTGAGGCAAGCACTACTTTAAATTCTGTTTTACAGTTAAAGAAACTTGAAGAGGGACTTCTCTGGTGTACAGTGGATAAGAATCTGCCTGCCAATGCAGAGGACACAGGTTTGATCCTTGGTCTGGGACGATTCCACATGCTGCTGAGCAGCTAAGCCCCTGTGCCACAAAGACTAAGCCCATGCTCTAGAGCCCTTGAAAGGTAACTACTGGAGCCTGAGTCCCACCACATACTGTGCTCCACAGCAAGAGAGGCCACTGCAATGAGAGGCCTCTGCGCCCTAATGAAGAGTAGCCCCCCCACAGCAACAAAGACCCAGAGCAACCGGAAAGAAAGAAAGGAAACCTGAAGAGTGATTAAGTGACTTGTTTGATGGTGACTGTTCCAATACCCAGTTAAGTGGTGAAATCATGGACTAGAATGCTAAAGTTTAGGAATCTTGTCTCTTTTATCTATAAAATGAAGAAACTAGTTATTTGTCCTGATTATCTTACAGAGTCATCTCTGTAGATGACATATGTAAGGTGCTTTGAAAACTAGGATATTGTGCAAGTGTCAATTTTTCTTTTATTGCATCTTCAGTTATTTTTGTTATGTAAACTGTTCTAAATATTTATTTATTTTGGCTGTTCCAGGTCTTAGCTATGGCCTGTGGGATCTAGTTCCCTAATCAGGGATTGAACCCGGTCCCCCTACATTGGGAGCAGGGAGTCCTAGCCACTGGACCACCAGGGAAGTAAGTCCCTGTGATATGTAAAATTAAACTGAGTCCTGCATACGGTCTCATTATAAAAATCAGAGTTCAAATGAATGAGATATACTCTCTTCTTTGCATTTGTAAGCATTTGGTGAATAAAGGGAAGTAATCTAAATACTAAAGGAAAACCTTAAAGGTTTTTGAATAACAGCTTGAATATTACCGTAAACAAACAATAAGGTAACTGAATATTTGCTTTCGTATATTATTAGCTAGTCTTATCAGGAGACAGAATGATCCAATATGGTACTATTTGTTGATTTTAATACAGTCTTTAAATAAAAGCCTATTATACCTAAAAATCAAACTCCTGAAACTGTCACAATGATGGCAGGTTCTTCTGTTAGTTTGGTTTGAAAGGTGTTAAGAAAAAAAAACTTGGCCTCAAAATTATAACTCCCTCCATCTTCCCGTGCCATCTGAGCCAGCCAAGAGATTATAGGATTATAAAATTCAAGTTTCAGAAATGGTGACCTTCTTACCCAAGTACCTATGAAGTGTGATGAGCTATGGGAGGCCCTCAACTCAGAGCCAGTCTGTGGGTGGAAATCTGGGCTCTGAGGAAGCAGTAGGAACTCCTGGCATGGTCACCATCCCCACCCTGGGTTATGGGCAGAACGGGTGGCAGGAAATGGCTTGCTTTCCCACTAGGGCCAAAGAGGCTGGGGAGGAAGAGGAGGACTGTGAGGGATTTGGGGACAAGCCTGAACTGACCAACGCGCTTCTCTGGGGAAACAGGTATGGCATGAGGGCAGGGACGTAAGAGGATAATTCCATTTTGTTTGGCCAGGCTTTTGAAGGATAAATTAAAAAAAATTTCCCCCTTAACACCTGAGAACACATTACCACAATCTCCAAAATGTCCTTGGCTACCTTTCAAAAACAAAGCTTCCTAAGTTCCTGAATACATAATTTTTCATGTTACATTTTTTTATATTTGATCCCTAGCACAAGTAACAGTCACCACCAACTTTACCACCACAAACACCAGTTATTAAGTGCTTACAATACAGGATCTGCTTTGCTAAAAATACACACTTTACCTCACAGTAATTCTGAAGTAAATACAGTTGTTGTTATTATTACCATTTTACAGATGAGGAAAACTGAAGCTCTGAGAGGTTATGGGATACCTCAGATTAAAACCTAGAGATTAAATTTGGGATTGAAACTTAGGTCAGCTTCCAGTGGCCTCATTCTTTACCCATTAACTTGTATTGTCTCACCTAAAAATGATGACATAAATATTTTAATACCATTAGCAAACAAGTACTTGCCTATTTATTATTTGTCACTTTTGTGACAGTGATCATTCGACAGTGGTTTAGTGGCAGGAAGTGGTCACCTGTGCTTTAGTCCTACAATTTAAGGTCTATGCAGATACATCCATCCTAGAGCGCACAAAAACTATATTAAGAAGAGCTTATAAAACCAAACAATCTCAGCTAAAAAAAAAAAAAAAAAAACTCTATTAAGAAGAGTTAAAACGATGAATTTCAAAATAATCAGAAGAAGTTTAGTTTTATTTAGGTCAACCAAATTTTCATATTTAGTAAAGACTTATCAGTTTTCAATGTATTTTTAGGTAACAGAATGAAGGCTCTTGAGGGAGTTAAACAGCAGATTTCACTAAATGAGATTTTAATAAAATGAACATCATCCTCACAGTAATCATCAACTTACGCAAGAATCTTCAGTGGATGTTAAAAGCATTGGGTAAGTTTGGGAGGAGATACAAGTTACTTATGCAATCTTAAGGTATCACATCAAAGATTAATTAGTATTTGCAAAGGGACAAAAAGGTTCTTTCACAAAGGAAGAACCTGGCCAACAACACCATAACCAAATGATCACACTGAGCGTCACCAACAACAGGGCCGACTGACCTTAATGTGCCTCTCGTATTATGTCCTTGGTGCAGCATGTCACCGCTAACAGTGTTTCCCCTGCATCTCATTATAAGGAAATAACCGATCATTCAAATTAAGTGATAGTCCACAGAGCATCCAACATAAGCCCACCAAAAGACACAAAAGACAAAAGGCCTAGGAAACTGTCTAAATTATAGAAGACTAAAGAGATATGACAACTAAATGTATGGCAACACTTTGACCGGATCTTGGATTTTTAAGGACTCCACCAGAAAATTACTAAAAAAAGAAAAAACTCTAAAGGACATGACTAAAACAATCTGGATACCTCTTGCTCTCAGAAGATATGGGGAAGTATTTAGAGGTGACAGTCTTAATGTCTACAATTTACTCTCAAACGATTCATCAAAAAACACAGGGGCTTTCCTGGTGGCTCAGTGGTAAAGAATCTGCTGGCCAGTGCAGGAGACATGCGTTTGATCCCTGATCCAGAAAGATTCCACATGTTGTGGAACAACTAAGCCCATGAGCCACAACTACTGAGCCTGTGCTCTAGAGCCCAGAAGCCACAACTACTGAAGCCTTTGCACCCTAAAGCCTGTGCTCCGTAAAGCCACTGCAACGAGAAGCCCGCACATGGCACCTGGAGAGCAGCCTCAGATCTCTGCAACCAGACAAAGCCCACACAGCAGGGAAGACCCAGAGAAGCCAAAAACAAATAAATAAATATAGGTGGATATACATACACAGGCTTCCCTGGTGGCTCAGCCAGTAAAGAATCTGCCTGCAATGCAGGAGACCCAGGTTTGATCCCTGGATCAGGAAGATCCCCTGGAAATGGGAACGGCAACCCACTCTAGTATTCTTGACTGGAGAATTCTATGGACAGAGGAGCCTGGCAGGCTATAGCCCACGGGATTGCAAACTTGGACACAACTGAGCAACTAACACTTTCACATACATACACTTACACATACTGACATGAAAAAAGAAAAAGCAAATGAAGCAAAATGCTAACAATTGTGAATCTAGAGGAAGGCTATATAGGCGTTCACTGTACTCTTATACTTTTTGTAGGCTTTTAAATTTTTCAAAATAAAAATTTGTGGAAAAAAACTAGAACCACAAGGTCCTTCTGGCAAAGAGGGTAATATACTCTCTCAATCTCTAAAGAAGTGTGTGATCTTTTGAAAGACCTAATATTTCTTAAAATCAACTAACGTTCTTAGTGATTTATATGTTTAAGTTATCAACTACAATGGTTTGAAAACAATTCCAACTTGCACAGCTGTGCCCTGAGCTGCAGCTGCATTCAGAAAATGGTGACCGATCAGGGCGGGCCAGTTTCTGGTGAGAGGAAATCAGTACCAGAAGGAAGGATCCAAGGTCTGGACAGAGAGAGAGCTCACACCCTGCACAGAATCCAGGCTCTCCCTGATTTCCTGTGACCTTCCTAGAGAGACCTGAAGGACACCTCTCCAGCCAGAGCTGTGTGAGTTCAGATGTTTTCTGGCACAGGGAGTCTGCTCCAAACATTCTCCCTGACCTTGGCTTTCAGGTCAGAGGACCTATTTGGTTTGCTTCAGGAGTCTTTGCCTTTGGATTCAATTCAACAGAACCAAAAATGTTTAGGAAGTTTCAGGGTAGGACACTAGGCACTAAAGCTATGAAGATAAATAAGCCAAGAAAGAAATCCTGCCCTGGAGAAACTCAACCTGTAAATAAGTGACTAAGGAACACAAGAAAATTGTTAAGATTGGGGTTATATCGAAGAAAACACTGAGGAGAAACAAATATAGCAGAGAGGCCCAAACATCAGGAAAGCCATACTGTAAAGGGCATATCCGGGCTGGATGTTAATTGCTTTTCTAGGAAGGCAGGGCAGTCCAAGTTCAGGAAACAGCACAGGCCAAGACTTGGAAGGGTCAAAGGATTGACTTCTTTGGAAACCAGGGAATAGAGTTTATTAGTTAAGAGTATGTGATTGCGGGTGGCAGGTGAGAAAGGATGAAGCAGTTCATCACCCCTGCCTGCTGCCTGGAGAGCATGGTAGATCTCTGAAGTGGATTCCTTATTCATCCCCATCTTGCATGAGAACATCTGATCTCCAAGATGTACTGAACACTCACTATGCACCCTAGGCAATGCAGGGGAATTCTAGCATGAGCAAATCCTTGTACTCCAGAAATTTATAAACCAGTACATGAAGATCATGAAGAATAAGTATCAAGAAAACTCTAACCTAGGAACAATGCATTCAGGGTTCTTAGAAGTATTTTCTAAAATGTATTTTAAAAAGTTGGACTTCATAGAAGGAAGACAGATCTTTCAGTGAAGAAGACATGGAGGAAGAAACCAGGGAAGACTTTCTGTCGGTGGTGGCATAGGAGACAAGTCTTCCATGAAAAACTGGAGGAGGACATTCCAAGGGAAGGATTTAGCCTAATTAAGATGCAGAGATGGCTCAGCAGGTACTGCCCATGGATTCCTAAACACTTCCCTGAGATTTGGAACCAAACATAGTTCTTTGGCTATCTTTGCTACATAGAGCTGAGGGGAAAACATTTTGGTTCAAGCCTGTTTTGTGTTTTCTATTACACTAGTAACCGTGGCTTGGTGGGCTTGCTGCTTGGCAGGAGGTGTGGAGGAAGGGGAGAGAGGACAAGAAAAGTCTGATGGGTAGTGAACCACCTCAGAACTGGCAGTCTGCTTCCTGTGTTCTTAGTAAAGTCCTGCAGTCCAGGGCAGTGACCTGGGGCATTCGGGCTTAAAGTCTGTTGTGTTTACATAACCACACATTCCCTATATAAAGAGGTCCTTGTGAAGTCTGCCAAATCTGTCAGTTCTAGTCACAGTCAGTTCCAACAAGCACCTGACCAAGAAAACTGAGATCAGACTAGGGGTGTGGGAAGGAACTGGTCAAACTAGTTGGGCAGTTTTATTTTTACTGAGCAACATATTTTCAACTGGGGGAAGGACACTAATATTATTTAACCTCTACGAAACTGATGCATATGTACACTGTCTCATATAATCCTTTTAATAATAATAAATAGTATTAATTCAGATGAGTAAACTGAGGTTCAGGGATTAAATAACTTGCTCAAGGTCATCTAGCTGGTAACTGCTGGTGCCCATGACTGAGTCCACAAATATCTAGTTCCTGCTCCACTGCTTGTTGTTCTGTCTCATTAGACAATTGGCAAATTCTCCACTGTAACCCAGGAGACACTTCCCTGCAGATGAAGCTTTAGTCCGACCCTGCTTGTACCCTGCCTGAACTTTGACAATCTAATTTCTCCTCCGTGCACTTTAACACTGCTCTGATGAGTTCTTAACGCTGCTGCCAAGAGGTTTTCTTGGTGTCACGGCTTCCCTTTCTCAAGATGAAGTCTATCTGTTCTATTTTGGAAGACAACCCAAGTCTGTGCTCTCAGCTTTCAAGATGTTTCCCGAGATCCTCCCAGTCAGCTTCCCATTCTGAACTCTTTCAAATGACACATCCTCTCTTGGGCTCGCTGGCTGACGGTCTTAGCCCTACCCCAACTCCTGTCAGCAAGTCCTGCGCCAAGCCACACCCTCTTCTAAAACATTCTCTCTGCCTCAGCCTACCAAATTTGCACCTGGCATTTGGGTTCCTACATTTCACTGTCTCCAAAACAAAGTTCTCATCGGACTTAACTCTGGCTTCTCCAAATTTAAAAAACATTGCCCCTTCCCAGCACCTCTGCCTGGGGATAGCACAACAGGTCCTGCTAAGACAGAGGGCACGGTGTCTCTGTTAGTCAAGTGGCTACTTGGCTTTGTTCCATGGTCTGTACATTCCTACTGCCTGTTTCTTTCTATACAGTCTCTCAAATTATTAATGTTTTAAAATCAAACACTAACTCTTACATCTGTAATACAATGCAAAAGAAAGAGGTATTTAATGGAACAGTTTAAACTGAGGGTGTGCTAGGCTGTTAAAAGCAACAATATAACTGCTCCATCTGTCAAAACAGGACAAAACAGAACAAAAAGCCCACTCCTGCTGCTCTGCAATTTCCGTATTTTTTATAAGAAAATTAATCCTGAGAATGAAAATTCTATCAATTAAATATTAAAAAAGGGTTCATAATTCATCAAAGACTATGAGTTTTATAAGCCAGGAACTATGTTAAAAAAAAAAAAAAAAAGGCCAAGTATTACTCAAAAGCTTACAAACTGCAAAAGGTTAAGTACAGGCTAAAACTCCATTAGGTTCCCAACTTGATCAGTTTATGTAACTCAGAAGGTGGAAAAACTTGGAATCTGGGCCTAAAACAACACTGAATTATTTCCATCCAAGTTACGCTACAAGGAAAAAAAATGTGAAGTTTGAAAACTTTCCTTTCAAAAGCCAGATTTAGACAAACTGAAGGAAAAAGGAATGATGCTGTGAGTCCAGCCCACTGCAGCTTCACAATGACCTATTTTGCCCTTTTCAAGAAGAGCTCTCTTTCCTATTCCTTAAACAGCAGCTGCTTACCTAGTCAGCTCAAAGTCAATGTGAATCCTACGTGGCCGGGTTTATGCCAGGTTCACAAACTATGTTGGTATTGTGTAAACTTCCACGACTGCATGACCTTGGTCACAAGGACTAGCAGTTAAGTCGGCTTGACCAGTGTGGAGAAAATACACAATCAGCAGAAATGCCGCTTAGAAGTACATACTTTATCCAAAGTGGGCAAGAGTCAGAGAGCAAGGCCCACGGGTCACTCTTGCATAAACATGCATGACTGTCACTGTTCTGTCTACCTGGTTGTGCACCTGAACTGCTGGGGCCGACGCTGGCTTTCGTGTGGGCTGAGGATGCCAGCACCACCGACGTCTCAACACAGTTTCAGAGCCATGTGGCCAACTGCCTGTCCAACATCTGCAGCTGGCTGCTGGCCTTGCCTTTGCCCCAGAGGTCTCTGCCAGCAGGGGTAGTGCAGCTGTGCTCACTGCCCAGAAGATGCCAACTCCTGTCCCTGGCCTCAGCCCCACCACAGGAGGTGAGACTGTTGGCAGCATGGGGAGCAGCTGCTTGGTACAGAACCAGGGGCAGAGGCTGAGGGTAGGCAGACTTTTTTTGTCACTCCAGTAATAGCAACTTTGGATGTGGGCTATTCTCCCAAGAGGTGATGAGGGAGGTTATGAGAAACACATATACTGTCACAAAAGTTTGCTATGCCCAACCTAATCTTCCCACATGCACAGCACCATGCTCAAGGAAGCAGAACTATGCCATTTGCTTTGTTTTATTTTTTATTAAGCACTCAAGGATTCTACGGAGAAGGCAATGGCAACCCACTCCAGTACTCTTGCATGGAAAATCCCATGGACAGAGGAGCCTGGTGGGCTGCAGTCCATGGGGTCGCGAAGAGTCGGATACGACTGAGTGACTTCACTTTGACTTTTCACTTTCATGCATTGGAGAAGGAAATGGCAGCCCACTCCAGTGTTCTTGCCTGGAGAATCCCAGGGACGGGGGAGCCTGCTGGGCTGCCGTCTATGGGGTCACAGAGAGTCGGACACGACTGAAGCAACAGCAGCAGCAGCAGCAAGGATTCTAAGGTCATTACCATTAGGATGGCCTATGTCACAGCAAAGGGTTAAAAGATGAACTGAACTGATCCGATTCCCTCTCTCCGGACTCCAACTAGAAATATGAAATCAATTTGCCCCCTGGAAGCACAGAAAGGAGCACATATGCAGAGAAGAGCTGACTCATGATGATGCGGAACATTACAAGGAAGAATTAATAGTGCCTACTGTTCAAATCTCTGCAGCCTGCCACCCCCGAGCACAGTCTCCATGACACCTGGTTGTATCATGGCTCCTATTTTGGGGCTTTCCTTGTTCCTCATAACCATAACCTTAATTTGAAGGAGCACAAATGAACTCTCTGATCCTTGCAGTCAAAGACCTTGCCTACAGAGCAATGCACTCACATGCAGAAACAGCGTGGCATCACCCAAGAGGCAGGATCTTCTGGTTAAGCTACAGCTAAAGGGCAGCTCAGACCTATAGCCTTCACCTAAACCAGCTCTTTGGAAATATCCTCAGCTAGTTAAGTGTGACCAACAGAAGAGAAGAACTCAGGAAAAAGCCAAGGATCACTTTCAGTTTTAAATAGCTATGAAAGCATGACCATGGATCATATAGCTTAAGTTGCTAAGTTTTATATAAAATCCAGCCTTCCAAATAATAGCATAAGTTATCAGACTATATACTTTAGGTCTATTTACCCTTCCCACAAATTACACACCCTAGCAAAACAAAAACTACTTTTTTTGATAATTCACCAGGTGAAATAGTATATACTACTGGTCAGCCAGGTTCAAGTCTATCTAATAAGAGCTGTGTGCTCTTAGCAAAAGACACATCACGTCTTTGAGTCCCAGCTTAAAATAAAGGCTGGATTAGAATGAGATGCTCTTTAGGGCAGCTCTAACATCTGATGGACTCTGCTTCTCTCTGCACAAGTAATGAACTCATCATTCGCAAAGATAAAATCCACTCATTGAGCAAATATCTGAGGGCTAGCCACTGACGCAGGTGTGTAAGGTACTGAGCAGAGAACAAAATCCCTGGTCTTATCAAATTTACACTCCAAGGTGGAAAACAAAAAAACACATACAATTTTTTTTTCAGGTTGTGATAAGTATACCTTATCACAAGGAAAAATAAATAGTGAGGGTGGAAAATAAAAATAAAATGAGAGTGAGGACTAGACAGCAAGAGAAGAGAGGGGCTGCTATTTGAGATACGGAAGTCAGGAAAGATCTCTCTGTGAAGGTGACATTTCAGCAGAGTCTGTCTATGGGAAGAGAGGAGCAATCCATTTAGAAATCTGGGTCAAGACGGTTTCAGACAAAAGGAAGTTTCAGACAAAAGACTAAGACCCTGAGAAGACTTTGTGTACTTCAAGGAAGAGCAAAGGAGTCAGTGTGGCCAGAGAAGGTAAGGCAGAAAATGACTGGAGATGATGTCAAAAAATACCCAAGATTCAACAGACAAAGAGGACCCAAGAGGAAAAGGTTTAAACTTCAAGTACAAGAGTCAGATCAATGTGCTTTCTGGCTTCTGTAGGGGTCCATTACATTCCAAACACATAGGCAAAAAGGTAAGTCCACAACTGCAATGTACCATTCATCTGACTTAAAACTAAGCAAAAAAATGTGCTGCAGATGTCCAAATTAGCATAAACTTCATAAAGAAAATTGGTTTGGGAAGCCATGTGATATCAAATCCGGAGTCATTAGGACTTTCATTTCTTTCAACTCTGGTTAAGCTTCTGCTGCAAATTTATCCTAAAGAAGAATCATACGAAAGGATATATTAACAGAAGCATTACTTATAATAGCCTACATGACCAACAAGCAAGTAAATTATGGTGTAATAATAGGTGAGGCAGCTACTTAAAAAATAAGAAAATTAAGCAGAAACATGGGAGGAAGGAGAATAAAAAACTGTAACTCTGCTATTATTATACTCCCACAAAAAAGATATATATGAATAAAGACTGGATGGAAACAAAAACGATGACAGTGGCTCTGCTAAGGAGGCAGAATTATTCTTTTTCCTTATAGAATAACACTTATTCACTGCAAAACAGATTGCTTTCTACTTCATTACAATACTAAGGCCTTGAATTAGGATAACAACAGAAATTACTATGATCCTGTACTTGACAAGAGAGCCACACGCATCTCTACTCCATGAAGGACTGCTCAGTAACCCTAGCGTATCTGCAGGTGCTGACTGTTGTTGCTCGAAGCTTCTTTCCTTTAGCCGCCATGGTCACAGACACAACGCCAGTCCTTCACTCCACTTCATCTCTATTGCCATGGCCTCTTTCTTTCTGGTTCCTGACAGAACTTACTCATGGCTTTTCACTTTCTTCTCCCTCCTCTCTATAAACTTGACTCTCAAGAGATGTGTACCTGCAGCTTCAGACTCTTCCCAAACTCCCCAGCCACAATGTCAAGTGCCCGTGAGGAATTTCCTCTCAGATAAGATGTGAGGACATACCAAACTCTGCATGTTTTTAATCAGATCAACACCACACCAAACTGGTTTTCTCTCTGTTGACTGTCCTACATTCAACAGTGCCAATTCTCCCGTTCAGTGGGCCTATCTTTTAACACGTGATGGTGAACAAATTACACTCTTCTGATTTCTTACTCTTTAACATGGGGCTAATAAGGGCGCCTATCTTGTGGAGTTTAAAATAAGATTAAGCACAGAAAATAGTAACCCACTCACTGCCTAGCTGACAACAAGTCCTTAATAAACATTTGCCATCCTAATTATCATTATTCTAGCCCCCAGAATAATTATCATTATCTTACCTCTTTTATCCCTGTCTAGCTTTTAAGACTCAGTTCTTGCACAGCCCACCTGTGTCCCTGCCATGGAAGTGTGAAGTCTTAACCCCTGCAGCACCAGGGAAGTCCCCAGCCCATGATAATCTATTCCTCCTCTGGATGCCTAGGATTTTCTTTTACTCATTTGTCATTAACCATAAGTTGATCTGTATTTTCTTTAATAAAAATAACATCACTCATAAACCTACTGTATGCCAGGATGATTTTAAGTACTACACATGGATTCATCCATTTTAGTCCTCATCACAACTTTATGAAGTAGGTACTCATATTACCTCTCTTTTACAGGTGGTGCAACTAAGGAATAGAAAGGCTGAACATCATGCTTAAGGTCATACAACTAAGAGGTGGGGTAGCCCAGCAAGTCTAGTTCCCAAATTCATGGTCTTTACCATTACTTAATGTTTCACATCTGTGTTCTCACGTCTCCTCTGAAAAACTGCAGTCTTCTCAAAAACAAGAATGGTTTCTTCTCTAGATGCCCCACAAGGCCGGAGAGTATAGACTCTTCCACAGACAGACGGGCAACAAATATTAGATGGATTGATAATCTCAATGTTACCTGATCATCTGCACCGGGACGCAGGCCCTCTATCGCACTTATTCTGTTCTCTCACCATCCACTTGTAGTAACTATCTTCGAATTACCTTAGCAACCAAGCTACCTACATAGTGATGTTGATTAGCATTTTGTATGAATGCAGGGATTGGTTCATGTGCTAACATTTGGGAGAACCTCTCTTTCCAGCACTCACAATTTCAACTCTGCTATTTCAGAACTAAAAAGCATGAAGATGCAATGTCAGGAAAATTCCTCAATATTCTGATTAGCTGAATCTCTTTTCATCATCAAGAGCCAAATGCAGAAAACACAAAGCAAGACTTTGCTTTAGTTTTATCAGTAACTATTTGGAAGTATGTTAAATTGATACTTCTATTTGACTCAACTCCATTCTGTCTTTACCCCAAACACCACAGAAATGCCTTTATATCTACTCTCTCTGGGAGACTAGAACAATTGAGGGAAGGGAAAAAAACTGTATTTCTTTCCAAGGTTTCTTCTGCATCATTTTCTCCTTCATCACAACATTCCAACCACACTTCCTTCATTTCTTCAAAGGAAATAAAGCCCTTTTCTCACTATTTCCCACATGGTATTCCTCTGGTTGAAAATAGCTTCCCTACACTTTCTAGCTAACTCCTCAATAATCAGTTCTACCTAATCCCTGTTTTCTCAAAGAAACTCTATATCCTCAGTCTAAACTGAAGTCCTCTTTTTAAAAGTCACTGCATTCTCCATTTTTCCTTCAGAGAACTATTGTAGTTTGTAACTGTGTTATTTTATGATTTCCCCCAGAGGACTCTAAAGTTCAGAAGGTCTGAGAACACATCATGAAGACACAATATGCCTTCCATGCTTTCTTCCTTCCATGTTCTCAGAGGTGCTCTGGAGAACACCAAGCAATGACCTGCTTGTGGCCCACACACAAACTGTTCCAAAGGGTTCTGCATATCCTCAAAGAGGTGATCAAATGCCTCAGTGGCTTTGTGCTGTTGAGAACCCCAGTCTCCATCCCCTCTCACTCTGCTGGCCCAACAACACTTAAGAGAACAGCTGACGTATGTGGTCGCTGATTCTTTACATAGATATTAAGCTCTCCATAGTTCAATGAAATGGCCATGGTTTGACAAACTGTACTCCAAATCTGTACAGGCATACCTGCTGGATACACGAATGATTCTGTTTATTTCACTAGGCACACATGTTCTAAGAAAAAAACAGAAGGACTTCATAGTGTATGGTTCTTATTTTCCTCTTATGTACACATAAGCCTAAAGCATAAAGCCAAAGAAACTGTGCCTAATGGCCAAGCTGCAGGGACCTAAGAAAAGTATAACTGACAAGAGGAGTATTACCAAAAAAGCACTGACCTGAATCAAAACCCGAGGAATTCAAAGAAAAGCAGAAACAGCACGAGGGGGCATTATTAACAAGGCACAAAACAGTTTGGAATAAACTACTTAGGTGTCCCCAGTGTTCAAAGCAATGGGCATGGAATCTCAAAGCTACTTCAACCTTGGACTAACACCAAATTTCTTTAGGTCCTTCCAAAATAGGTCAACCTTCAGACTTTGGCTGAGAGCAAAACACAACAGGAGCCAAAAGTTTAATAATTATTTCTCCTCCTTGACCCCAAAATCACCAGAGAGGCAAGCTGCTCTCTGAGGATGCAAGCCTGAGGACCAAAATCAGGGGATCCAGATTCTCTGCTTGGCCTGGCTCTCACTAGTCCATCTCAACACTTAACCTCAGTCATAAAATAAGGGCAACTTCTCTAATGTCCTATAATTCTATGTTATTGTGCTGTTAAATAGGAAGGGCACCCAAACCATGGAGAGTTCACAGAGCTGCTGAGCTCTATACTGCTCATACCAACCCAAATGTTTTCTCTTTAACTCTCAGAGACAAATTTAAGCGGGATGTTGCGGAGATGACACATGTACCAAAAAGGCAGACAAGAATAATGGTGGTCCATTATGCATAAAATATGAGTAGAGATGTGAAAATATTTAGTTTGGAAAAGAGAAGAGAAGACTTGAAGGGAACTGATAGTCCTTGATGTACCCAAAAACATGTCACAACAATGACTTACTCTGTTTTACTTTATTGGACACAACTGACCAATGGGTAAAGACTGTATGACCATATACATGCTTATTTTCACTGTTACTTTTACAGTGATCATCTCCAACAGAAGAACAAAATTTAATAATCAGTTATGTCTACATAGACTTCCTCTGAAATAAATGCCTCCTTTGTCACTGGATGTCTCAGAAGGTAAACAATTCTCTGGGCTACAGAAGTCAATAAACTTTCTGCAAAGAGATTTGAGGGCCACATAGAGTCTCTATTACCTATTCTTCTCTGTGTATGTGTTTTTACAACACTTAAAAACATAAAAACCATCTTGAGCTCACAGGCGAAACAAAGAGAGTTTGTTGACTCATGTTCTACAGGTGTGCTGCCCAATAAATATGAGTCACACATGTAATTTAAAATTTTCCAATATCTACATTTACAAAGCTAAAAATAAGAAACAGGTGAAGTTAATTTTAATATATTTTAATCCAATATATCAAAAAAACTATCATTGTAACATGTAAACAAAATTACTAATGAAATCCTTTACCTTTTTAAAAAATAAGTCTTTGAAATTCAGTGTAGAGAAACAAGAGAGATGACCTTTCAACCAATACTGAATTCTAATGATTCAAATCAATAAGGAAAAAAAGGAACTGTCAATAAATGACAGCTGGGACAGCAGGCATACTACCTGGAAAAACAAAGGTGGATCTTTTCTTGTTCCTTACTCCATTATCAATCCCAGACAGAAATGAAATGTCAATGAAATAAAGTAAAATAATAAATTCAAAATGCCAGAAAGGATGCTATTTTAACCATTCAGATTGGCAAACATTGAAAAAGAGCCATATCTTCAGACCGTCAACAGAACAAATTTTCACAAATTAGGTACTACCAGTCCATGGGGTTGCTAAAAATTGGACATGACTGAGCAACTTCACTTTCACTTTTCACTTTCATGCATTAGAGAAGGAAATGGCAACCCACTCCAGTGTTCTTGCCTGGAGAATCCCAGGGATGGGAGAGCCTGGTGGGCTGCCGTCTATGGGGTCGCACAGAGTCAGACACGACTGAAGTGACTCGGCAGCAGCAGCAGTGGAATATAAATGTGTATGGTTTGTTAAGGCAAGCTTGGCAGTATGTATAAACATGTACCTCACTTTTGCAAATTCACCCTAAGATGTCATTAGAAAAAAGCAAAAAAATAAAGCCACAAGGATATTCACTGAAGCAGCATCCATGAGAAAAAACAACTGAAAGCAACTTAAATGTCCTCAATTTAGTTCAGTTCAGTCACTCAGTTGTGTCCGACTCTTTGTGACCCCATGAATCGCAGCACGCCAGGCCTCCCTGTCCATCACCAACTCCCGGAGCTTGCTCAAACTCATGTCCGTCGAGCTGGTGATGCCATCAGCCATCTCATCCTCTGTCGTCCCCTTCTCCTCCTGCCCCCAATCCCTCCCAGCATCAGAGTCTTTTCCAATGAGTCAACTCTTCGCATGAGGTGGCCAAAGTATTAGAATTTCAGCTTTAGCAGTCGGACACGACTGAGC
>NW_011494744.1:2551351-2558948 GCF_000754665.1 Bison bison bison | reverse complement strand
CTCCAACACCACAGTTCAAAAGCATCAATTCTTCGGCGCTCAGCTTTCTTCACAGTCCAACTCTCACATCCACACATGACCACTGGAAAAACCATAGCCTCGACTAGACGGACCTTTGTTGGCAAAGTAATGTCTCTGCTTTTCAATATGCTATCTAGGTTGGTCATAACTTTCCTTCCAATGAGTAAGCGTCTTTCAATTTCATGGCTGCATTCACCATCTGCAGTGATTTTGGAGCCCAGAAAAATAAAGTCTGACACTGTTTCCACTGTTTGCCCATCTATTTCCCATGAAGTGCTGGGACCAGAAGCCATGATCTTAGTTTTCTGAATGTTGAGCTTTAAGCCAACTTTTTCACTCTCCTCTTTCAATAGGACTGACTAAATAAAACAAGGTCATTAAGGATAATGTAAATTTCTTATAGAAAGATGTTGACATTGCTGGGGGGAAATGAAGGTTATTAAATATTAGCATATATACTGTGATCCCAATTATGTAAAATTTTAAATTTCATATAAATGTATGTATTCATAAAGAGATATAAGAAAGATATTTAATAAAATGTATACATTTAATAAAATGATCATCTCTGACAGAGGTATATTTGGGTTAATTTTATTTGGACATGATCATAGATGTGCTTATTTTCATTTTTATTTTTCACAATGATCATTCTGCACCTTTTATCCCAGAATCATTTTTATAACCTTCTCAGAATGATTTTTTTTTCAACCAGCACTCTTAAAAATATCTCTTACACATGTCTAAAGCACAATAGTGTTGGTTGTTTATAAGATGTGTTTGAAATTTAATTTTAAGAATAAATACATACTCAGTCTCAGGGAGGCAGAGGGAAGGTATCTTTTATACATGTCATTTTATAGAGTGTATCACACGCACCACAGCATGATGGATACATTCTTTCCCTAAAATGACAGCTGCCTTCATTCACATGTGCAACTAGTACTCTCAGGAACATCTTTTTATACATGTGACTTTACAGAGTGTATTACATGCAGCGCAGTGAGATGAACTCATTCATTCACTGAAATACCAGGATTCTGACTCAACGAACCATTAAGCATTGTTAAAAACATGTTTTAAATATTTCTTTAGTGTCAATATATGCACCACAAAGTGAATACTTTCCTTCACTGAAATAATCAGCATGATGATTTTTATCTTTTTAGACTAATATAAAACTTATTTTTAATTTTAAAAAATTACTGGAGAGGATTAACAGAAGAAAGTTAAAAGCAAATAACCTTATATTTAGTGAATAAATTATTTTCATAGAAATACAGTGGGGAGAAGTACAGGTGACAAATCTAATAAACCAGAGATAAAAGGAAGCCTCCTGCCATTTCTAGGCTAAGCTATAATTCAATTCCTGTACAAGGCACAGGAAGGACAGGTATTTAGACTCCATCTTCTTGCGGTGAGTACTGTTACACAATAACACACATCAAAGCCCAATTCCTTAGAGATGAAGGACATCCTTGAAACATGCAGACCATAACACAAGAAGAAAACTTTCTCTGTAGCTCAAAACACTCTTCAATATAAATGTTGGAACATACCCAGAATTAATACCATCAGAAAAGTTACCTAGATTCCACAAAACGATAAACTAAAGTGATATATTTTTCATGCCCTCATAAACCATCAAAAAAGCCTACCAAAAGTAAGGAAAGCAAGGTCATGGAAAGGGAAGCAAGGTCATGCTACTTTGCCCTCTACCCATCACCAGGCTAAGTCACTTAAGACACAGTCATGGATAAAGGTAATTTGACATAATGTCAGTCTTCTATCACTAGCTGTTCCAAGTTTGGGGTTTTATAAGATCTATAAAACTACAGGGCTAGGGCTACAAATAAAATTTTATTCAAAATAATCTTCTCCATTGTTGACAATCCTCAAAACCCTAGATCTTTTCTTCCAATTAATGAAAAGTTAGCCAAGGCTCCTTCACAGCAGACTCACAGGATCTCATTGTCAATAAAAGTAGATGCCCTGAAACAATCAGTATGCTCCTGGGGGAACTGTCTCCAAGACAATCAACATTAAAATGATTTCTTATTGGGGGGAAAAGTCAAAAGCTATTTCCAGAGTTAAAATGATGCATTTTATTGAACTATCACGCTAGTTCTCCAACCGGCGAACAGTGCAGACATTTTAAGCGCATTACCTTTAGGAGGAAAATACGACTTGCTTTCAGCTTTGTGAGGCCAGTCTACCACAAGAGGTCCAAACCTGCGAAAGCTGGCCGTGATCTCATCTACAAAACAGAGAAGGAATGTTAGCAGAAGAGAAAAACATACTGTAGACAGAATAGCATCAAACATATCTTTTTATTTGAAAATGTTTTTTGAGAGCTGTTTTCTAAAGCATTCTTTACAGAAGTCAAATTTATTAAGTGAAATACCACTGTTGGGGGTACATTTGGTTATCTACTATCAACCATGCAGAACGTGTTTCAAACTATAATTCATTTCCCTTCACTTTCACTAAGCCTGATATAAAGAATCTGGAAGAAAAAAAAATCTGACATTAGCAAAGGTGACTACTCTGTCAAAGAAAAAGGGGACTGTAAAGATAGGAATGTTCTCTGTTTTTAGAAAAAAAAAGGCAAAATACACAAAATATTTAAAATACATTTCTACTTATGTGAAGTAATCTGAGATTATTAATCTCAGATTATTATTATTGATGTAAGATTCTTTTAGAAATAGATACTATTCTTTTGGTGAGGAGCAGGGACAATAAGTGACTTAAGGGTAAGAAAAAACTAAAAGCCAATGGCCTCTTTCTCTTACACGTATCTACCACACATCCTATAAAGAAAACATTTCAAAAGTTATAGCTTAACAGACTTATCTTTACCTTCTGACTTTTGATTCAAAGCAGAAGGTTGTAACAGAGGTCCTAATCAGTTTTAAGCTGCCACTCTCTCAGGACAGGGAAGCCTGGTGTGCTGCAGTCCATGGGGTCGCAATGAGTCAGACACGACTGAGCGACTAAACAACAGCCATGACCAAAACCTTTGTCTTAAAGAAAAATCCAAGGGGTTTTTCATTAACAGGTATCTCTATAGATGAGATTAACACTAGTCAAAGAATAGTTTAGAGAAAAATGAGCCCTCAGCTGTGTATAACTTCAAAGCAGTTAAGCCTAAAGTAAAACCATTTCTCTCATTATGAAAAAAAGAAAATCAAGATAAATTAAGAGAAATGTTATAGCTTGAATAACACTGGCAAAACAATTGTTTTAACAATATTTTTAAAGCAGATCCAAAGGCTACTAGAACTAGAGTTGCTTTATTCCCTTGAGTTAACTCTGTCACAATTCTATTTCATTCTTCTATTCAACAAATATTTACTGACAACCTATGTGTTGACCAGCTTTAGGCACTAGTGAAACTC
This sequence comes from Bison bison bison, assembly GCF_000754665.1. Classification (NCBI taxonomy): domain Eukaryota; kingdom Metazoa; phylum Chordata; class Mammalia; order Artiodactyla; family Bovidae; genus Bison; species Bison bison. Next base: position 2,555,526 of record NW_011494744.1, on the reverse strand, counting down.
ACTTTTGGATTGCTAGTATCTCAAACATATTATTAAGAAATATTCTCATTAGCCTCAGTTCTTTCAAAGGCAAGAGGGGTTATTTCATTAACAGGTATCTACATTAAAATATGAAATGGTATGGTGTGATGCATAGGAACAAAGTTCTGGAATCAGATGGATTTTGATTCCAACCGCACCACTAGTTACATAACTGTTTCTCTCTGATCCTTAGTTTCCTCATCTACAAAATGGAGTTGGCAGGAGATGACTTAGAGGAGAGCTGTGGAGTTTAAAAGAGATAATATAAAGCACTTAGCACACAATGGGCTTACTGGAAGAGTTTCGTAAATATTAGCTCTCATTATCATTTAAAAATGTGACCCAAAATTAATAACAAGGAAATGAGAAGCTGTTTGGAGACTGCCATGTCTGAAGAGCAGACCAGAGGTGCACAGTCTCTTTCTTTTCCATCTACTGAGCATCCTCATCTCCTGACACTAAGACATGAAAGTCCTAAAGCTGTCTTCGAGAGGAGAGGTAGGGTCGGATCACACGAGTAATAACTCTGGCCTTCATTAAGCCATTAGTGAGTGCATGGTACCTTCATCGATATCAGGAGGAAGGCCTCCAACAAACACCTTTCTAGAGTAGCGCTCTACTCGCTCCCCGTTCTGACAGCGAGTGGGAGAACTTAAGCCAGATGACAAAGACTGATCGCCGTGACTGTCGTCCAGGAAGGCATCTTCAAAGGGAAAGAGAGAAGATCGACCTGAAACAAATGCGGGAGTTTCTATGGTTAAAAGTAGTTTCCTAGACAACACGTGTTTTATTAGGAGCCAAAGCACAGAATGAAGCATTCCAAAAAATACATCCTAAACTGTGATTTTTTTTTTTTAAGTATTTATTTATTTGGCTGTGCTGGGCATGCAGGTTCTTTGATCTTTAGTTGCGGCATGTGGAATCTAGTTCCCTAACCAGGGATCGAACCCAGGCCCCCTGCATTGGGAGTGCAGAGTCTTAGCCACTGGACCACCAGGGAAGTCCCAAACACTGATTTTTTTCAATAGAATAAGCAACTGCAGATTACCATGTCTAGACAAGTTTATAGCATCAATTTAAAAAAAAAAAAAACTTTTTTATTTTGTATTGAGGTATGGCCGCTTAACAATGTAGTGATAGTTTCGGGTGAACAACAAAGGGATTCAGCCATACATATATGTGTATCCATTCTCGCCCACACCCTACCCCCCTCCCATCTAGGCTGCTACATAGCATTGACCAGAGTTCCATGTACAGCATCATTTTTTGTGTAAAGGTATGTACAGCACAGAAGTGACCGGATGGATACTAAGCAAGAAGCATAAAAAACCGCAGCTGTTTTTTGCTGCTAAAAAATATCACTATATTTTACTCATACAGCCCCTATCTCTGCTGCTAAGAGTATTCAGCAATCACTTTCCCTTTACCCAGGCATTTCTTAAAGGGAAGAATAAGATAAATCTTTATTCACAGATTTTGATTGCTCTTTATGGTAACCTCAGAGGCTCAGTTCTAAAGACTGGCCCTGATAGGCAGGGGGATAGTAAACTGATGACAGAAGCTGAGAGCAGGACTAAAAATGATCAATTTGTCCCTGACATTTCAAGTTACTCCCATTTGGAAATGAACATCTACAATAATAAAAGATGGGACAAGTGAATGAAAACATATAAATTAAGATGTGGATATACAGATGTAGATGTGGTTGTGACTAAGCTGTATTTTATATCATTCAAAAAAATGATTTCCATTGTTAATTCTATAGTCTGAGAAGCAAAGGCCCCTACCCTCTCCACATGCGATTGGGAAGATGCCAGAAGTTAAAATTTGTTAATAAATACAACACAATAGTGCCATCTGGCATTACAAAATAAAATTTAAGTTTAAAAAATATATGTATTTTTTCCAGTTTGAGTCAGTGAGTTCCTGGTAAAACTTTCCATTAGGTTCTACTCTAAAAATGAATTATCTTGAACTTTCTAACTTTTGAAAATGAGAAAAACTCCCCTCTAAAATAAATTCATACACTTTTCAAAAAAAGGACACTGTCTTTCTCATTTAGTCTCTCCACTCTATATTTCCCTGAGACCTAGGTTCTGCATCACTATAGCCAACTCTCTAAAACAGAATATAAATAGTCTTAGAAAAATACTAAAAATTTATTTCTTTTATAAAAAAAAAGTTACTAATATAAGTCTGTTTATTTTATGAACAACCCAGGTGGTATACGAAAGGCACTGTTTTGATGTTGAGAGTTAATAAATAAAAGGACCAAAGAATTTTTTGTTCCACTCTTCCCAGCTAAGCTACAAAGAAACAGAACACAATTTGTCACTTCATGTCACCTAGCTTTTTTAGCCTGGCAAGGGCAAACAAGAGACAGTAAATTCTCATCCCCTGATGTCTGTTTTGTTCAGTGGGAGTAAAAGAACTAGATCTGCAACAACTATAGGCAAAACAAGCTTCCCAAAGACACCCAGAGATGTTCGCCCATGGCTGGCGGGTTTGCTTTTCATGTAGTCCACACTCAGTGAACTATGTCTCTGCTGTGACAAGCGTACATCCAAACCAGCATTTCCCACCTTTGTTCCTATCACCAACTCCTACACTCAACAACAGTAACATGAGATGCTCAGAAAACAAAGTCTGGTGGGGGAGAGGTTGGGAGAACTAAATAATATTGGAAAATACTACACACATTATGCCCTTCCCAGAGATTCACAAGCCATATTAGAATACAAAGATTGGGGAAAGTTCTGTAGTAAAATAACTTAATCTAGTATTACCTGAATTTAAGATAAAGGAAATCTTAACATACTATGTAACTCAGTGGAAAACACCTGTAGAATTGTTTATCCACATTTGGAGAACATCACACAAATAAGAGCTATTTGGTAGTCCCTGCCCAAGAAATCAAGTCTGGGGAGAGAGAAAGGCAAGCACATAAATTATCAAATGCGACCATGCATACGTACTCAGTCGTATCCAATTCCTTGGACCCCATGGACAGGTCCTCTGTCCATGGGATTTCCCAGGCAAAAATACTGGAGTGAGTTGCCATTTCCTCCTCCAGGAGATCTTCCTGACCCAAGGAACGAACCCAAGTTTCCTGCATTGGCAGGCCGATTCTTTACCACTAAGCCACCTGGGAAGCCCAATTATCAAATAGAGGCAGAAATACTAAGAGAAGACTTTACCAAATGATGCAAGGCACAATTTACTGCTCTATGGAAAATGGTAGGGCAGGGGCTTCAAGGAGCTTCAGAACGATTTCACAGGAGGGCAATTTTGAGCAGAATCTTGTGGGAGTTACAGTTTCAAACATGAAGAATAAGAATCCATAGAGAAAGAACTTTCAAAACAGCTCTTATCTTTCCCGCCAAGCCTGCTTCTCTAACATTCCTACAATCTCAATGAAAATAACTATTCGGGCTTGCTGCCCCGGAACCCACAGCGGCAGGTAGCTGGGGGTGGGGGGGCGGCCTTGGTGTAGGGGCTGTGGCGGTGCGCGGGGACCCGGTGCGGTGGCTGCGGTAGCTGCGGAGCTGACGAGAAACTGCTAAAGTTCCTGTGGACACAAAGTAGAATTTCATAAGAACATAATGGATGGAGAAGAGAAAACCTATGGTGGCTGTGAGGGCCCTGATGCCATGTATGTCAAATTGATATCTTCAGATGGTCATGAGTTTATTGTAAAGAGAGAACATGCACTAACATCAGGAACAATAAAAGCCATGTTGAGTGGCCCAGGTCAGTTTGTGGAGAATGAAACTAATGAAGTCAATTTTAGAGAGATCCCTTCACATGTGCTATCGAAAGTATGCATGTATTTTACCTACAAGGTTCGCTACACTAACAGCTCCACGGAGATTCCTGAATTCCCAATTGCACCTGAAATTGCACTGGAACTGCTGATGGCTGCGAACTTCCTAGATTGTTAAATAAAGTAAATTATAATAATAAACTGTTAACTCTTTTTCAGTATTTAATACCTGTAGTTCAGTTAGTAATTTTTTCATATATAGCATGTTGCCTGTGTGCAGTTGAACTTTAAAGTTCATTGCAAAGCAGATTATCTTCTGTTCTTTTGCATAGCAATCAGAGTTGAAGTTTGTTTGCTACATCAACGAATTAAGGACATTTTCACAAATTGA
>NW_011494744.1:2550392-2551251 GCF_000754665.1 Bison bison bison | reverse complement strand
TCCTACATTAAGAGTTGCTGCCTCTCCCTCTGGTTCACTAACCTCCAATGACACAGGCCTCCTTAGATATTTCTGTTATTCTTCCCTGCCTCAGGCCTTAAGGAAAAGGTGTTCGCCCACCCAACTCCTACATTAAGAGTTGCTGCCTCTCCCTCTGGTTCACTAACCTCCAATGACACAGGCCTCCTTAGATATTTCTGTTATTCTTCCCTGCCTCAGGCCTTAAGGAAAAGGTGTTCGCCCACCCAACTCCTACATTAAGAGTTGCTGCCTCTCCCTCTGGTTCACTAACCTCCAATGACACAGGCCTCCTTAGATATTTCTGTTATTCTTCCCTGCCTCAGGCCTTAAGGAAAAGGTGTTCGCCCACCCAACTCCTACATTAAGAGTTGCTGCCTCTCCCTCTGGTTCACTAACCTCCAATGACACAGGCCTCCTTAGATAGTTCTGTTATTTTTCCCTGCCTCAGGCCTTAAGGAAAAGGTGTTCGCCCACCCAAAACAAACACCCTCCTCTCAACTCCCCAGTTTTCTAATTAAGTCCTATTGATTCTTCAGGTCTAGGCTAAAAAGTCAGTGAAACTCAACTGGAACTTTCCTGACCTTCTAGATTAGAATAGATGCCCTTTCCCATCCATTTACAGCACTTTTTCCTAACATTTTTTTTCCCTAGTTACCATTATGGTATCATATGGGTTTTAACTTGGTATGTCGTTCCCCGACCCCATGAAACTGTAAGCTCTGTTAGGACAAGGACCAATTTAATCTTGTTCACCATTATATTTTCACGTCCTAATAAGGGCATACAAAATAGGTATTCAATAAGTGTTAACAGTGAGGCAGCAGACAAGAAAGGAAAA
>NW_011494744.1:2527795-2550292 GCF_000754665.1 Bison bison bison | reverse complement strand
AACCATAGCCACATGGTCAACAAGTAAATTACACGTGCATTTGGTTTCATGTACATTGTGCATTTTGGCGAATCCAAAGTACTGTACTTTCACTGACTATAAAGTTTCCTTTACAATATTCATTCTTACATAGTCCCTTGTAGGTACACTTCTCATTATTTAAATATGCTTTAAAAGACTCCTGAACTTCATCTAGATCCTAAGAACAAGACTTCTCTGAACTATTTCAGTCTTCCTCCACTCGGCTGAAATGTTATAAAATACTAAAACCTGAAGAGATGCAGTGCAGATCTTATAATGCACTTTGATATGGTTTATCATCTTCTTTTAACGCATTTCCCAGTAGACAGGATGTCATAATCTGGATCTTCTGCTGAAGTCAAACTTAAAAGAGAGGCCTTTCAGCTTCTGTACTAAGACAAAATTTTTTTAAGAACTATAAGAGTGTCTCTGCTTAGTCATGGGGAAAGCAGCACTAGAGTTGGATTTACTATAGTCTTTATCTTAGTAGCAAAACAAAGCCGTCACTACAGGGTCTATAAATTAAAACCTTTAGCTTCTTTGAGACTGGTTTAATATGGACCAGTTTTTCTGGAACTTGCAAAGACCACGAACAACCAAGATCTATAAAAGTAATTTTTCCACTTAGAAGACCTAACATTGTACTTTCCAGCTTATTGAAAGCAGTTAAATATAAATGTTAATTGCATATATTTTAGTAACTTCTTAAGACATACTGGTATATATTTTAGTATAGAAGATTATCAAGTACAAGAATTATATTCTGCTACTTGGTGACAAATAATGCCAATTATAAACCTAAGTGATGATCTTAAAGGTCAAGGTAATAGCTAGAATAAAGTTTAACTCTGACCCACTTCAGTAGGTTACTTTGTATGTTAGATCCAGAAGTAACCTCAAATTTAAAATATTGAAAAAGAACTGAAAGATTAGGAAAACTGTGTATCTTGTGGCAAATGACACTTGCATGTTAATAAAGATTATTGACTGAAAAAAAAAAAGAAAGTAACTATTCGCATTCAATTCAATCATGAAATCTAGGAGTCAATCCTGACATCCCTTTCTTTCATATTCCACATCTAATCCGTCTCTCACTAAGTCCTACAACCTCATGCTACAAAATAATTCTTCATTCAGTTCTCTCTACCTTCAGTCCTAACACCCTGGTCCATACTGCCATCATCTCTCCCCTGAACTAACAGTCTCAAGAGTCTATATAATAACTTACTCAATCTGCTAATTCCTACCTTGTACTCCACAATGCTTTCTCTACAAAACAGCCAAGGTTACCATTTTCCAATATTAATCTGAACATGACCACACTCTTTGCCACATCCCCCTAATTTGGGGATAAAGTACAAAAATGTCTCTGTAAACTGTAAGGCCTCTGCCTAACCCTCCTACATTAAGAGTTGCTGCCTCTCCCTCTGGTTCACTAACCTCCAATGACACAGGCCTCCTTAGATAGTTCTGTTATTTTTCCCTGCCTCAGGCCTTAAGGAAAAGGTGTTCGCCCACCCAAAACAAACACCCTCCTCTCAACTCCCCAGTTTTCTAATTAAGTCCTATTGATTCTTCAGGTCTAGGCTAAAAAGTCAGTGAAACTCAACTGGAACTTTCCTGACCTTCTAGATTAGAATAGATGCCCTTTCCCATCCATTTACAGCACTTTTTCCTAACATTTTTTTTCCCTAGTTACCATTATGGTATCATATGGGTTTTAACTTGGTATGTCGTTCCCCGACCCCATGAAACTGTAAGCTCTGTTAGGACAAGGACCAATTTAATCTTGTTCACCATTATATTTTCACGTCCTAATAAGGGCATACAAAATAGGTATTCAATAAGTGTTAACAGTGAGGCAGCAGACAAGAAAGGAAAACACCATGTGCAAATAAATAAATGTTGGAACACAACAGATGGGTTTGAGGATCCTTCTGGGATCCTGTTCCCAGAAGACTGAGATCTCTTCTCTTGCTTCTGATTGTTCAAACATTACATATGACACTCTATATTGTAAAAGCAAATTTCCACATTTTCCAAATTTGCTATTTCATTCTAATACTAGCTTTTCTTTAAAAACAAAAAAAATGTACTCACTCCCTAGAGACTGATATTCCCATCTAATCCATCTTCCTCCTGTCACAACCTGACCATGTTCTTCCCTCTACCCCAAATCCAGCAAAGCTACCATCACCTCCATTAACAATGTGCACCCAGGGAGAGGACAGATGGGGTGCAATTCTGAAGAAATCTGGGACTTGTCCACCTGGGATATGAGGAAGTCTTGAACCAGAGCAGCTAGGAGAAACACCAGATGTTCAAGATATGCTGGAACAAAGAGAAGTTTCTTTCTGTGTAGCCAACATAACCACAGCTTCCCCAGAGTATTTTGGCAAAAATAAATAAATAAAAGCAAGAGTTAACTGCAAAAATTTGACCTGTTTTAAAAACTGGTTATGGGCACTTAAGAAACTTTCCAAGGTTTTGAAAGTAAATTTCTGTCTTCGCACATAGAGTATCATAGACTTCAGGAAAGAATTTGCCCCTGGAAATGAAACTGCTAAGAATTCACACATATATGATGTTTCTCTAACTGTAGGTAAGACCTAAGAATAAACTCAGTCCCCAGATCTACTTAATCTGAATCAAAGAGGTCAAACTTGAAAATCTGCACTTTTAACAAATTTCCCCAGCGACTCCTATGCTCCAATTTAAGAACCACTGAAAAGCAGATGATCTGTCTGTAGCAAACAGCAACTAAGAGAGACATTGTGTGAAGTGTACGGAGCCTTGGGAAACATGCAGGTTCAATCAAGTTAAGAAAAGTATCTTCAGGAATGGAATATAAAATCTATAATCTAGTCCACCTTACTGTAACATGACTGCCTCAAGTCCTGTCAGAACAAAACAGTCAGTCTGCAGGAAGCATTTAAAAGACAGAAGGGTAGATTAAGAATCCGTTGCATTTCCCAGTGCAAACCAAAAGGAGAGAGGAGGATTTTATCATACTGCTGGGATGACTCTGTGGAACAGAATGGCTCATCTGATCTTTCTAGATCCTGAAAACAATTTATTTCCCTGTGCTCCGATTATAAGCTCCTGAAAGACTGTTCTATTAATTAATTAATTATTATAAAAAGGTGACTTGAACTACTAGATAAATAATCAGCCACTGAAGTTTTATTTGTTACATCCATCTCCATGATAAGTTGAAACACTGGCATTCTAGTCTGTCCAGGCATTCATCTGGTTGACATAAATCATTCCCTCATGACAAACAGTCCCTGGGAAGACTGGTATAATTTTAGTTTCTGGACACATGCTACCAGAAACTGAAACTTAAGAGGCTGTACCCAAATTGTGTCCCATGAGAGGTCCCACTTCACTAACACTAGTAGCTCTCTGACATGTTTCTTTTCTTTAATAAAAGCATTTCCCACGAGCAAAACATTTTAAGTAAGTCATGTTACTTACCAAAACTTATATTCTTATGTACCTAGCATATAAATCTGCTTTAGAATCTCAGACTTTCACATAATATATTCATACTCAATAAGTCAGCAAAAGCAGGAGAAATACTTCTTAATTGTTGCACTTTGGCCATTTGGCTCTCTCTTCCACCAATGGTCTGGTTTTCTGATATCTATTTTCAGTTAAGAAGCAGAATGGCAGCCCACTGGCCATGCTGTGCTGCCAAAACTGCTCGGACCTCCCCTCTGAGCTCCCACATCTCTGCTGTCAATCCAGCAGCTCCAGGGCACTCTTCACCCAATATTCCCACTCCAAACCTGAAGCTTTTCCTCTTAGTTTTGGAAAGAACTCAGAAATGAATTACTCTGGGGATGTTTTAGTAAATGGCTTATGAGGCATTTCATATGGCTTATTAGGCAGAGGGGAAAAAAAAGCTGCCTATAAGTCAGGATAGTCAAGTTTTAGCCTCGGCTTTACTCTGCGACCCTGGATAAAACATTTCACTTATCTGAGTTTTGTTTTCATGAGAGATTTGAACTAGATGAAAGGTTTTCCCATCTCTGAGGGTAGCAGCATGCCTTTGATTACACAAAAATCTTACATAAAACCCTAATATTAGAATACAAATAGATAAAAATACATCTTAGTTGATATTACTATGTGGTTATCTCTTAAGCATCACAACCATAATGTATTTATAAATGAACTCAACCTCTACCTGAAGCCTATTCTTGCTCAGTATTATTTTGATATGTGGCATCACACTTCACTCAAGTGTTCAAGCTAGAACCTGAACACCACTTTTGAGTCTTCCTTCTTATTTGCTCTCCATATTCAATTCCTTGGTCTAACGCCATTAGAGAGGGTTGAGTCTGTCCCCAGAATGTAGCTTCCAATTGTTCACTTCTCTCCAACTCCACGGCGTTACCCTATCTTAAAACACCATATTCTCTTGCCTAGACTATTACCATCATTTTGAACTAGACAACCCACCTCTCCTCCCACTCCACTCCAAACAAAAGCCAGAGTGCTCTTTTAAAAACATAAATCTGATCACTTGACCCTGCTTTAAAACATTCATAGATTTCCTCTTATACCTGGATCAAATTCGAAATCCTTACCAGGAGCTAAAGCCCATTGAGATCAGATTTCCTTTCTTCCTCCAAACTCATATTAATACACCCCGCTTCTCTCCTACCAAGCTCAGCCATTCTGGGCTCTATTTATTGATACTTCCTCAAAAACACAAAGTCCTTTCTTGCCTCAAGCTCCTCTCCCCTTCACCACTACCCTTTTTTAATACTTTATTAAAAAATAATTCACTTATTATACAATTCATCCTTTTAACCCATTAGCAGTCACTCCCCATTTTCCTGGAACCCTCTTAGCCCTAGGCAACCACTAGTCTACTTTCTGTCTCAACAGATTTGCTTATTCTGGACATTTCATAAAAGGGAACCATCCAATATGTGGTCTTTTGTAATTGCCTTCTTTCACTTAGCATGATGTTTTCAAGGTTTATCAATGCTATAAACATTCATCAGTACTACACTTCAAGCCTCTTAAAACAGTTCTATTTTGATGTCTAGAATTTCCTTTAAAATATTCTAAAGGAAAAAAGGAAGGGGAATATAAGAAATAAGATAGGCAAAAATGTTGATAATCATTGAAGCTAAGTGATGAATGCATAGTTCATTAAACAATTCTATTTTTGTGTATGTGGAAATTTCCAAAATAAAATATTTATTTAAAGATAAATAAATGTTTCCAGACTTTCCATCTTGTCTTTCCATCCTTAGGGTCTGAGTTTAAACAACATCTCTTCAGAGCAAACCATCCTCCTTTAAAGGATCCTCCCATTCTTCCTTCCTGCTGCTGCTAAGTCATTTCAGTCGTGTCCGACTCTGTGCGACCCTGCAAACAGCAGCCCACCAGGCTCCCCCATCCCTGGGATTCTCCAGGCAAGAACACTGGAGTGGGTTGCCATTTCCTTCTCCAATGTGTGAAAGTGAAGTTGCTCAGTCGTGTCCAACTCCTAGTGACCCCATGGACTGCAGCCTACCAGGCTCCTCTGCCCATGGGATTTTCCAGGCAAGAGTACTGGAGTGGGATGCCATTGCCTTCTCCGTTCTTCCTTCCTAGTACTTAACAAAACTTTTGCGTATAAAAATATTTGTTTGAATATAAAAATGTATCATCTCTCTCTCCTCCACTAGAGTGAACACTCAGAAGAGAGACCGCTAGGGTCTAGCACACCATCTGACCCACAGTGGGCACACAAACATTTAACAAAATTAAGGTAGACAGCCCAGAACCCTTCCTTCATAATCAATGTAGGTTCCTTCCAGACCAACTTCTTTGCAAAAGCGAAAAAATAGTGATCTTATTCCACTCACCATCTCCTGTGCTCATATTTTCCTATTACTATAAGCAGTAATACTTCAGATACCATAGCTGTGAACAGTCAGATATTTCTTCAGCTGTCCATGTTTCACTCTGGAACCATCCATTCCTCTAGACAAGAAAGCTCGCACAACCCGGTTTGAATTAGCAGGATATCATGTTTGTACCATGGTCTCACTGATACAGCTGATCTCTCCTCCCTTGGTCAGGCTTTTGGCAGAAAGACAACACCAAGTTCATACACAAGTTTGTTTTATTGGATTCTTAGAACCTTTGTTATTGACTAAATCATCCATTAATTTCAACAGATTTTTATAGATTAAGTATACACAGAACTACATTTTACAATAGTAACACCAATCCACAGTAAATCCAATAGTAAAGTAACTCCAATCATTCTTTCCATTTGCTCATTCACATTACTTAAAAAGATCTTTCATATTTTCCTTGTTGCTCTTTAACTAAGAAATTCTGTTAAACATCAAGAGCACTGGCATAGCCAACATCTCTGCATATGGACAAAAGTCTCCCAGAGACCATAAAAACTCGTATGAGATGAAAACACAACATATATTTTAATCAAGTGTGCTGTAAAATGTGTAGGTAAATATCACATATAACAGCAGCTATTAGGCTAGTTTCTAACAGGGGCTGCAGCTGTATGGGAAAACACATATAAAAGCTTGTGAAAGTCAGAACACTATGGAAGAAAAATGTTAAGATTCTTTGCTGTCATTCTGATTCCACAAGGGAAATCAACATTTGTCTACTGGAACACATCTCTAAAGTAAAAGTGGGAATCAATGGGAAATACAATTGAATATTTAAATTTTTTATATACAACTGGGGCTTCCCCAGTTGCTCAGACAGTAAAGAATTCACCTGCAATGCACGAAACCTGGGTTGGATCCCTGGGTCGGGAAGACCACCAGGAGAAGGAAATGGCTACCCAATCTGGTATTCTTGCCTAGAGCATTCCATGGACAGAGGATCCTGGCGGGTTATAGTCCATGGGGTACAATCAATATTCAGTTTCAGATCCTATTCTTTCACACCTAATTGTTCTTTCCAACTGCTACTGCTTCAGCTGTACTACTGGAGGCACTTGATTTGCCAAAGTCTACCCTCCAATACCTGATGGCCCATCCAAGCTGTCAACCAATGTCCAAATTTTCTCCTGTCTTCATTACTTGTATCATGAAACCCTGCTCCTAAAGCCCAACAGTATCTGTGTCAAAAACCATTCATCAGGGTAGCACAGATCATCTCACTGCCAAGTTCTCCTCTCCAGCTGGCCCCCACTGCATACACTCACAGGCACATGCTCCAAGCATCTGGCCATGCCAGTCTCACCTCAGAGCTTTCTTTTACGTTGAATCAGATACCTGGAATGCTTCACTTCCTATTCCTTTTCCATCATCCAAAGAGTTCTTGAAATTCTACCTGTTCCAGGAAGCCTTTCCAGGCTTTATCAGAAAAGATGAAAGGTTTCACTGGCCTAAATTTTGCGGACTGATCTCGAAACTGTCACAGATAATTCCCTCTGCCCTCTATTCCTAAAATGTTTACCAACATGTATGTAAAACATAGAATATAAGTTACAGCCAACACACATCAGCAAGTTCACTTTTTATGCTTTTAGGGGAAATCCTAAATTTTGTTTACAGGAAAGAAATCAAGCATTAATACAATCCTTGATCAAACAAATAAACAAGTGTGAGGAAATTGGCCAGATCATCAAATTTATACCATGTAATGTTGGTCCAGATGAGTGTATTTCAGAAAATGAGAGTAAATATGAGGTATACCTGCCCCATCCTGTATGACTACGTTACCACATTTTTAAAAGATGACGTTTCTTCTTTTTCGGTTTTGGAAACAGAAGACTAAATAAAAGCAGGGATAAAAAAATTACTGGCTGTTCTTTTCTCATTACAGAAAGTCAACACTCAAGTATTTCAGTGCTCTGTCACACTCTTTCTCTGTCACGCACGTGTGTGTGTGTGTGTGTGTATGCGCAGACACACACACACATTTCTGTCATTATCTCCTTCATCTACAACTATCAAACTGCAGACGTCTACAGAGCAGTTACCAAGTCAATCTAGGCAGTGTTTAGCTTAGCACTTGATGGAAAGGTATCATGGCTTCTGAAAACGATTAAGTCAAACCTTACAAATAAAGATGGGGAAGGTAACATGGAACTAGGAAGAGTAATTATTTTCTCAGGAGTTGAGAAACTATAGGTGATCTTATATTTTTGATGCCTAGTATTTAATATACTATGATTTTTAAGTATATAAAAATTAAAAAATACAAAGTCAGATTCTGGTCTGCACAGACATGGGGTCTGACTTCAAAACAATCCTCACCAATAAGCATTCAGTAAGTGCTAACTATATGTAGGTCACAGTGTAAGGCACATGAGACAACTGTCCTCAAAGAACTTATCTCCCGTTGAAGAATGAGGACGTACAGAAAAGGCAGAAGGAAAGTAAGCCAACAGAAGCAGAGGAAAACATGGCCTGTAAGGCTGCCGGGAAAGGCTTCCTGGACGGGGTAAAGCTTGAGTCAGGCTTGAATGCATGAACTAAAGATAGATTTCAGTTAAGTAAATGAGAGGAAGGGTGGACAGTACTTGCAATGGCTAGACAGCGGGAAAGCACAAGGGTTGGTCAAGGCAAAGGTGAGGTAGGAAAAGTGGAAGATGATGAGGCTGGTGAAACAAGGAGAAGTCAGATGATGGAGTTCCTGAATGGAGAAAGAGGGTAAGAAAGACAAAACGGTGTTTCAGAAAGATGAAACAACAGAATGGAAAGGGACGGGGAAGGCCTGAGAAACTAGAGGAAATATACTGACAAGATCTGGGGACTGACCAGTGCCTAAGATGAGAACAGTCTCTGTTATCTGCCCCTGAGATGCTGTCCTTCTCTATTCTTTCCCTGAGAGCAATCAATTTCCTAGCACCAAGAAAAAAAAATATGTTACATAATAATTATAGTAATATTATTTTCTACACTTAAAATTTTTAAATTATAAGAGGAAAAAATGTTAAATGGTCTTGTCATAATTAAAAAATAACTATACAAATGTTTTTCTTCACCATCATGTGAAAACAAAACTGACTATGTGATTCCACCATGAAAGAATGCTTCAGTGGTAACTCAAATACATATGGAGTCCTGCTGATATGCACCTATTCAACAAATATTTACTGTGGAATAAATACTATCAATTTAATATTATTATCTTCTCTTCAGGACTCATCTACAGAGTCAGAGACAGCTTGATGAATGATAAACATCACCCAACAAGCACCCAAAAGACAAAGGTTCCGGTCTTGGCTCTGACTTTAACTTGAGCTCACAAAGCAAATTACTTCATCTCTCCCAGCTTTTGCAAATGAGCACCAAGCAACCGGCATTTGTGGAATGCTTTTAGTTTAGTTTATATGGATAAGTTTTCCTCTTTCATTTTTTATACTTTAATTCACTAACTTAACATTCTTAAAAAAAAATTTTTTTTTAGTTTCTGACCTGGGATTGAACCCAGGGCCCCAGCAATAGAAGCCACAGTCCCAACCACTAGACCACCAGGGATGCCTAACTAATTAACATTCTTGAAGTTGAACAAGGTTGATTTTATTACTTCATAACTTATAGACGAGGATACCAAACATTAGTGATAAAGCAGTGATTCCAACCAAAGTTTTTGACCCTGAATTTCATACCTTTCTACTATATTAGGCTTACCCTACCTACTTTGTAATATTATTTAACAAATTACAGATATGGAAATGCTTTAGAAAGATTATAGCAATACATAAATGAAAGCAATATTACTTTGCTTGGGTGTAGACAGGAGAGAATGCAAGTTTTATGGACCTTAGAGCCTGTATAAGTAGAGGACCTCTCTTTAAGAAAAGAAAACAAAGATAAAGTAGAAAACTTGGATCGGATCCCCTGAAAGTGAGGGTACCTGAAACTCAAGCTTCATTTAGCTTCAAGGTAAATCTGTCTCTGGATGTGACACAGAAAAAACTCACCAGTCAATCTACTAAGATCAAGAACTGCCCTCTAAAGCCTAACTTCTAAGTATTGTGAAAAGAACACAGTGAGGACAGGACAACAACAAAATACATATGCTTGGCCTTTATTCCCTTAAGATCATTCACAATAAACCATATAACACAAACTTCCAGTTAGAAATAGTCTTTCCTATGTCTTTATTGGGATTAGAAGAACAAATTACCAACTAACATTGAAAAATAATTATAACAAAAGAGATAAGAGAATTATTTCACTAAAATAATTAAGCTAGAACATCATACCACACCATAATTATTGTTTTACACACACGAGTATAAACACACACACACACACACACACACTCATATTTACTCACAATTTGGCAAGCAAAAGATCTCATTAAAAAAATTTTACCTCGTCTTCGCCCATAGCTCCTGGCTGCATGTAAACACAGAAGAAAACCATGGGTATTTGTATCAAAATGCTGAATTTAGAAATAAAAAAACATTCACACAAACCTTTTCTAAGTATTCTCGGAATTAATCTGGAGATACTGTTCAACTTGACTACAGACATATTATATTAAAAAAAAAAAAAGCCTTTATGAAGCACAAGTTAAATCACAGTCTTAAAGAGAAATTCAACTGGATGTGGAAGCCACTGGAAAGGATATAATGGATGCTTAAGTTTAACAAATCTTATAAGGATTTATATTGTGGCCCATTATCTGTATCAGATATAGATAAATAGAGTTCTGTAAAATTATTTCCTGATTTCTAAATCTTCATTCGTACTATATACTACCACCAGACATCACTTTGAAGAAAAAAACATTCATCCTAAACAAGTAAAAACTGTGGTGTATGGTGGTCATTCTAAATTTCTTCACACACACGTAGACACACACACACACACACACACACAAACACTTCACAGTCTGCCCTGAAAACTGCATAAAAATTTTACACAATTAGCTGTTGCTTTACAGAATGTGTTACTGTAAGTTTTCTCTAAGCCTCCTCATTTACTTTCCATACAGTATTACAGGTGTAGGAAACAATATTTTTTCATCTAGAAAATGAATGGAAAAAGCAGAAAGGAGGCATGGGTACATCCCATACTTAAGAATAGAGTACTTTAAAGATTATCTTCCCCTTCAAAACTCAAGGCCCACAAAGTACATTGTTACAATGTTTAACAGAGCTAGACTGTCATCATACATATACTACCAGGAGATCCTGTCATCTAAAATGACTTTCAAAGTGGAAAGTTTTTCAAATTTGAAACCCCACATTCAGTAAAACTTAAATGAGAACTCTATTTAATCCATTTTTTAAAGGCATGAAATGTTATCATATTAACTTTAAACCAAAAAAAAAAAAAAAAAAAAAAAAACAAGGATAATTTGGGGTTACACTTGTAGCATAAGGCAGAACTAAAGAGAACTACTTCTCTCCTAGGAAAAGAATTCAGACTTTTCAGCTAGAAAGTTGAAATACCAGTTGCTAACCTCATCTTCTTCCAGTTCCCATTTTTCTTCAGACACCGTACTCACCCTCATCAACACACTTTTGGCCTTTTCACTTTCCCATGACACAAATATTAAAAAGGGTTAGCCAGATTAAAAGGATTATTCAAACTCTACATACTCCCCCTAACTCTGTCATCGCTTTAACTTTCAATGAAAAATACCTCTTCTGAATTTACATTGCGTTTACTGTTTACTAACAAGCGGAATGCATTCTAAAAAAATTTTTTAGGAACATTTATACTTTTCATTATTTGGAACCTGGAATTCGTCTTCCCACAGAATGTGTAGTAAATGGTAGTTTCCTAGCTCGGTTCCTCCCAAAGCCTACTTCACTTATAATAAATAACATGGGTAAATTAACACTAATGGACAACACTTAAACCAGAGAGAGGATAATAAGTTTTGACGTCCTACCACTTATTTCTTTCTCCTTTCTCCCATCCCCAGTGAGGTCATGCTGCCCAGCACTCCTCACTATAAAACCTCTATTTAGAGAGGAAATAAAACATTTTGTATTTCAGAATTACTCATTTCTCTCCCAAACAATACATTCCCATTCTTTCATTCTATCTGATTTCTGGCCAGATACTCAATGAAAAAGAATTTGATTATGATACTAAGGTACAAATGACTCATCAGACTGAAAGATAAATGAAAATGCTGTTCACTTAAGTCTTTAACTGCTAAACGTCCAGGTAATAGAGAACACAAAGTGAATAGAACCAGACAAGGGGAAGGGGAAGAACATCCTGAATTGGGGACAGGGAAGAGTTGCAAAAGACATACTTGGGAGTTTTTTATTTTTGTTTTGCCTTGAAAGAGGTTTTATTTATTTCGCACATTGAAACTGCAAAAATAGATCGGTATTTCACAAATACTTGGGAGTTTTAAACAAAGTTTCTTTAAACGGTTCATGATTTTTACAGATTCTTCTCTTTTTCCATTTACTGATATGAACAGTAAATTGGCTCCTATCAGTCTGGAGACTCTGATAACATGGAGGCAAAGATGGCACATGGAATCAGTTCAGCTCAGTTGCTCAGACGTGTCCGACTCTTTGAGACCCCATAGACTGCAGCACGCCAGGCCTCCCTGTCCATCACCAACTCCCAGAGTTTACTCAAACTCGTGTCCATTGAGTTGGTGATGCCATCCAACCGTCGCATCCTCTGTCAGCCCCTTCTCCTCCCACCTTCAATCTTCCCCAGCATCAGGGTCTTTTCAAATGAATCAGTTCTTCATATTAGGTGGCCAAAGTACTGGAGTTTCAGCTTCAGCATCAGTCCTTCCAATGAATGTTCAGGACTGATTTCCTTTAGGGTGGACTGGTTGGATCAAGCCAATTTAACACAGTGATCTGAGATGCTTCAATTTGCTTTAATCATGCACTGTGGAATAATTACTTGCTACCTTGGTCCCAATTTCAACAGTTTACCTATGATATCTGTGGTAATTTTTATTGTAATTGCTAAAACTTAATGAGTTTTTACTATGTGTGTGAAATAATTCAAAATGCTTAACGTATTTTAATATCATTTAATATACTCCACAACTTTATGACCTAAGTATTCTTTTGCTCTCTTCTTACAGACGAGGAAAATGGGACACAAAATTAAGTATCTTGCCTAAAATCACACAGCTAGGAAGTGGTGGAGTTGAAATATGAATTAAGCACTCTGGCTCCAGAGTCCACACTTTCAACCACCTCACTATACTGTTAAATTCCCAGAGGAAAAGTTCAGTATGTTATGCTTCTTTTAATACTCTCTAATGCACTGGGCAGAAAGCTCTGTATCAAGCTAGTATTCAGCAAATATGGCTTGTTAGCTATATGTGCAATCAAAGGAAGGAGTAATGCACGTCATGATGGCCTTCTGAATGTAGGCCACTTGTGTTGGTGATTAAAAATTTGCTCATAAGGGCTATTTGCAAATAGACTAATTAGAGTCAAACTCTTCCCTAAGGGAGAGGTAATGAAAAGAACACCAAGGAGAGAAATTTGGGAGCACAGCAGCAGTGCTTCCCGAGAACAAATATAGCTTTAAACAAGAAAGAGTATTGAACACATAAACCTAACATGAGCCAGCACAAAACGATCCCACATAGAAATAAAGGAAGTAATGTGACTGTTCAGTATTCTATGTTAGTAATGTAGTCTATGAAAGTGCAAATTTATATCAGATATGACAAGATACGATACATTTTCAAAGTCCTATCTACTTCCTCCAAAAACTTTAATTCTTTATTAGAATCATCACCATTACAGATAAAATTCTTTTACTGTTCATTATGTATTAAACTGGAGAAGGAAATGGCAACCCACTCCAGTGTTCTTGCCTGGAGAATCTCAGGGATGGTGGAGCCTGATGGGCTGCCGTCTATGGGGTCGCACAGTCGGACACGACTGAAGCGACTTAGCAGCAGCAGCAGCATGTATTAAACAACTTTAGACCTCATTTTAAAAAGCTACATTCAGTTTCTAGAAGTCAAGGTAGTGGTTACCTTTGGCTAGGGGTATTAACTGGAAGGAAACCTAAGGTGGGGTTCTGGGGTACTGATCTAGGCATGGGTTAATCTGTGTTAAGTTTGTGACAATACATCAGGCTACGTATATATTTATGGTCTGTACATTGTTTGGTATATAATTACACTTGAATTAAAAAAAAACAGTACATACATTTTAGACCAATTCCCTGGGATAAAAGATTAACGTAGAAAGCCCAAAATGTTAAATTTTTGTAGTCTTCAAAGCATAAACCAGAATAATCCAAAACTGAAAAAAAACGTATTTTGCAATCCATCACAATAAATATAAAAAGGTGCATGTACTATGAGATATGGGATGTGCCAGTTACTCTAAAAACAAGTTTCCATGATCAATGACCAGTGCATTGTGAACGGCACCCTCACATTAATGGCATAATGCTGTGAATGGCACCCTCATGTTAATAGCATGGTGCTCTGTTAGGCACAGGAGGCTCTGCTATAAAACGGACCGGCTGTTACTCCTTAAGACTTGGGCCGCACTAGGTTTGAAACGGCTGCGCTCACACACATGATTCTCTAAGGACAACCTGTGATCTGATTTTAAAATCTAAACTAAATCTTCATCTACATGGATTTATCCAAACTTGCTGAAGTTTCTGTAGCAAAGTAACATCATACACAGATTCAACTATAGAGGTTCAAAAACACTTGTGCATGGCATGAGGCGGTAGGAGAGAGCTCTAGCTTCTTTCTTTTGTGGATCAAAGTAGCACGTACCCATTTCAGGAACTTAAGCAGAGTCCCTGAGATGCTATACTTAGGAAAACAAACAAGATACAAAGATCTTAACACAACATTTTACTGTCTTGGAAATATCTGTCAAAACTGTTGACTATAGGACAAGCTGTTAATTCCTTTACTTGCAATAAAATCAGTTTCTAAGAACACCCTGTAAACTTATTTTTTAATACCATTTCAAAATTCAAAATTAAATTCTATTAGAACATCTAATGGTCTCTCCCTTTCAGCTTCCATCTAAGTACTAGTCATGCAAAAAAAATCTACCTAAGATGGATTAGGATCTTAAAGTTAATACAAAAATATCCCCCTTTTCCTAGTTAAGGCTGTAAATTCCCAAAGAGCAGGAGTGATGGAGTTTGTCCCATGAATGCACTGCCTCTATCTTTGTCTTTATAATGGCAGGTAAGAGTTTTAGCTCAGTAACTTTCAAATCTGGCAATTTATAACTGAAAAGATCAACTTATCATAAACTTAGCAGCTAAAATGATGCCTGAAGGGATGGGATACGTTTTCATCTGCTACGTTCCCATAAAGTATTTGCATGTTTCAAAATCCCTTCTTCCTACCCTTTCCTCTTTAACTCTTACCCATTTTTCTCAGAAAAAAATCTTTTCAAAAAATAACACTAATAACTGGCAAGTATAATACTAGTGTTGCTTACATATTTCATAAAGGAAAAGAAATACCATATAACAACCTAATAATTTACTGTGATCAAGGCACTATATGCTAAATGCTTATGTTCTAATTCCCAAAGCAACTACCATAATGTATATTTCCAGATGGGCAAACTGAGGCCCAAAGACAATGACTGGTCCAGGTTATTCAGCTACATAAACATCAGGGCTGGGACGGAATTCAGGTTCACACTGGCTCTAAAGCATTTATTCTTTTTCTCTTTTAAGTTGAAGTATTACTTATATTCAATAAAACTCCTCCACTGTAAGTTTACAGTTTGATCTGTTTTGGTAATCATATACAGCCATGTAACTTGTACCATCATAATTAAGATACAGAACAATTCATCTCCCTAAAACATTTCCTTGTGCCCTTTGGCTGTTGATCTTATCCCCTGAACCATGGGCCCTGGCAACCATTAATCTACTTTCTTAGTTTTGTCTGCCCTTTATACAACTGCATACAAATGGAAATCAATGTGTTTGACTTCCTTTCTTTAGCATAATGTTTTTGAGATTTATATATGTTATTACATGTGTTTTGTTTCTCTTTATTGCTGAGCAATATTCCATAGTTTGGAAATACTACAACTGATCCAATTATGAGTTGTTAGGAACTGAAATCCATTCACCCTAAAATTCAAGGGTTGAAGCCCTAAGTAGCAATGTGATTATATTTGAAGACAGGGTCTTTAGAAAGATAAATGAGTTGAATAAGGCCATAAAGGTAAGCCCTAATCCACAAGTGCTGCTGTCCTTTTAAGAGGAGGAGATACTAGGGGCACCCATGCACAGAGTTAAGGCCATGTGAGGTCACAGCAAGAAGGCAGCCATCTGCCAGCCAAGGAGAAAGGCCTCAGGAAAAACCACCCTGCCAACACCTTGATTTTGGACCAGCAGTCTCCAGAACTGCAAGAAAACAGATTTCTTCTATTTAAGCCCCTAGTCTATGATATTTTGTTATAGTATCCCTAGTAAAGTAATACATCAGTCAATGGACATTTGCAAAGCTTTTATTCCTAACCACCAAGATCAAACAGCCAGTATTTCAAACCTGTACAGTCCTTGAAAATACACAGAAATTCCTTTTAGGATTTCCACAAATTTCCCATCCTTCAAGAGTTTGCTCTTAGTATTATGCTGTTGTTTAGTTGCTAAGTCTTGTCCAACTCTTTTGCAACTCCATGGATTGCAGCCCTCCAGCTCCTCTCATAATCCAAGATTAATAAAAAGAAACATCTCACTCAAATTTTCACTACTAATATGCGGGAGACCCGGGTTTGATCCCTGGGTTGGGAAGATCCCCTGGAGAAGGAAATGGCAACCCACTCCTGTATTCTTGCCTGGAGAATCCCATGGACAGAGGAGCCTAGTGGGCTACAGTCCACGGGGTCGCAAAGAGTTGGACACGACTGAGCTACTGCACTTTGCACTATTACTACCATAATATTCTGTCTCATTGCTTACAAAATGTTATAGGAAACTTACAGATCTTTAAGCAACCTTCCAAACAAAACAGGAATTACTTCTATAACCAACACAAAGATATTCTCCCTGATTCTGCTAGAATAACTTCATCAAGGTATTCTGATGGGCTTCCCTAGTGGCTCAGTGGTAAAGAATCCATCTGCCAATGCAGGAGACATGGGTTCGATCCCTGATCCAGGAAGATCCCACATGCCCAGGAGCAGCTAAGCCCATGTGCTACAACTACCAAGCCTGTGCCCTGGAGCCTGTGCTCCACAACAAGAGAAATCACCCCAATGAGAAGCCCCCACATCACGACTAGACAATAGCCCCTGCTCAGCCACAACCAGAGAAAGCCTGAGCAGCAATGAAGACTCAACACAGCCAAAAATAAAATTAATGTAGAAGAAGAAGAGCTAAGGTTAAAAAAAAAAATGAGGCTCACTTCAGTCTCGAGTCATTTTTCCCCCAAGCTTTTTTCTATGTATTAGCAGAATCCTCTCTCCTCCAACAAATGAACTGTAACAAATACATCTGTTCCCTGAACACAGTTGTTCAGGGTGAAGCAGTATAGGGATTCAGAGCCCCAGCTCTTTGATATTCCTCCTCATAGTGGTCCTTAAAGTATCTCCTCAGGTGCAGGGGTTCCAGAGAACATGACTGAAAACTGAAGACTTATGCTCCACGGTAGGACAATTCTTTCTAGTTAGAAAGTTCTTTCTTATACTTGCCTCACTACTATTCTTAACCATAGTCACCAGCCCCTTATTTGAGGACCATTAGTTCATCTCCTTTTAGTTTTCTTTTCTACAATGAAGTTATAGTTAGCTATTCTTCATAAGAAACCATTTTCCATACCCCACATCACCCTTAACATCCCCCTTCAGATAAACCTAATTTTCCAGTAAGACAACACTTGTCTGTCCAGGCTTCTCAGGAGAACAAATACCAAAGCCCTTCATCATCTGACCTCTGATCACCTCTCAGATCCTCATTCCCACTATTCCACACATCAGACTCATATATTCCAGTCACACCAATTCAACTATTCTTCTGACAGTATCATTATAATATAATCACTTATCCAGTTAACATAAGGATCCAGATACCCACATCTTAACATCTGTTCTTCTCTGCTTCCTAGGGAACTCCTAACTCCCCTTTCCATTTCTATCCACTATTATTTTTCCTATCTTGTCCAAAATGGTCAATTCAAGGCTTCACTATACCATCCTTCAGTGTCCATGCACACCTCGTATTAATGTCTAAACTACATTTACCAAATAGGTTACTAATTAAACCTCTCAATAAGTGACATGCTATCAAAGTCATCACTTCAGAACTTTCAGGTCCATGTCTTAAACTTCTCACTGAAACAGAGAAAGGTCGTTTAAAATTTGATCATCTGACAAGATTTCTGTGGAAACAAACCTAGGAGGTAAACAATCTCTGCATGTCACTGCTGTCACTGGTTAGAGGGCATGGACGTGCACATGAGCTGGCATCAGTTGACGCCCCTGCACCCTCACACCTGTGGCCTACGAGCTTTCCACGGGAGTAACTACTACCACCTTCCTTTTAATTTCAGTAGCACATCGCTAAATGGCACACGAACTGACCTCCCCCAAAGCCACAAAATCAAGCAAAATTCTGAGGCTCCTAATCACATACCAGAGTATTTTATATTTAACACAGACCAGTCTGTCAAAGTCAGGCCTGAAAATGCATAGGGCATGCACCCAAATATCTGGCATATGTTGCCAATAAAGCATCTTCACTATGCCAAAATCTCATGAAGCCTCTTTTACTCACTCAACTTTTAGACTGTTCAGGATAGCCAACACTTGCCAACCCTACACATCTGAATCCCCAGATAATGTAGAAAATTTATAGAGGGAGGAGAGGGTGGAAAAAAACAGCTGCTGCTGTACCCAGGCCCCTTACTCAGCCTCTTTGGCTCCTCCCTACAAACAAGGCTCCTCTCAAGTGGGCAGGAGGGTTCCTTCATGGAAGAAAGTCATGGAAAGGAACAGACGTGAGAATGTGGGAAGAACTCTGGCACCACAGAGAAAAGCTCATTCCCCTCCCTGGTGCCACCTTTGGTTCCATTTTGATTGTAGAGGCAAGATTAAGAATTACTGCTAACTCAAAAGGAAAAAGAGGGGGGTATATGGGTAGAAGAGGGAAGATAAGAGACTAACATCTGTTAGGTGCGTATTTCTTTCCAGGTTTGGTAATCAAACATTGCACACTTAATCCTTATTGTTAGTAAAGAAGGAATTAACATGTCCATTTAAAATAAAAAAACACAGGCAACTTTGCCAAGGAAACAAATAAGTGATGGGTCCAGAATTTAAGCCCAGATCTGCCTGGTCCTTCCAAACTGCATTATTTCCACTACATTTGTCTGGAAAAACAACAAGAAAACAGTAACCACAACTTCAGTCATAAAACAGAGGTATGTGTAGGCATGGAGACTAACAAAGAAGAGAAGGCAAAGTTTCAGGTAATAAATTTTCTCTCCAGATCATCTGCATACCAAGTCTTTGTTCAAGTCTCAGACTCACAATCTACATATACCAGAGGCTTAAGTGACAATGTGTTAAAATTCTTGCCACTAACAAGGGAGGTTATGTTCTGAAAGTAAAAGTGATCATTTTCAGAAATGCACTAATTCTCTACCATCAATAAAGCATTATTCAGCTAATTGCTACTAAAGGAAACCTTAGTGATCTTTCCGGAAAAACCCAAAAGGACAGAAGTCATTGCTCTTTTTGGATTAAAGGACTGGTTGGCAGAACAATCTGTGTGTCTAAGCCATCGATGGCTATTTGCTGGTGGCATGACACCAGCAAGTTCCAGAAAATGAAGACACTGCCTTGTTTAAAACAAGGATGCAATGAAGAAAGGAATGACCACAATTCTCTGTTTTCTACCAATGGGCCCCAACAGCAGAAGGAAACATCACAGGGCATTCCTAAAATGTGCTGAAATCTAGAAAATGCTTTGAAGTCTCCAATTTTCTCTTAAAACCTGCAATAAGTTGCATAGACTGCTCTATCACAGAGCCATATTTTGCTTGGATAGGAGAATAATTCTGGAGTGAAACATGAAATTTTGACTATGTCTTGCAAACCATTTAAAGCATTTGAAAGGCAGAGAGAGGTCTGTGAAAGCACTCTATGAACTGCTAATTGCTAGATCCATACGTGTCAGTACCATTTTCCAAAAGGAACAGTTAAATCTTTTTAAAAAATATTTTCTTTTTTTAAGCAACGTTTTTATTTATTTATTTTTGGCTGTGTGGGGTCTTCACTGTGCATGCTTTCTCTAGTTGTGGTGTGCAAGCTTCTCACTGCAGTGGTTTCTCCTGCTGCAGTGCACGTGAGCTTCAGCAGTTGCGGTGCACAGGCTTAGCTGCCCTGCGGTATGTGGAAGCTTCCTGGACCAGGGATTGAACCCCTGTTCCCTGCATTGGAAGGCAATTCTTAACCACTGGACCACCAGGCAAGTCCACGTTAAAGCAAATCTTTAGGAAGAAATTAAGATGGACTAGATATTCTCTAAGGCTGTTATACTGCGCTTTTCACAGTCTCTCTGCAATATCATGACTGCAGCCATGAAATTAAAAGATGCTTTCTCCTTGGAAAAAAAGCTATGACAAACTTAGACAGCATATTGAGAAGCAGAGATATTACTTTACCTACAAAGGTCCGTCTAGTTATGGCTTTTCCAGTAGTCATGTATGGATGTGAGAGTTGGGACACAAAGAAAGCTGAGCACCGAATAACTGATGTCTTTGAATTGTGGTGTTAGAGAAGACACTTGAGAGTCCCGTGGACTGCAAGGAGATCAAATCAGTCAATCCTGAATATTCACTGGGAGGACCGATGCTGAAGCTGAAACTCCAATACTTTGGCCACCTGATGCAAAGAGCTGCCTCATTAGAAAAGACCCTGATGCTGGGAAAGACTGAAGGCAGGAGGAGAAGGGGATGACAGAGGACAAGATGGCATCACCGACTCAATGGACATGAGTTTGAGTAAGCTCTGGAAGATGGTGAAGGACAGGGCAAAGGACAGGGAAGCCTGGCATGCTGCAGTCCATGGGGTCACAAAGAGTCAGACACAACTGAGCGACTGAACAGCTGATATATCATTCCCTCTCTTTCAGTCTCCCAGACTTAGTACCTACTCCATGGACTGGGCACTGAGCTGGAAGCCAACAAACAGCTATGAATAGAAGCCAGTCTCTGCCCTCTTGAAAGCATACATATTAAAGTGAAACACCAACATTAAATAGTTAACTGCAAGGGTGATGAGTGTTATAAAAGAGAAGTCCACGTTCTACTGCTGACACAAGTGCAGGAAGCAAACAGGGAAATCCACAGGGGAAAGCAGGTAAATTTTCAGTTTCCTGAATCTTTATTATTCATTTAGAGCACCCAAATCCTGATACTTGAGACATATTTACACACAGAGAGAACTTCTTCCAAAATCCAGCAAAGTAAGTCAAGAATATTTCAGACTTCACTTCTTTACAATATTTAATGCCAGGCCATGCAGACCAGCTATATCACTCTATGTTTTGGGAAAAGAGGATTTATTGAGCATTCAGGGCATAAACGAAGTGACAAGTAATATTCTCCCAGAGGCACTGAATTTGTGTGTTTGTGTTAAACTAGTATAAAAACAATATAACCACTTTTAACAATGAATTATTTAAAGCAAAGTTTATCATCTTCAACCTGAAGGCAGATGGTTCTAGCTCCATCATGTCACCCTAGCCAATTCCTAGTCTTTTTTTTTAAAATTGGGAGGATAATTGCTTTACAATATCATGTTGGCTTCTACCACACAACATGAATCAGCCATAAGTGTACATATGTCCCTTCTCAGTAAACTTGAGAAGGGACATATGTATATCCCTGATGCCTCATAAATAAATGTATGCTCAATAAATCCTCTCTTGAACCTCTCCCCCACCCTCCACCCCGTCCTACCCCTTGAGCAACCAGTTGAGCCCCCTATGCCTATACAGCAGCTTCCTACAAGGAGCAGATGGGGCAAATTGAGAAAGCAGGAGCACTGGCATACAACCACACAGTCTCGAACTCAGCTTCCCCATTTGTTAAATGAGAAGGTCAAAATGAAACAACAACGTCCTTAGGTCCCTACCACGTTCATGTGCAGCATCTATGCAGAACAGTGTGAATTCTGAATGCTTAAGACATATAGATCGCTGCATGTCCTTCTGATTACTAGTCTGCTTTTTAAATCAGTCATCATTTATAATATATTCATTCCACAATTATATACTAATTTTATTTCTAAATCTGTTCAGATAGAAACAGGGATCTGGTCTTTTAAAAGTTCAAAATACTCAAAGACAATATCTTTGAGAATCTCAAAATAATTCCTTCACTATCTTATTACTCTGCTTAAAAAAAAAAAAAAAAAACACTACTTAGATCCACTCATGGTGAGCAGAAATACAATGTACTCTTCAAATTTTGGAAAATTCCATCTGAAATTCTAGCAAACCTGGCTTTATTCCCACTTTAGCATCAAAGCATCACATGTTCCGCTCCCTCTCTGCCACTTCCTCT
>NW_011494744.1:2480235-2527695 GCF_000754665.1 Bison bison bison | reverse complement strand
CACTCCCAACAGAGAACGAAAGGGAGGGGGAAGAGGAGTCTGCCTGGCAAAAAGTTCATACCAAAACCCTTTTACATTGCCCTTCTGATTCAACAAATGCGCTGGCAGCCCTCAGTTCAAGTAGAAATAGAGGCAGAGTCTTCAAAAATATTTTCAAGGCATTACTAACGAGGACAAAGTGGAAGGCAGCATAATCTTAAGCTCCAGGTTTCTTGGTGCGTCAGCTGTGTAACGTATTAGCTATAAATGACCTCAGAGTTTCTCAAGCAGATCAATGTTTTGTTTTTTTTGTAAATATATTAATTTAGTTCTTCAAACATCCAAGGTTTTATTATGGGATGACTCAATTTATCAGTGTTTTCAAAAGTTTGATAAGGAAGAGTGATGGCAAACAATGATTTCTCCCTGTCAGAAGGGAAGCGACACTTCAAATTTCTTATTCACCTCTTAAAACCGCGAACAGACTCTAGTCACGAGGTGAGAAACATCAAACAATGAATGGCATGAAAAATTTTAATTTAGATAAAACTGAACCTATGTTACATTACAGAGCTATTGTCTTAAAAAAAAAGCCCTCTACTCTAAATAAAACTATGCCCTCTACTTTCCAAACGAAGCAATATTAAAACCTTATTTGTACATGTGCCTAACGTCATCTAAATCTCACAAAAATACTGAGGTACTCAGAGTATCATAACTGTCTTCTTGTTGGTTTAACTAAAGAGATAACGTAGGAGATTCATATACTTGCCAACCAGGAGCCATCCCTATCATATGACTCCTCTAAGATCTAAGTCCTCAGTTTTGTTCTCTGAAAAAAGGGGGATGATATTACTTCAAAATATTCTTAAAGCTGCTGTATTTTCTCTCACCATAGATTAGTGTTCACGTTCTAGAATGTAACATTATTCTAGTTTTTAAAATTCAGCCTATTTTGAGTCATTCATGTTGCTGAATGAATCAATAATTTGTTCCTCTTTATTGCTAAATAAAACTCTACTGTGTGAATATACCACAATTTGTTTATCCATTCTCCAGTTGAGGGACATATGCATTATTTTTAATTTTGGCTATTAAGAATAATCCTACTTTAAACATTCACATACATGCCTTTCTGTGGACATCAGTCAATTCTAAGATAGAACTGCTGCATTCTATGGTAGGTGTGTTATGTTTAACTTTTTAAGAAACTGCCAAACTGCTGTCTAAAATAGCTATCCCATTTTACATGCCAAATATCACTGTATAGCACCTTTGAAAGTGCCAAACATCATGAAAGATATAGCAACTCTAAGCCCCAAGGAAGGTGCATGTTTCGGTCAGGGGACAGAGGCAGGTAGCATTTCATGCAGAAAAAAAGATTCACACAAAAAGAGATGTAGTGCACCCCAGGACAGCCACTCTAGCCTGTGAGTGACTTGTAGGTGTGCTGCCTTAAATTCCATTAGGAAAACATCTAAGTACAACCAATGTAAGATATGTTCTGGAAGTCTAACATGCAAAGAAAAGGAAATCCTAAGGGGCAGCCATAAAGCTGATGCAAGCAATCACAACAGCAGTTCACCAGAGCATTACCTACAAGGCAGCTATGCTAAACTTTAAAAGATTTATATACAGCCACTCTAGTGATCATGATCTCCATTTTACAGGTGAAGAAACCAGAGGCCAGAAGGTAAGAAGCTATGTGGCCCCAAAGTCACATAGCTTATAGAAGGTGGGACCAGATCTGTCTGATTCTAGACAATGTTTTTCTTGACTATGCTAATTTATTGTTCCATCTCCATGTTTCACAAGCCTCCTACCCTGCTTGGAAGGTACCTCCTTGAAGCTGAGTGATACTGTCCCTTAAGCCATACTATAGAGAAGGAAGGGGCAATGCATTCCAGTATTCTTGCCTGGAGAATGCCATGGACAGAGGAGCCTGGCAGGCTACAGTCCATTGGGTCTCAAGAGTCAAACATGACTGACTGACTAAACCACCACCAAGCCATACTATTTCCCGTTTCTAATGTACTCATCTGGCATCTTTCTGGTATTTCACTGTTTTTCCAAGCTGGTTCTCTACCTGAAAGAAGAGGAGCTGACCAGTCAAAAGGAACAAAGGGATATACTTGGCAGTGATCTGCAGTGATTTTCCTAGAGTAAATCACAGCACCTGGCATTCTGGTTTTGAACCTTAATTTGAACATAACTTTGATTCATTTGACTGATGATGAAGGCACCAATATCCTTTTCTGAGGATCATCATAACACAGGAAAAAGCATCAAGGCAGGTATCAATCCCCTATAAATCCATAACTGCTAAACTCAACTCTATACCTAGGGTGTAATCACACACACACACACACAAACACACCAAAGAAAACACACAAGCTACAGTTAAGTGTTAGAAAAAAATATGGCTAATAGAACTACTACATATATAGCTGGAAGTACTTTCAGTAGTCTCCTTCCTTCTAAAGAAGGAAAAATAAAACTACATTATGCAAACTTCTCGTGTTTTTGGTGTAAGGGCAAAGAGGATGAAAAGAGAGAATTATTAAAAAACTAAGAAAAAAAATACATGAACAGCTTAAAAGGCAGGGGCATATTGTTTCAAAACTAACTACATTTTGGAAATAGCAGACAAGTGGCAGAACTTACTGATGGATCAGAATCTTCCCATCTCTGCTTCTGTAGTTACTTCTCTGATAGTTGAGGACTATTATTTTGGGGACCAGCCAAAATTTAGATGTGTCTCTTATGTTTCCTCCCCAGTGGTTGGTCTGCTAATTCTTACTAGATTCATTGTTTGTTTGTTTTAATATGTATTTATTTATTTTCTTGGCTGCACTGGGTCTTGGTTGTGGCACACAGGCTCTCTAGTTGTGTCACATGGGCATGGGCTCAGTTACCCTGCATCATGTGGGATCTTGGTTCCCTGACCAGGGTTCGAACTTGCATCCCCTGCATTATAAGGTGGATTCTTAACCACCAGACCACCAGGGAAGTCCTGACTCATGGTCTTAAATAGGAAAACTCAGGAGACTCTCTGGCATTCCACAAATATTGCCAGTCTTTCCACACTCTAAATGTCTAACCGGTCTACTGTTTTCTATAGCTACCCTCTTCTCCCAAGCTCCATTTTCTGGCTTCTAGATGGCACTGGCAGTGGTGATTCTGAGAGGAAGGTATAGCTGGAAAACATGCACTAGGAATATCCCCCAAATGGGACACTGGCCTATTAAAAGCTGGGGAGTGGAAATGAGATATGAAAATGCTCACCAGGACACCTCTCTCTGTCTCCTCAAGTCAGGAAACCTGACAACATGGTACTTTCAGGAGAGTGTTGGGTTTGAGCAAGATTAGGAAAGTAAAAGAATGGGAGATTTTCTGAAGATATAGCAAATGGCAGCATTATGAACAGAGCTGGGAAGCATCAATTTTGCATAGCAAAAAGGGGTAATAAAAAAACACTACCACTGACTCACATTTCCTTTTTTAAAAAGTTTAACCATTGATTAAACTCTCTTTAATTTTCTTAGCCAGTCCCTTCTGGCCTGAAAATATAGTTCAACTTCAACCCAGCCTCTTTGAATAATCACAAATTCTGAATTAATAAAGATTTACTGATCTGTGACCTCATCTCAATGTGATTTGTGACCTCATCTACATGAAGGCTGAGGGAAAATAAGTACAGACCAGTCACAGGACAGTAACTGCCAGGCTGACAAATTGTAGGCATAAAAGGGAAGACAAAAAATACACAGGTGTGTTTGTGCATCTTATATACAAGTTACCAGGTGGGCTGGGTCCAACTATACAAGGGAAAAAAAGGTTTATCACAGCAAATCTGTCAAAACCTATAGACCCCATAAGTATCTACCAAGGAGAATATTTTGTTTATTCTGATCATTTCAAGTTGAAGTCAACTTTGAAAGCACACTGACAGTGAGTAATGCAAACGTCAAACCCTGCTTGTGCTTATGGTTTACTCTCAGGAGCCTACAGGGCAGTACCCATAGTCATTTGAAGATGGATGTGCTCTGGTATCTGCCATAATGTTGTAAATATGCATAATTCATCAACATTTGATACAGATATTGACAAAATGACCCTTTTGGTACTTTAAAAAATATTACAGCATCACAGAATCTTCATTCTGAAAGCAATCATTAAGATGACCTAATTCAGTCTTCTTCTCTTAGAGATGAGGAAATTTCAAGGCTAAACGGGGGATTTAGACAACATGTACAAAGTGGAAAGAACAGAAATGAAATCTCTTGTTTAAAAGCAGAGATTAAACAGAATCAAATCAAACAGAATCAAAACCTTTTAAAAAGAAAAGTGTCCTTTAGCTTCATTTTTTACACAGAAAATCATAAATTATATCCTCTCCCTCTTGCAGAAGAAGACTTATACCGTGGCAAATTAGGTCTTTTCTAAAATACACACGTATTCCCTCAAGCAGATACACTATCATACTGTTCTTTCCCTTTACATTCAATTCTAAATCCCATCCTCTAACTGAAGCGCTCTCACAAAGGTTCACAAAATTGCTGTAGTTCAGCAAGCTAAGCATGTTTATTAATCCTCACCCTAAAATACCTACTTTTAGGAAAAAAGTTAGAGGTAGCAGAATCTAACTGTAAAGTGACCTTTCTTCTAGAAATTAAAAAATAGAGGGGGATAGCCTGGAATTTTCATTGTTTTCAAGACCCCTGAAAAGAGGAGATAGTAGCTATTTAGAACAAATGCATGGAACGAATTAGGACCGCCTTATCAAATAATGCCAGTGGTTCTCAGCAGTGCTCCTTGGAAGGCAGGCTACATGTCAGAACCAAGAGAAATATGGAATATATATTTTAGAGATAACCTAAATATGCTCTAAGGAACACCAATGGCATTTCACCATCCTTACTCAAGCAAGAAGAGAAGAGGTAATGTTGTAGACAACAGTAGATTGATCCAGTATGTCCTCCTTGTGTGTTGAGAGTCAGCTTGTATGTCAGGGAGGATGAGAGGAGACAACCTGATATCACTCATTTGATGGAAAAGAAAACTTATATCCTGAGGGATTCAATGGCTTGTATTGTCCTTTGGACAAGGGACAATTTCCATTTAGGGACTGTTCTTCTGCAAAGCTTTTAGGTCCATAGGCACTAGGAAGGAGAGTGGATGCCAGCCAGGTATTTCTTGCAGTATTATTTAATACAACGACTTTCTGGCTAATGAGGCTCTGAGGTTCCAGAGCTCAATCCAACAACTATACTGACAAAACTATCACTAAGCAGCAAAGCTACTGACCATTCCTATGCAAAGTCCACTAATGGGGGACTCCAGGTGGCCAGTTTGAATTCCAGTTGGCTATCTACCACAATGAGAAAATTCTGAGTTACAATAAGTTGATCTATTTATTCATACTGTCTAGCCCAGTCCCTCTCTCCTTTCATCTCCCACCTTCGTCCTGCCCTCCTTCCTTCCCCCACTGCAACAGTACACAGCAGAGGTCAGCAAAGTTCTCCGTAAAGGGCCAGACAATAGTTTAGTGTAGTTTTGGTTCTGCCATTGTAGAACACTAGTAGCCATAGACAATCCATAAATGAATGGGTGTGGCTGTTTCAATGAAATCATTTACAAAAACAGGCAGGGGGCCAGATGTGGCTCCCAGGACTGTAATTTTTCAGTCCCTTGTATACAGTAGCAGTTCTCAAACTTTAGCCTGCATCAGAATCACCTACAGAACTTAGTAATACACAGATTTCTGGGCCTCATCCTTAAAGTTTCTGATTTTGAAGATCTGCAGTGGGGACTGAGATTTTGCATATTTACTAAGTTCCGAAATGATGCTGATGTTGATGGTCCACTGATCACACTTTGAGAACATACTCTGAAAGCCACTGGTATAAAACAATGGTCTTCACTGCAGTCAGTGGCAGGCTGAAATGTAATGAACAACTGAGAAAGTGGAAATTACATGCTGTCGATTGCTAATTTTACAGAATATTTCATATGGAGACTTACTGTTAAGTGCCATAATATTATCTGTTCCTGGATGATGGAAATTTATTCCCATGCGTCCTAAAAAATAAAACAATTTTGTTTTAAGCACAAAGAAAAGAATGTTTAAATATAATCACAAATATATTGCACAATATGAACATTACAAAAAACTAAAACAGATTAAACTATAAACAATGCTATCAAAGGCCACAGCAGTTACAGCAGTTTTAAATCAAGTCATAAAACATACACATGAAAAATCTTAAAACAAAGCCAAAGTCTCAATAGCAACAAATAAAATAAACCAAAACAAAAAAGAAGCTTCCATTATAATAGGAAATTTTAACGCATCTCCCGCATTCCAATTTAAACATGCCAACTCCCTGGATTACACATTTTATTTAAACAATTTACACTGCCCTTCAAATTCAAGCAGCAAAATAATGAATTCAAAGAAGTATATAACCTTGAAGCTTAGAGAGAATTCAAAGACAAACATTTCAAAGCAGCTCAAAATGCAACATAATGATCAGAATGGCGAGCAGAAGAAAGATGTAAATTTACGTAACATATAGTGGGGAACAATTACTGGCCAAAAAATTTAGGGTTCCTGTGCTGCCCCTATCACTAACTAGTTAGATGACCTTGGACATAATACTTATGTCCAGACCTTTGTCCTTACAGTAACCGGGGACCAGATGCTTGTTTTTGTATGCTGTATGCTGTCAAGCGAAGAATCATTTTTATAAAGAGTTGTAAAAACAAACACAAAATTTAAAAAACAAAGAATAATGTGCAACAGAAACCATATGGCCCATAGGCCTAAAATATTTACTCTCTGGTCTATAAGATGCCAAGGCTGAATCAAATGTTTTAACTAATAGCCTCAGGGGTTTAAGAGTGGAAGATGTATTAATTATTTGGGGAAAAGGAGGTGGATATGATTTACTTATCATATTCTGAGGTATTCAAACTTAACAAACAACCAGTCACTGAAAAATCTGCCCTAAAAAAATCCAAACACTGCCAATCAGAATTTAAGAAAAGGGTGCATTTGAGACAGTCTCTCAATCTCTGACCTAGGAATATTCAGATAATGGTATGTTCCCCATAAAGTAGGGATGTTCCCTAAATGTTTTCATAACTATAAAGGGCTATGAAGAAAACCAAGCAAGCCCGGATTTAGCTCATTCAACTTCTATTTCTTGTGCTACAATCATTTATGGTAAAGAATTGGTAGTTTATTACTACTACATCAAACAATAGTTTTTATGTTTCTGGAACTCCTTATGTTCCCTAACATTAAGGGGCACCCCTCTCTGTAGTCCTCCAGAAGTTGGATCCTTTTTATACTCTTTCCATCAGGTCTTAAAACTTTTCAGCCTGGAAAGATGAAGCTGAAAGGAAAATCTGTAGTTTGAGTCTAATTATCATCCTCTACACTGATTACTTCCAATTCAATCTTTCTAAAGATGTAGCAAAACAAGAGCCTTAGGCAATGTTTTGTAAATAAAAGTATCACTACTTGCTGAAAAGAAGAAAATTTTTGCCCTTCCTGGTATCCTTCCTACTACTGTTGGCCAATTCGAGGTCACTTTAATGATCTCTAGATCAAGATCATCCACTAAAGATTTTATGAGAAACTCCAGTTCAGTGTCAAATCCATCATAATCAATTACTTAAATGTAATCTATAATTTTTTCCCAACAATATGCAAATCCTTTCTAGTGAACTGTTTATGGCTTCTTTAAGCTACTTTCTCTACCTCTTCAAAAATTAATGTCCAGATTATAAAATACATTTTCATTGGAGAAAACACACAATACAGAAAAGTGAAAAAAAACAAGATCATCAACTAAAGACAAGCTCTGTTAGCATTTTGATTTATAGTCTGACAGTTTAGGAGTATATACGTGTAAAGGTTTATCTAAAATGAGGTTTATTTTATAATATTCTTTAAATTTAATATATTGCATGCCTTAAGTTTTATGGTTATTTGGGATTTTGAAGGAGAGAGAAAATATCAAAAGCAAAAGAAAAACTGACTCCAAACTCAGATGAGGCCATTTCTTTTTTCTTCCCTTTGTCCAACAAATACTGCTGTTTAATCAGCTGTGAAAATAGAATCAAGTGTGTGACATCTGGTGATTTCTGTTAATGCAGTCTGGTGCTGCCAGCGTGACATTTTGTCACCTGTCCATGGTTTGCTATTTTTAAATTGTTCTTGTCAGCTAGCTATCTTTTAAGTATAGTGTAAAATATAAGGTTTCGAAAACTGGAAGGCATACTTGGTTTTACTGAGTTAAATGATGCTGTGGAAATCTGAGACTGTGTCCCACTTTCCCCACTGCATAAGGCCTGATAAATGGGGGTGGGAGAGGAAGGGAGCAAGGTTAGAGAATAGGGTTGGAGAACACAGTTATTCAGACTGTAAACATCACAGTCTCGTAAGCTCAATTCATATTCATATTTAAGATGCTAGTTATAAAAAACTGTCTCTACTGTTATTTAAAGTTTCAGAGTCAAACTAAACCTATACTTCTATAAGTCCAAAGTAAAATCTGGAATTTTTGTTATTTCGTAATTGATTATGAAAGTCACCTCTTCACTTCTGCAATACCATTATGAGATAGGGAACAACTGCTGTATCTTTCTCTAATCATTCCCATATGTTCTAAAAAGTCAAGTCCTTTCGAGACCTTTATGTAACAGAATGTGAGTGCTCTGTTCTAGAAAACATTATAAGACAATGCACATTCTACTGGATTCTATTTCCTACCAATTTTCCCAATAAAGTTGAAGAGACAGTGTTTCAGAAAAAGTATCTATAAGATAAAATAATGCATTAGGTAAGAACACAATAAAATGGTGCTTCAAATCCCTTTTAAGGGAAAATTATAAAAGTATGGTACTATAACACTTAAAAATATGTTTCAAAGAACCACAAAGCAAAAGAAATGAGGTTCAACCTGAGGTCAAATCCTAGTTTCTTTGCATACCAGTAGTGAATAATTTTTGGTACGTTATCAATTCCTTTGTGCCTACATTTTCTCATTTCAGGCTGTACCCTAGAACAATTAAAGCCAGAAATTTGCAGAGGTATACCCAGGATTAAGTACCCTTAATCTTTTTCTTACTCTCAGGTGATTATAGTGCTATACTAAAAGGATCACTGGACAAATTAATGGGAGTTACCTACTTAAAAAAAAAAATCACTCAACTTCTATGTATTGTCTTCCCTTTTGTATAGAACAGAAACTATCACTTCTTGCTAACTTAGAGCCTGTGCCCTAACAGTTTCTGCAATCAGCTAACTTTTATACAAGACGGACTGATATGGACCAAAGGGAGGTAGTACAAAAACAGAACTGGAGCAGTAATTCAAGTAAGTAAAGAGACCGTATACTTTTCTGAATCAACTAAACGTAACGAAGGTGCACTTTTTCTAAAACAAGGTGACCTCAACATTTCAGAAATGGAGTCAATGTTCTGTAAGGCTGTGTAATGCTAAATGTTTCATCAGGCACTACCCCCAAATAGCCAGCCAAGCTTACTCCTCTGCCACAACATGCAGACTAAGTGGGATGAGAGGAAGGTGATTCCATCCTGTTTTCTTGCCATGGTGCCCGCTTGTGCTATAACAGCCAGGCTGAGGGGACTTCATAATGTCACCTGCCCTGCCCAGCGCACGGTTGTTGGTTTTTCCCTATTATTCTTCTCTCACGTCACTTAGTCCTCTTTGAATAAAAATCCCAAGAGAGGGTATGAATAATCAAACCTAATGTCCCTGAGTTTTCAGAGGGGTTTCCCCAGTAGCTAGGTAAAGCCTCTTCATTGGTAGCAACTCAAGAGGGTACAGGGATGAACCTTTCCCTTACCTCTAATCATAACTCTCTGATGCCAGAAATCCCTCTAATTCTCATAGTCAGGAGAAGAGTTAGCATTCCCTATGTCCACTAGAAAAGAGGACAGAGGACTACTCTTCCTACTAAGGCCTCACTCATCCTTTTCCCCCTCGATTCAAGAGAAAAGTTGAATAAAAGGATTTCTTATTGAAAACATTTATACAATGAAATATCACTGTGCACTTATTTTCATCATGTTTACTTTATGTACATCATGAAGTACTTCCATTTTGTAGGAATGTGATATCCTAATTATATTTTTTTTACACTATTCAGATAAAAAATTTTGGAAAGCCAATAAAACTTAGGAGGATTGTTTTTCTTTCTCCTTTAGGTAGTTTTTTATAATGACAGAATGCTTATCCTTCAGTAATCACTACTTGCATCTATGGCAAAGACACAATTTTGACAGCTTGCATTTGAAAGCCTTTAACATTTAGCTGCAGCCTAGCTAGAAGGAGTAAATTCTGTAGGGATAAAAAGGTTTACTTTATTACCCAGGTTTGAATGGCTGTAAAATCAGAAAGGCTGAGTTGAAATACCTCATACCCTATAGAGAGAATATAAAATGTTTGGGAAAATGTTAATAATAATCTCTGTTATCTCTAGGTAGTAAGGTTCAGGTGTTTTTTCACTTTTCTTTTGTCTTTTTACATACCATTTGAATGTCTTACAATGAGCGAGAATGTATTTTTTTCTAAAGAAAACTGAAATCCAGAGCAAAACACCAAAACAAATAAGCGCACAAAAAACCAATGACTCTCTAACTTGAATTTAGAGACCCTCAAAATAGTCTTCAAGTAAAAGAGGATATTAATGGCAGGAGGAAGAAAAGGATAGATAAGGAGCAGTGTTTTTGGACAGACTCATACAGAAGTCACATGATAGGTACCCTAGCCTATCACCTTTCTCTTAAAGCTTGATTCATCTAGATATTGCCATTTTTTGACCCAGAGACCCTCTCTATGAATTTACCTTAAAGAAAAAACTACATGCAAGAATTCATCCATGGCAGCATTGCCTACCTATAATGGAGAAAAAGCTAAAAACAACCTAAGAGTCCAAAGTTAAGGTCTATTAATAAATTATAAAGACCAGATAAATAGAGTGTTTATTATGCAAGGGGAAAAAAGATACACCATCACAATATTTCTTTTATTTTTAAATTATCTTTTAGTTATTATACTGTGCTCCACTTTTAAAGTAAAAAATTACTGAAAATCTTTCCCTTAAAATGCTGGCATCATAATTATGTTTTTAGAAGTAATAAGGATCAAACATATGGTGCTATAACCAAATGGAAAAGTCTCCCAGTTGGAAAAAGGAAGCAGGCAGTTCAAACACCCTAACTAGGGGACAATAACATGGAGACGTAACTGACCATGGGAAGCAGATCATTCACAGGAAATCACTGTGAGTGGTATGAATTGTGAAGCTGTAACCATATTGAGACTGTAAAAATGCACATATTAAATGCCTTTCAACTTCTTAGGTCATACTGTATCTTAAAGTACAATTCAAAAGCCTTTTACAGATGAAACCTCACATTTGTAAGTGTACTGGAGAAATTTATGCAGAGGTAGCTGGACAGATAAGAAAAAAGGGCCCCAGCGTTGGGGCTGGGGGAGGGAGGTTTGAGAGAGAGGGGATATATATATGTATATATATATCTTTGTATGTATGTATAGTTATGACTGATTCACAATGATGTATGGCAGAAACCAACACAACATTGTAAAGCAATTACTCTCCAATTAAAAATGTAAAAAAGGGGGGCGGCCACCACAAGTGGAATAAGTTATTTACCCTGTCCCACAGTAAGGTACCCTCCATGCACTTTAGCAGTGCTACTCTCAACAAAGCACGACAGCTCCTGCTTAATCAATATTCACAAAACTCTAGAAAATTATTTTATAGACCATAATCTAACATCCTTTCATAATCTTTTATTGCTAGAAGAATACAGACCAAGATAAGACAGACACGCATAAAGAACAAGGGCTGACTTCTTTAGAATAACAGGATGGGCTTACAGCTGTTCTGGTAGAGAAGGACGACAAATGTAGCCTTAGAAGATACTAAAAACACAAAATAATCTGTGAATATTGTGTGTCTGTGTGTGTGTGTGTTTTTAACACCATTCTCACTTCTAAGTGAAATTACCATGTACCTAATCTTTACTGAAGAAAGATGTGGTAATAGTGACTAAATATAACAATGACAAAATGAGAGGCAGTTTTTTTCCTACTTCTGAAGGCCTTAAAATATAGCTTTTGTCAAAATCTTTTATTTTCTTCACAGCCTGTTAACTACTTTCTTTTCACTAGAAATTGAGGAAAGCAGCATAAAATCATGAGTGTGACAAGAAAATGATGAAATAGATTTTTGGTGTGGCGTGAGGAAATGACTATCACGTTCCCAGTCAGTCATATCCTATATAAGAGCCTGCAGAGAACCAGAAGGGATCAGATTCCTCACAACTCTAGAGGACATAAGGGTTCACACAAGATGAGTGTCCCTGTGGCTAACTCTTCCAGTTTTCAGATAGTTAGGCTCTCAACCCAAATACAATGGCTATTTCCACAGAAAAATTCTATTTTACTATTTTAAAATATCATAATGCCCCCAAGAATTCCTATAATCCATAACAAGAACTATCTATAATCATGAATGTAGTATCACCCCCTCTCCTGAATTTACATGGGCTCTAAAAATAGGAAATCCTAATATTGCTGACCTTGGGACTTTATGCCTTACATTTAACTCAAAACATTTTCCCTGTGTTTAGCCTTAGAGAATGCAAAGTGTCACTACCTGCTCTTAAAGTCTGTGTACTGATACTTCCTACCCTAGGAAAGTGACTGTATTTTAATAAAACCCTTTTCTATAAAGTTTCTGACAGAGCCTTTGGAGATTAAATCTCATACTTCCTTGTAGTAGACTTGGATTTAAATG
This sequence comes from Bison bison bison, assembly GCF_000754665.1. Classification (NCBI taxonomy): domain Eukaryota; kingdom Metazoa; phylum Chordata; class Mammalia; order Artiodactyla; family Bovidae; genus Bison; species Bison bison. The sequence continues at coordinate 2,514,853 of NW_011494744.1, read as the reverse complement.
AATTAATCCAGATTCGGCCAAGGATTTCAAATACACAAAGCCCGGAAAACTTGGCTTCTGGTCTCATGCTATAAACCACAACCTCAGCTACCCAGCACATGCTTCTGCCAGACATTATGATTAAAGCAGTCAACCGTGATTATGATAGGTAGCTGAACCCAGGTTTAAAAAAAAAAAAAATCAACTTTAAATACATTCCACAATGCTTTACAGAAGCAAACAAACAAAAACAAAAAAGAAAAACAAAACACAATTAATAAAAAGCTGATTTTTGTTTAAAACACCAAGCAAGGAATGGACATATGAATATTCCTAACCTGCAAAATGATTCCTCCACATTATATCAGCGAAACTCATTGGTGGGCCACTGGGAGGGTAGTGTTTACCTTTCAGAGGCTCATGATCTGTCCTGATCATATCCATTAAGGAGTTCTCCAACGAGTGCAAGTTAAAAGTGTCATAGGGCCTACTCCGGTCCTAAAAATAAAAACAAAATAATACATAAAATTACTTCATAAAATTAATAACCATATCATTTGCTTCTTGCCATGGATTAACGACTTGAATGAAGACTCAAGGTAGTTTTAATAACACGGTCATTCTTTTCATTAAGAATAATGACTTGACAACATGAAGTTTAATATGTTTTCATAATTAATTAAATTGTACCCTTTTCCCTAATAATTCTTTAATGTATATGCTCCAGTACTTCAGACAGATTTTCTCTCAAATGAACTAAAAAAAGTAAATTCAAAAAGGAGTTGAGTGAGTCGACTTTGCCTTCAACCCTTCACCCTTTGCCTTTACTATCAAATGAATGTTCTCTTCAAACGAATAGAGACTTTTTTCCCTAAAGAAAGACACTAAGAGCTCAGTCTACAAATGGAAACATTTCCCTAAAAAATCAAAAGGAGGCTATAGTTTCAATGTAATTAATCATATTGGGCATCTTTAATAATTATTACTAAGTTCCATACATTAGATATACTTTATACAAATTAAAATGTGTCCAAAGTACTAAAACTACCTTTTGAAAAACACTACATGAAAAACCCTTTAACCCAAGGTTGTGTGTTTTCATGATGTTAGATTCAACAACATTTTGAAAACAGAGAACCAACACAAACTAAGTGAAGAAAAAAACTGTTCTACTGTGTTTCATTTAAGCCCATGGGAGACCATCACCTACAAATTATTTTTAGTAGTATGAGCCTAAAAGGAAGTGTGGTTCATGGCCTAACTTAATACTATAGAACAGATTTAGTTTGCTTTTGTTAAAAGAAAAGCAATACAGTCATAAACCTCAACAACCACACCAAATCAAACTACAGCAATGAGAGATTATTTTCAGGGTCCTGAAGAGTTTATCCAGCTTTGCAAATGATCACTTATCCTCCCCTTTGAGCAACAGAATAACAAAATGACTGCCTAGATGAGCAAAAAGGGATACACTAGGTAAAAACCTCAGCTACAGTCATCATTTTCCAGCTTAAGTATTAAAATCTTGGGAAGCTGTTTCTTTCTGGTTTCTGGAAAGTATAGCCATATACCTATCCATGGAGGCAGAAAGGAAGGTGGCATTTCCTCAGCACTGAGCATAAAGTGGGAACCCAGAGGGTTACTGAATGAATGAATGCAATAAGTTTGGCCGCAGGACCCAAGAAGAGCCCTAAACTGAGAACCAGAAGCAAAATTGCCAGAACAACTACAATCAACGAGGGGCTTTTGGACATCATTATCTACTGCTCCAGTCTGTGCCTGAAATTTCTTCCTTTATTGAGAATTCCTTTATTGAGAGGATTGAACTAGATTATTTATAATACCCCTTCCAATCCAATACTTGTTTTTAACTCACACATTAAGAAGGGCACAGATGTCTTTTTAAATTCACATATGAGGTAGAGGGCATAGATATTTTCAGACGCTACAGAGAGAAATTCCATTCTTACAAACCTTTAATGCCCAAGCTGAGGGCCAGGCCCTGGTGATTCAGAGATTAATGTTATAACCTAGTCCGTTTGCAAGTAATTAGTAGAGGGAGACATAACCAGTTAAATTAAGAGTATGACAGGTGTTTTAACAAAGGAATGTAAAAAGTACAATGAAAACTAGGACACATCTATTTCTTAAAGAACATACAGGGGCTTCCCTAGCAGTTCAGTGGTTAAGACTCTGTGTTTACAATGCAGGAGAAATGGGTTCGATCCCTGGCCAGGAAACTACGATCCCCCATGCCATGCGGTGCAGTCAAGGGAAAAAAAAAAAAAAACAACAACAACAGACATATATTTGTGTGTGTATAGTTCTTTTTCAAATCACATTCTATAAAATCATGTCTTAAATCCAGACCTGTCATTTAACCAGCAATTAGGCTTGTCTTCATTTATTCTTGATGTCTTTAGTATTCTCATTGGCAAAATGGGATCTTACCTGGGAAGATTATGGTGAAATAAGTTAAGTATTCTTTTTACTCACTTTGTATCTGTCAAAGAGCTAGCATGCATCATTTCTTTGCTTTTTAACAATTTTATTTACTTATTCATTTTTGGCTGTGCTAGGTCTTTGCTCGGAGAAGGCAACGGCACCCCACTCCAGTACTCTTGCCTAGAAAACCCCATGGATGGAGGAGCCTGGTAGGCTGCAGTCCATGGGGTCGCTATGAGTCAGACGCGACTGAGCGACTTCACTTTCACTTTTCACTTTCACACAATGGAGAAGGAAATGGCAACCCACTCCAGTGTTCTTGCCTGGAGAATAATCCCAGGGACAGCAGAGCCTGGTGGGCTGCTATCTATGGAGTCGCACAGAGTTGGACACGACTGAAGCGACTTGGCAGCAGCAGCAGTAGCAGCAGGTCTTTGCTGCTGCATGGGCTCTTCTCTAGTTGCAGAGAGTGGGGGCTACTCTCTAGCTGCAGTGCACGGGCTTATTGTAGTGGCTTCTCTTGAGAAGGACGGACTCTAGAGCACTCGGGCTCCAATAGCTGTGGCATGTGAGCTCAGCAGTTGCAGCTCCAGAGTACAGGCTCAGCAGTTGTGGTGTACGGTCTTGGTTTCTCCACCAAGAGGTAGATCTTAGTGGAGATCTTCCCAAATCAGGGATCAAACCTGTGTCTTCTGCATTGACAAGCTGATTCTTTACCACTGAGCCACCAGGGAAGTCCAACATTTCTTGCTTTACTGCTGCCCTCCCACCCTTTCCTGCCTACACTCCGTTTTTTTCCTTTTTAACACTCAGCAGTTAGTTGTGCACTAATGGATAAGAAAGAGACATGAAATACTTTCTTTGGTTCTCCATTTTGGTCCATATATAATTTAAGACGGTCCCTTCTTTTGCCTTTATAATCTTGCTGCTGATTATTTGTTTTGCTTTGGGTTCAAGTTATCAGTGGAAACTCCAATTATTTATGGAGTAAAGCTTAATTTTCAGAAATGCAAGTTTATCTGTACCCAAAATAATAACCATCATATTCTTTGTCCAAAGCAAGAAGTAAAAAAGTATGCGGAGGAGGAGTCAAAAGGACAGACTATTTCTGGCACTGACAATCCCAGATTGTGTCTAAGAGCCTTCTATTATATGTATCCACACTTCTAACTAGAACCCTGCAGATGTGGCACTACTTCCAAAAAGGCTGATGAGGTAAAGGAACTATTAAAAAAAAATTGCTGTTTGAAGGCATTTTAGAATCTTTCCAGCTAGGACAGTGTATTTTTTTTTTTTTTTCATTTAATTCTTCATATGATCCTTCAAGGTAGATAACATATTCATTTTACACAAGGAAGGTAAGGTTCAGAGAAGATTCAAACCTGGATCTGACCTCCAAACCAATACTTAAGAAGTATAAAAATAGGTCCAAAGAAGTTGATCTAAGCTATATGGAATGGTAAACGAAAGTTCTACAGAAGCATAGCATTGCATCTAATTACCAATGAAATGACCTTCCTGGCAAGGTGGCAGTGAGTTTCTGTCAGGGGACTATCGGATATTAGATGACTGCCTGTCGGGAAAACCGCAGCAGACATTTGGAGAAGGAGTCACGTATCTGAAATTGTTCCCAACCTGTCAGATTGTTAAACTCACATGTAGAATGGTTAAAATGCAGGTTCCTGGGCTCTGGCTAAAAGCAACTTAATTATAATTTAAAAAGAAATGAATGGAACTTTGCTGGTGGGTACAGTGGATAAGAATCTGCCTGCCAATGCAGGGGACACGGGTTTGATCCCTGGTCCTCGAATATTCCACATGCCGCAGAGCAACTAAGCCCACGCGCCACTACTACTGACCTTGCACTCTAGAGACTATGAGCCATAACTACTGAGTTCAGTGTACAACGACTGAAGCCTGTGTGCCTAGAATCTGAGCTCCACAAGAGAAGCCACCGCAACGAGAAGCCCAGGCACCACGACAAAGAGCAGCCCCCACTTGCCACAGCTAGAGAAAGCCCATGCACAGCAATGAAGACACAGCAACCAAAAATTAACAATTTTTAAAAAAAAGAAATTAATGTCCTGGTGATTCTTATGACTGGCTAGATTTGAGAGCCACCAGACTGGATGATTCTTCAAGTTAAGCCTTTATACCCATGAATCTGATCACTACAATGGGACAGTAAAGTGAGGGGAGAGACGAGAGAGCGGCAAGAAATAAACAAGCTGGGTCACTTTGACAAGGGTCAGCTTTGTAGTCTCCTAATTGATTGTGGGTGAGAGAAGCAGTTGGTGGCCTAGTTTTTGAAAGAACAGACTTTGAAATCAGACATCTGATTTTCAAATTCTGGCTCTGCCACTTGCTGGCATGTCATTCTGAACAAGTCTAAGCCTTGATCATCTACATTTATAAAATGGCAGTGAAAAGAATTCTCTTTTTATGGCTGTTTTCAGTACTAGATGGAAAAGTACAACAAGGCATCTGTACCTTGTTGTACTAATACTGAAATCTGTACTAATATTGGAATATTAGCGCTCAACAGATGAAACAAGTGAAATGCACAGTGCAATTTGCATCGGCTTCTTAATTGAACAAATGTCAGTAAGTGCTGAGAGACTTACTTTCTCACTAAAATTAATTCTATCTATGCCTCATCAATTTACATACGATTCGCTCTTCTTAGTTTTATAAGTAGTAAACGTTGCTGAATTAACTGATTAACCAGGAACAAAAAAGATAGAAAAACTAAAAAATCTGAATTGAAATTCATCAGAAATTATGCACAGAGAAAATCAGACCACAATTTATCATTTAACAGAGGTGACAAATGGCAAATAATCACATAAAGTCTTTTTCTCCCATTAGTTCTTTTTCAGGTATAGGGAGTAACAAATAGGGAAAACACCTTTTAAAGCTTGTTTTTAACAAGCAAACATATCAGGATGTATTAGTACATGTATAAATAATGTTTCCCATTACTGACTCTTTTCTCCAGAGATAAGGAAGGACAGATGTTATCAGTTAGATGTACACAGAGGCAGCCCACCCTCAGTCTGCAGTTCATCAGGCCTGCTCTCCTTCTTCCCCTCGCTTGACTTCATGTTAATACACTTACCAAGTACTTAATGTGTGCCTGACACTGCTCTAAAAATGCTAAATGTATTCCCTCACAACTCTGTGAGGTAGGTAGCTTTTACCCCATTTTATAAATTAAGCAATTAAATCTTGGAGACAGAAGCAGCTGGCTCAAGGTTACAAGGCAGAACCAGGACTCCCTGTACCGCTTCCCTGACTTCCTCCTACTCCCTCCACCTTAAATCTTTTTCACAAACACCCACCTCCACCGAATCCTGACACAATCACAGAGAGGACTCTTTGATCCCACTCTCCCACACAGGCAACCTAACCTTCACCTGCCCTTGGTCAATGACCCTGGTTATACTGACAACTAGTTAAATTCAAGAGGAAGTTTGATCTACCCTCCAGGACAACCTCAGGTAAGCCTCTGCCAGCCCAATTTCATTTACTTGTCTTTTTCTTGGGGGAGAAATCCAGGACCCTTTCCAAACCTTTCTGGCTTATCCCCAGACACTTCCTCTCCTAGAGATACAAAGTCAAAGCTGCAAGGGGCAAGAGAGCATTTGGAAAAAAAAAAAAAGAGCAGCTCTGGAACCACATGATAAAATTAATCATGGTTATATAACTATTCAAAGTCACAAAGCTGGTCAGAAATCAGGATGTGAACCCAGATATATGACTTCCAAGTTCACACCAGTAACGCTCCAATGCTCTACACTGATCAATTGCCATGAGTCCCGTGAACAACGGGAGCTTGGCTGGGAGCAATGGGGCAGAGACAAGATCAAAAATCAAGAGGAGGACAGGTGTCTGAAAGGGCTAGCAAAGGATAAATAGGGTTGTGAAACGATATCAAAGAAAGAGGAGGAATTCCTGAAGGAGGTGTTTCTATTTATCATAGGGCTCCAACATACATAGGATAAAATATTTCAAGGTTAAGGGCATTCAACTCATAAGCAAGAACCCACAAAACTAGCCATTTCTGAATTTCTACCATACTGCTTTTATTATCTGAGCAGTTTACATTATTTGAAACTATCTCAATTCCCTGTCCTATCCTGTAAACATTGTTTAAGGGTAATGAATATGCTTTACCTGTTCTTAAATGGATATTTAATTACATAATTAGAAGTATGAATATATTCTTCTCAAACACACACACACACACAATGTATTACAGAAAAAGCAAAAACTGCCAATCCTCCTGCCTTTTTTAAACTCTCTAAGACCACTACATACATCTGGCATATATTCTTTCAGACTTTTTAAAATTCACACACATATATACATAGAAAACATATATTATTTTTCTATTTTTTGTTAAATGTGAAAATATGCATGCTATCTTGCTATTTACTTTCTTTGATCAATATTGTGCTTCTGAGATGTTTTTAGTCACTCAGTCATGTCTGACTCTTTGCGATCCCATAGACTCCAGCACACCAGGCTTCCCTGTCCTTCACCATCTCCCAGAGCTCGCTCAAACTCATGTCCATTGAGTTGGTGGTGCCATCCAACTATCTCATTTTCTGTCATCCCCTTCTCCTCCTGCCTTCAATCTATCCCAGCATCAGGGTCTTTTCTAATGAGTCGGCTCTTCACATCAGGTGGCTTCTGAGATAGGTCCCTTTTAATAATCTGTTCTTGTCTCTCCCCTCCCCAACTATACACACATACCTCCTACAAGGTAAATGCATAGTGAGCATGTTAAAAGAATCAAGTGATCATCCCAGTGTACAGTCTGTAAAATAATTTCTGATTTTGAGATTCTTTTCCCTATCCCCCAGTTTCTCAAAATTTCTGTTCTGGTCCTTTAAATGCATTTCCTCCATACTTTGTCTCAGTTCAGTTCAGTCGCTCAGTCATGTCCAACTCTTTGCGACCCCATGGACTACAGCACGCCAGGCTTCCCTGCTCATCACCAACTCCCAGGGCTTGCTCAAACTCATGTCCATTGAGTCGGTGACGCCATCCAACCATCTCATCCTCTGTTGTCCCCTTCTCCTCCTGCCTTCAATCTTTCCCAGCATCAGGGGCTTTTCCAAGGAGTCAGTTCTTCACATCAGGTGGCCAAAGTATTGGAGCTTCAGCATCAGTGCTTCCAATGAATATTCAGGACTGATCTCCTTTAGGATGAACTGGTTTGATCTCCCTGCAGTCCAAGAGACTTTCAAGAGTCTTCTCCAGCACCACAGTTCAAAAGCATCAATTCTTTTGCTCTCAACCTTCTTTATGGTCCAACTCTCACATCCATACATACTGGAAAAACCACAGCTTTGACTAGACGGATCTTGGCTACTTTGGCACAATGGTTTCCTGACCCCTGGTTTCTATGAAGGACACCACTACTAATGAAACATAAGGATCTATGGAATCTGACAGCCCTGAGTAAAAATCCAAGAGGCAATACATGCTAAAGATCAGCATGTAGTAATCTCAAGCATAGAATATGCTTAAGAGTACCAGAAAGAACAAACAGAACATTTCATAACAAATATTAGACAGGGATAGGAAACAATTAGGTGAGTAGTAATATAAAATTTCTATTTATCACAAAGTAGAAGTCTAGGAATTTATAGTTCTAAACCAATACTGCTGTTATATGTCAGAACGTATCAAAAGCATGAGGTCCCTATATCAAACTGAACTTTACTATAGTACCAAGCTGCCTGATAAACATTTGCCCAAAGATTAAAACCTTTCTCACATAAAGGAAAATCAATGTCACCAATCTATGGGGAAGAGAAAAAAAAATAACTTTTCAAATGTAGATTTTCATCTCATCTTCAGTAGGTATCAAGTCCTTCAGTCAATTTTAACCATCTCAAATGAGATTACCATATATGTAGCCCTCTTGAAAATGTGATTGTAGACTCTTCCTCAGTCACTCAACAGCAAGCAGATGCACCTTTTATCCAACCTGAAGTCCTTACAAAGTTGAGATCTCTCTCACTTTCCTATCTTCAGAAAAAAAATAATTGATCCCAGCACCTGCTATGAATTTTAATAATCTTTAACATTATTGTCAATTCAATTCTCCATGCAAGAAATTCTCAAGAACCTGCAACACAGCCGTACATAAAGAAATCAAAGCTTTCTCATCCTTTTCTTCATAAGGATGACTAATTCCAACCACTCAAACTTTTCATCAGATCATATTTTTTCCTTACTGTATAAGAGCAAAAAGGATAGTTTGACCTGCTTGAGAGATGCACAAAAATGAGATGAGCATGACAACTTGCGGGACAACCCAGGAGTTTCACCTCATCTTGTCCTGTTCCCTGCCACCCAATCTTCCTGCACAGCTCTCCTCACTGGTTTACCATAAGATGTGGTAAGAGGCCCAGTTTATCAGACACAGGGAAGAATGGCTCTTAGAATGTTATTCACCATAAATGACATTCACTTTGAGGCCAGATCTAGCTGGGTAAATACTGACGGGGTCAACTGGACAAAAAGCACAAATGCCTATTGCTACCACTTCTGACTGTGGTCAACAGCTCAGAGCTAAGTACATAAGCACTTTTAAAAGGAATGAGTATACAGTTTAGCAGTGTGCTAGGTAAAAGGCAGAAAGTCAGACCTAGAAAGGACACAGAAAGGGAAAGCGGTAACTAGAGAGGTCAGAAGAGCAGGGTCCAAGGAACTCCGAAAATTAAAGTTCCCCTTTTCCTGGTTATTGTGCATTTGTGACTAGCTGATGTTGTCCCAAAAGTGTTAGGCAGCAGAATATTATCCCAAGTAGCTGATTATTAGACATGACAACATAAGGGGAACTTGACCTTCACAACCAAAACCTATCTTAGAATATTATGCAAAGGTACATATACTCTCTATATTGTTTTCTTGTTACTGACCATAAATGTCAGAATCCATCCACAAAACTGACCATTTCCAGGTATTGTTGGATTCTACTGGTGTTCCCGACCCCAACATCTTAACTCCAGATAATCTACACTAATGCCTGTTATCCTCTATAAACTATAACTTCCATGGGAGCAGAGAGATAACTTATTTCTCCATATTTTCACCACCCAGTAGAGGGCCTGGCATATAACAGGCATTCAGTAAATGATTGCTTTACATTTAAATCATCCTCCCGATGGCTTCATACTGCAAGATTTTCATTTAAAACTAACAAAGAACCACATACCTATTAGAGAGGCTAAAACCCGAACAAACAAACAAAACATCCTGACAATTCCAAATGCTGACTAGGACATGCAACAACTCTCATAAATTGCCAGTGGGAATGCAAAATATTACTGCCACTTTGGAAAAACAATTTGGGAACAAAAACACATGTCCATACAAAAATCTGTACATAAATGCTCACAAAACTTTATAAAACAACTTTACTTACAATTTCCAAAAACTGGAAACTATGCAAATACCCACCAAGTGGAATATTATTCAGCAACAAAAAAATGAAACACTGATGTTCTCTAACATGGGTGAACCTTAAAAATACTATGATGAGTGAAAGAAGCCAGTCACTAAGAATCACATGTTGTATAATTCCAATTATAGAAGACGTCCAAAACAGGCAAATTATCCAGAGACAGAAAAGTAGACTGGTTATAGCCTAGGGCTAGGAGAGTGGGGAGGGAAGTCGGGAGTGACTGCTCATGGATACAGGTTTCTTTCGGCCATGATGAAAATGTTCTAAAATTAGATAGTAATGACTGACACACAATTTAGTAAATATACTCAATGGGTGAATGAATTTCTTGGTTTATGAATTATATCTCAATAAAACTATTATTTAAAAAAAGAAAAAAGCTTTCCTAAGATTTGAATAGGAATTATGATACTGCCTGAAAATTACCTAGTTTGGTCACAGCGCCTAAGTCCTAACAACTCCTTGAGCTATGACTGAAGAAGGCAAAGTATGTTCCATTCAGGAGCCACTGAAGGATCCAGGTAATTAAATCGAAATCACACAGTAGTGAAATTCAAAAGGCAACCCTACTGCCAGTCATATAACTAATGCCATCCATTGTCACAGTATGTATCATTTCTACTTCATTTTTTGGCTGTACTTCGTGGCATGTGGGATCTTAGTTCCCCGACAAGAGATCAAATCAAACCCATGCCCCCAGCAGTGGAAGCGTGGAGTCTTAACCACTGGACAGCCAGGGAAGTCCCTTCATTTCCGTTTATAAAGATGTCTTTAATGTTCCCCCGGAAACCCTCAACCACAGCACTTTTTCATGTCTCCTATTGTTTCTGACCAGTTTTTTCTTTTTTAATCCCAGAGATTGCAGTCTTATAATGATAGTACCATGACCTTCAGTGACCCAGCTTATCCCATGTACAACCTTTTAAGAATGATATGCTCCAGCATCTACCTAAAAGCACCACTAGGCCATAAAATATATCTACATTCATAAACACCAAAACATGCTCTGCTGCTGTTCAACTGTTTGGCTCCAACGGTTAGGTGAAGTGACAGCAGAATTCGCAGATTCACCAGAATCTGACAGGGGCCGCGACGTGAATGCTTCTGCTCTGGCCCCTTGTTATCCTTTGATCCCTGTATTTAAAAACTGGTCAGCAAAATACAGCTGCTTTAATGCAAATAGTCCTATGGCAATGAAAACAACAAAGCAACAACTCTGTCAGTTTGGGCTAGCACCTGTTTAGGGTTCTTCTCCCCTTCAGAAACCAATAGATGATGCCGTGCCCAGCGTCCACGTAGATTAAGGGCTATGGACTCTAGCTTTTTGCTGTCACTCCCCGGCCACCAATGGAGATGTCACCAACGTGCTGTGTGTTTATTTTTAAGCAGGGAACCTGGTGAGTACCAAGAAAATTCACCCCACGTTGATGGACTGGAACCAGAGGAAGAGAAGCGCAGTATGCTGTTTCCAAACCCCTCTCTTCTAATGGAAGGAGGGAAAACAAACCCCCCAAAACCCTGCTTCTCCAGTTTACTGTACAATCTCATTCGAGTCAAGATGAGACCTATAATAAAAACAGATTAAGTAACAACAAATATAAGGATAAGTATAGTAAAAGCTCTGTCTTAACCATTTTTAAAATGTATTCTTTGTGAATTTGAAAAGGCTTACTCCCCCTTTATGATCACTGGCTCTGACATAAAATTCTGATTTACAAAAATAGCTTCCAATCTACCTCTAGAGAGAGGGAAATGGATGGGTATACTGGTTTTCATGACAAGTCTTGTAGAATTTACTAGGTCACAGCTACCATATAATGGATAATATGTGCCAGACCCTGTGCTCAGTACTTCACTTGGGTTATTTAATCTTTACAATTTTCCTATGAGGTAGATATTATAATCTCTATTTTACAGATGAGGAAACTAAATATTAAATTCGGTTCTCAATACAAATCAGGTATCCTTGGAGAAGGCTAACCACACACAAAAAAGTATTTGTTATGTAAGAATTCCAGGAAGAAAAGAACATCTATAAATCCTCAGCCTAATCTTCCATTTAGATGTTATCACATTTAACGTGAACTTGTTAAAGTATCCAAAATGCAAAGCATCTATATTTATTAAAATATTTGGTATTTGGAAGGTTAAAAAAAAATTTTTAGTTCAAAATGAAGCCCATATCATTCTTGTAATGCTCCTCTAAGGTACTTTAGAGATTATACAGTAAAATGCAATAATTTAGATTAAGGGAAGTTCAGTCAGAATTTCCAAAATACCTACATCACAGAACATTTTTTAGAAGAACAGCTTTAAATGTTAGTGCTAACAAGATTTTGTCAAGTGTGCTGAGGGCTGTTTTTCTTCATTTATTCCACATGCGTGTATTAAAAACTTTAATATGTCAAGCATTAAAGATTAAGAAGTTAAGTGAGGCACAGCCTGTCCATAAGAAGCCAGCTGTCTCACTTACAGATAATTACCATATAAGGAGGTAAGCACAATGACAGAGCTGTGTGCTTGGAATTATGGGAGCACAAACGACAGAGACATCAAAAATGTTTCCAGAAAAAGAAGGCCAGAGGCACAGAGACCTGCACAGACACCTGGGTTCAACTTCCTCAAGAAATCTGGAAGGACTCAAAGAGATTCTTCAAAGGAAATATATGCTATAGGCTATAAACAGATAAGACTCATTTGTAAATACTATTAACATTAAGGATACAGCTTAGGAAACCATTTGTCCAGCACAGTATCAGGTTAATTTGTGTGTGAATGTGCCCAACTTCAGAATAATATTCTACCACAAAAGAGTCCAAGTTTATTTTAAAGACTATTTTTTTGTGGCCTTAAATCTTTTCCCTAGTATTCAACTTTGGGGAACTGGAGGAGAGTATTAGCTTTATCTGTTAAGTCAGATCTGCAAATATTTATTCACTAGCATCCTAAAGCAACAAGTAATCTGATTTCCTCCTGTTACCTTTTATTTACAGAGTACTTTACATCCCTGAAAGCATCTTCCCACACCTCAGCTCATCTGAACTTCATTAGGGTGTTCTTTTGAGACTTACTTAGCATGCCCAATACCATTTCAACATATCCCAGAACATTGTCGTCTTATTAAACCAGCAACAGGGCTAACAAAAACTCCTGGAATTAAATACTTGCAGAACTGATCAACACTGGCTATGTGTCCAGTACTGTTTTAAGCACTTTACATGTTTCACCTCATTTTTTTCTCATAAGAGAAAGAGTCAATGGAGATAAATACTATTATCTTGTTTTATTAGAAACTGAGGCAAAAAGACATCAAACAGAAAGTATCTGAGATAGGAGTCAAACCCAGGCAATTCTAAGCTTTAAAACTATGTGCTCTTCTGTGTCTAGGTGGGTAATCACTCCTAGTTAATAATTTTCATTTCTGTTATTATCTAGCCATTATTTTTCTATCATTCCTGGTGTGGAGCGGTATTTGTATGAAAAAGAGTTGTACCTTTTTATATTATTGTTTCTTATTCATTAAGCTGAATCCTACAGGAACAAAAGAAAGCAAAAATACGAATAATTCTAAAGTGGTTTTTTTCTGTCTATAATTTTAAATCTTTCCCACATCTATTAGATGACTGAAAAAACCCTAATGTTTTACTTCAACTTGTGTTTCAAACACTACTTTGAGGGAAGTGTTTACTTTTAAGTGAAAAATTTTCACTTACCTTGCTTTTTAAAAGTAATTAAAGTAGGACCTTGTTTTAAGGTGAAGACATTAGGAGAGTCTTAAACTGACTCAATTCACGAAAATTAATTTTATTTCCAAAATCTGGTGGGAATTTGACAGCCTAAAAACTGAGATACCAATGTAAAAAAATTTACATGTGGACATAAATAAATACACAACCACAAATACATGTTTGTGTATAAATACAGATATTATTCTTCCCATGAACTCTATGTCACTAGAATATAATATAGCTTCTGGAGACAGAAGAAAGAACAAGCAAGTGGACTGGCTGTTTTGATTATCCTCATTCAACGAGACTACGAGGTATGTACAGTATTCCAAAAGCAAAGACTCAAAAGATGGATTTCAAGGCACAAGTTGAGAAAGGAAAAAAGAAAGAAAAGCCAAGAAGAACTAAAAAGGAAAAAGCAGAAAAAACTCACTATTCATACAACCATATGCAAAGATAATCAGTCTTGGGAATTCCCTGGGGGTTCAGTGGTTAAGACTCAGCACTTTCACCGCCATGGCCTAGGTTCAATCCCTGGTCAAGAAACTAAGATCTCGCAAGCCTGTGTGTGTGTGTGTGAGTGAGTGAGTCGCTCAGTCGTGTCCCACTCTTTGCAACCCCATGGACTGTAGCCCACCAGGCTCCTTTGTCCGTGGTATTCTCAAGGCAAGAATACTGGAGTGGGTGGCAGGGTCAAAAAGAAAGAAAATCAGTCTTTTCATTGGGATGACCAATGGCAGCCAGAATGGTAACACTCTGCTGCTCTGTAGATAGGCAAAAGTAAAAATCTGTAAATCACAACACATCGAAAAGCACTCACATTTCAATAGAAATGGCAAGCTACTTAACCTCCCTGTGAATCAGTTTCCTCATATGAAAAATGAGAATAACAATAACACCTACCTTACATGGATGCTATGAAGATATCAGCAAAACACTTAGTAGACTATGCAACCGAATGTAGCACCAAGCAAATGTGAAATAAATAAACAAATGAATATTATTTGTCTCTGTCATCACCTAGGGAAGTAAAGATGTCATATAGCATGGTATGGCATTTCAGAATGAACCTTAATTCCTTTTTCATGAAGTAATGATGAACTCAGGTAAAAGTAAGGCATGATTTACAGGCTGCAAACTATGGAATTACGAAAGAGGCAAGTGGCAGATAAATTGCATTCAAGTGGAACTGAATACATATACATACATCTCTCTCTACATGCATGCCCGTGTGCTGTCACTTCAGCAGTGTCCGACTCTTTGCGACCCTGTGGACTGTAGCCCCCCAGGCTCCTCTGTCCTTAGGATCCTCCAGGTAAGAATACTGGAGTGGCTTGCCATGTCCTCCTCCAGGGGATCTTCCCTGACCCAGGGATTGAATCTGAGTCTCTTATGTCTCCTGCATTAGCAGGTGGGTTCTTTACCGCTAGTGTCATCTGGGAAGCCCCCTCTCTCTATATATATGGCACATGAAAAACCTACAGTAATTATTTTGAAATAACAGAAGACGGAAACTGCTGGAGATCAAAAGAAAGGAGGGAAAATATTATGTACACACATACCCACATACAGTCCTCCCCTCACACACACACACTCTTTGAATAATATCTAAACTACTGAACAATCTGTTAGTCACTTGGAAAAATCGTAGAGATGAACAAAACCTCAAGATATACGGTGCTTCCAAAACTACTTTTCATTTGAATAATTTTGTTGACAACTCATCTATCCTATATGAAAACTATTTCATTCAAAATGTAAACATAAAAGCTCAAAGATAATATCTATGAATATTTTTAGTGACAACAAGAATGCATGTAAAATGTCTTTGTCAACTATAAAGAAAGCACCACAAAAAATTAACAGAAACAGTGTCAGTACAATATATGCATTTAGTCATTTCTGGGAAATATCTGTTGCTCAAAATACTAGCTTTAGAAAATCTGACGAAACAGTCTACCTGATGAAAACAAAGACTTAGCCTAGTAGACAGTCTGTCAAGCATATTAAAAACCTCTTATATTTTCTTTGTAAATTATATATTGTATCTCTCTATATGTTGTTTTAATGATGGCATGCTAATGGAAACCATAGATTTATGCATAAAAGTAAGAAATAAAATAGAAATCACAAGTTATAAAACTATATAAAATTTTTAATTGATCTACTTAAAAAAATTCTAATATGTAGTGGAATTAAATGCAGTTTTGTTCTGTATTTTCCAAGTCTCCTGTAAATGTGTTATCATGTTTTCATAATTTAAAAAATAAAAAAGAGAAAGAAAAACAATCAGGTGCCCTGTGGGGGGGAAAAAACTATACTATGGTTTGTAGTACAGATACACTGTGCCAAATACGACATAAAGCACAAACTAAAACAAAACTGCTTTAATCATCAGTTCACTCAGACCCATTTGTTCTAAGACTGTGTATTTGCAGTGTCCAATATGGGAGCCCTACCCGCATGAGTCTACAGAGTAACTGAAATGTTGCTAGAACAAATTGACATGTGTTGTAGGTGGGAAAGCACATCCTAGATTTTGCAATATAGTATGAAAAGAAGGATGTAAAATACATTGTTAGTAATTCTTATATT
Organism: Bison bison bison; assembly: GCF_000754665.1. Lineage (NCBI taxonomy): Eukaryota > Metazoa > Chordata > Mammalia > Artiodactyla > Bovidae > Bison > Bison bison. The sequence continues at coordinate 2,498,623 of NW_011494744.1, read as the reverse complement.
GGTAACGTGTTGAAATGCTATTTTGGATACATTACTAAAATTAACGTCACTTGTTTCTTTTTACTTTTTAAATATGCCACTAGAAAACTGACAATTATCCTATGTGCCTTGCAGTCCGTTTCTTTGGGCAGTGCAGCTACAGACAGATTTAATGGCAACTCAGCTTGAATTCCTATATTCCAAAGTTAAAATCACTATTCTGGAAACTAGACTAGTTTACAAATGTAACCAATCCTTGCCCAAGCTATGCTAATTTCTGACCTAAAACCACCCTATTACTAAACTCAGTTAGCCAGTTCAGTCGCTTAGTCATGACCAACTCTTTGCGACCCTATGGACTGCAGCACGCCAGGCTTCCCTTCCATCACCAACTCCTGGAGCTTAGAATCGGCGGTGCCATCCAACCATCTCCTCCTCTGTCATCCCCTTCTCCTCTCACCTTCAATCTTTCCCAGCATCAGGGTCTTTTCCAATGAGTTAGTTCTTTTGATCAGGTGGCCAAAGTATTGGAGTTTCAGCTTCAACATCAGTCCTTCCAATGAATATTCAGGACTGATTTCCTTTAGGATGGACTGGTTGGATCTCCTTGCAGTCCAAGGGACTCTCAAGAGTCTTCTCCAACACCACAGTTCAAAAAGCATCAATTCTTCGGCACTCAGTTTTCCTTATAGTCCAACTCTCATATCCATACATGACCACTGGAAAAACCATAGCTTTGACTAGACGGACCTTTGCTGGCAAAGTAATGTCTCTGCTTTTTCATATGCTGTCTAGGTTGGTCATAGCTTTTCTTCCACGGAGCAAGTGTCTTTTAGTTTTTTAATAAAAAAATAAAATCTCTCACTGTTTCCATTGTTTCCCCATCTATTTGCCATGAAGTGATGGGACCGGATACCACGATCTTAAGTTTTCTGAATGTTGAGTTTTAAGACAACTTTTTCACTCTTCTCTTCCACTTTCATCAAGAAGCTCTCTAGTTCTTCTTTGCTTTCTGCCGTAAGGGTGGTGTCATCTGCATAACTGAGGTTAATGAACTAACCTCAGCCTCCAAAATTTACTTATGTATACTAACTCCCCCACTTTTAAGACACTCATGAGACTGTCAAGATGGTGCTGGCTCAGCAAGTTTAGGAAATCTGGCTTTGTTTGATCAACTGGTTTCCCTGGTGGTCTCTGTATGTGGCGTTAACAACGTCAATGAACTAAGAGTTGTAAAATGCAATAAGTCATACTGAGGAGGTTTAACAGGAACAGTCAGGAAAAAGTACTCATATATAGGTTGTTCTGTCTAGTGATTTAAATTATCTAAATTGATATCCACACTTGTAGCAATCTACCTTTTTCTGGAAAAGTGAAAGAGCAGATCACATGGGCACTAAAGTTCCTGCTACAGAGTAGGAAGGAGTATGTAACATTAAATTAGACAACAGCTATATTGTATCAGTTTTATTGAGGTTTCTGAGTCTTATAAAAAGGCTGGAAACATCATCTAAAGTTTCAGACTGTAGAATCCTTATTATTTTCTTGTTTTGTAAAAGAGTGGAGTTTTAAGAAAGAAACAAAACAAATGTGGCCATCTCTACTTTTCTTTCAGTCTTGGTAACTTAGTCACTAAGCCATGGCTGATTCTTTTGCAACCCCACTGGACTGTCGCCTGCCAGGCTCCTCTGGCCCTGAGATTTCCCATGCAAGAGTACTGGAGTGGATTGCCATTTCCTTCTCGAGAGGATCTTCCTGACCCAAGGATCAAACACCGGTCTCCTGCATTGCAGGTGGATACTTCATCAACTGAACCACCAGGAAAGCCCTCTCAGTCTTAGAACTCAGTAAAACACCAATTTAAAGTCCAAAGGCCAGGGTAAACCCCCCAGTTTAGAGCTGATTATAATGTGGCAAGTTAGTTGACGTCCACCAAGTCTGCCCAGTACAGAGTGAATTACGTTGTGAATTACATTGTGCCATTTTGATTCCCTTCAATGGCGACATTTAAACTCCAGAATCATAGCCACTTAAATAAGCCATATTTATGAAAAGCTAAATACACCCTCAAATCACTAAACAGAAAACCATACATAAGACTCAATTTTCAACTTTTCACCATTGCACACATACTAATCTCAAGCAACACATTCCCACTTACTGCAAAATAATCACCCATCCCACCCAAGGTTAACTATTTTCTTCTGAGGAAACTTCCTCAGAGTTCTCCACATCAGTAAATTAGAAGATTTTCTTAATAAATACAGACATCAGATACCCTCCAAATCTTATGGCAACCTAACTACAGAACATCAGAATAAAAATCTTAACTTGGGAACTATGCATTTATGACAAAAATACATTTACTTGATTTATTAATACGATGAACAACAATCTCGCAGTTTTACTTTCATTTTCAACAAGTTTCTTATTTCCCCACTCTCAACGAATACTCAAATCAAATCCATATTAACAAATGAAGAATGATTAAGAATGACCACTGAGAAAACAGTATTCTAAAACCAAAGAGAAATATTTACTTTTATTTTAGATCACTAATACCACTTCATAATTAAATGGTCTATTCAAAATGTCTCCACAGGATGTGTGTCTATTTGTGTACACACATATGTAAAAAGGAGAGATGTGTTCAAAAAGCTCAAAAAATTATAAGCAGAGACCCTGTTTTCCAGCCTGCCTTCAAGTCTACAATCTACAGTGAGCCAACATAAATTGCTGAACACCTAAGATGACCCTTTTGTGAATTCTGTGAAGGAAGAGCAACAGAAGGTGTTACAGGGAACACTATAGCATGAAGAGACACCCTCATTCAATGCCAGGACCTGACCTTACATCAGTTCTGCATTTTCACTTTTAACTCCATGCCTGCGGCTCATCTTTACTTGAACAGCCCTTGAGCAACATAACACTCACCCTGGGAACAGGAATTCAAGAAGTGAAAATAACCCTGTCCGGAGTTAAAGAAGAAAACAGGCAACAGCAATTTTGATTTCTTAAGCTCCAAATGATAAAATTCAGACAGAAGGTGGCAAAATTCTGCAAGTGCCAAAGAGAAGGGGGCAAGGCCATCCTCTTCCTCAATCCTTTTAATGGACAGGACCTCTGTAGAGAATGTTGTGGAAAATACATTGTCACCACATTTTAGCTGGGGTAAAGCCATGAAGGGAAAGAGAAAGAGGAGAGGAGAAAAGCCTAACGTAGATACTGTTTTAAGCATAACTGCTCACAAGAATCTTGTACTCCAATTCCTCAACCCCATCCATCAGCACTCCTGACATATTTCCCTTTGTAAGATTTCCCAGTTATACCTCCCTTGATGGACTGGTTTTCATCTGATTCTTGGCCTGGGAAGTAGTCATAATAGAGCTCACCTTGGATTATTTGTGAAACGATGCATTAGTGTTATTTGAATTTTTCTATATATTGATATTTCAGAATAAACAGTGGGGAGAAATTCAGTTTAGTTCAGTCGCTCAGTTGTGTCCGACTCTTTGCGACCCCATGGACTGCAGTACGCCAGGCTTCCCTGTCCTTCACCATCTTCCAGAGCTTGCTCAAACTCATGTCCATTAAGTCAGTGATACCATCCAACCATTTTGTCTTCTGTCGTCCCCTTCTCCTGCCTTCAACCTTTCCCATCATCAGGGTCTTTTCCAATGAGTCGGATCTTCGTATCAGGCAGCCAAACTATTGGAGCTTCAGCTTCAGCATCAGTCCTTCCAAAGAATATTCAGGACCCATTTCCTTTAGGACTGACTGGCTGGAACTCCTTGCAGTCCAAGGGCCTCTCAAGAGTCTTCTCCAACACCACAGTTTGAAAGCATCAATTCTTTTGTGCTCAACCTTCTTTATGGTCCAACTTTCATATCCATACACGACTACTGGAAAAACCATAGTTTTTGTGGTCAGCAATGTCTCTGCTTTTTAATACACTGTCTAGGTTTGTCATAGTTTTTCTTCCAAGGAGCAAGCGTCTTTAAATTTCAAGGCTGCAGTCACCATCTAAAGTGATTTTAGAGCCCAAGAAATAAAGCCTTTCACTGTTTCCATTGTTTCACCTTCTCTTTGCCATGAAGTGATGTTACCAGAAATATCTCCTGAGATTTGGTGATAGGATAAACCTCCCTGCTGCTGCTGCTGCTAAGTCACTTCAGTCGTGTCCGACTCTGTGCGACCCCACAGAAGGCTCCCCTGTCCCTGGGATTCTCCAGGCAAGAACACTGGAGTGGGTTGCCATTTCGTTAAACCCAAGATTTTCATGCCTTCTCACCAGCCTCCCTGCCTCCAGGCTGCACTGTGGCAGGCACACACATTTCTTCAAACCATCTGCCTTATCTTCCTAAAAACATATTTTTATTGTGCTACTGCTCTCATATTAGTCCTTCAGGCCTCCCCAGTGTCTGCAGGACAAACCTGCTCTCTACAGCCAGACATTCAAAATTGTCACCATCATGATAAGCATCTTCAGTATTAGTCTAATTCTCTGCTCCATTTTCCTAAAGAAAGGCATCCTTTATCTCTTCTACTTCTAATCTAAGTTCTCTTATATGCTTTTTAAAACCAAGTGGAATCTAGTAAATAAAATATTTATTTATTTATGTATAATCCTAAGGAACAACCAACCCATCCTTATCTCTCAGTAAGACCTAAAAGTTTCCAGCTCTCATCAGAAAAGTCTTTTCAATAAGCCTGTTGATAGCTCATTTTTCTTTCCTTAGTTTGGATTTTCATGCTATTGAATCAAATTCTATTTATCCTTTAAAATGGAGCTACAGGGACACTAACACAATCACTTTTAAAATTAAAAAAAAATTTTTTTTTTCTTTTTTGGCCACACAGCTTGGGAGATATTAGTTCTCTGATCAGGGGTTAAACTTAAGCCCTCAGCAGTGAAAGTACAGAGTCTCAGCCACTGGAGCACCAAGGAACTCCCTATCACTTAAAAAAGAAAACTTCTAGGCCAAATTATTCTTGCCCCTACTTGGCCTTTCATGGCAACTAGCACATCACACTATCTGGTCTTTGCTTTTTATATTAAGCTCCATTGCATGTATGTTAGTTCCTAGAGATAGGATTCATATAATTTGAGTCATCCTTAGGACCTAACACCAGTCCAAGAACATAGTCTGAACTTTGTAAATACTGAATTCAAACTCCAATTAACAGCATTGCCACATATATGTGAATTTCTATAGATTTATAATAAAGAGAAAATATATGAGTAAGAATTTTACACAGCACAGTTTCTACAGCTTTTTCTACAGAATACAGATCTACAGAACATATCTTTTCTACATAGCCCATCTTTTTACAATTCTGACTATTGTGTGAAGTCATTAGACTAGATCATTAATAATATACACAATGCAAATTATGCTGAACACACGGTCTATCTTTCTTTGAGGGTTTAGAACAAACGAACTGTCTTAGAGGCATCATGAATATTATGATCATGCCACAGGAGATTAAAAAACTGGGTTTTGAACTTGCTTCTGACATTCCCTAGAAGAAATTTTTTAATATAAATCCCTGATGTCAGCTTACTTGCCTATGGCTTGCTTGCATAAAACTGGAATATAAAATGGGCAATTGCTTAACTTCCTGGATAGGATAAAGTGGCTGCCTTTTTGAATATTTAATTATTGTAACAAAAGCTGAAGCATCCTTTTACCTTGCTTTGTCCTCTTCGCTGAAATCTTCTTCAATGTCTTTCAATGTCCGTTGACGTCTCAGTATTCAATACATTCTCTATTATTCATATCCCGCTAAGAGAATGTGTCACTTCAACTCCCTTGTCTGCTTCAGTACTCCATTATAACCCTCAGTGTGACGGAATACCTTCACCATCAAGAGATTCTTCTTCCTTTTCTCCTCACTCCAGGCCTTACATTTTTGAAATGAAACTATAATATCCTTTAAATCCCCTTCTATATTTCACATTTAACAGAATCTAGGCCTGAATTAGAATATCAAATATCCCACTGTATTTTTAAATGAAAATCTTGTGTTATACCTGAATGATTCATCAACTTTAAAACAGCCGCACTGGAATAACATTTTATATGCTAGATCACATCAAAGTTGATAGGTCAAATGGAATCACCTACTCTGGCAAATAAGCAGGAAGTAGGCAGTAAACTCTAAAATGTTAACTAAATAATTTTGCTACCTTCAGATGAGCTCATGGCTTTGGAATGTTGAGGAATTCAAAGTCAAAATGATAAAATCAATCTCCCCACCCAGTCCCAAATCCTCTAAAATGCTAAATTTATGAAGCCTTTGAAAGTAGGGTTTAAAATTTTCCATTCACCAAGTTTTACACTTTGCAACAGCCTGAAACATTAGCACATTAGTCTGTCTGTATTCTGCTTAAAATCAACACAAAATTTAATTTGACAAACACTGCAAAATCATGTTTCATCAGCATTGTAAAATGATTCAAAGTATTCCGACTGTGTTTTTGCAGCTTAAGAGACAACTATTTTTAAGCTTTTTCTCCCCCCTCAAGATACCTTTTGAACTCTGAGTGAACATGATGGCAATGAGGTGCCTGGTAAAGCTTCAATTTAAACTGTCCCATTAAAAACAAACAACAACAAAACCCAGCAACTCCCTCCCCAAACAAGCAAACTAACAAAACAGTCTTTCTGGTTTAAGTAGTTAATTGGTTGCGAAGCTAAACAACAACATATAATGTTGTATCATACAGGCAACATTGTTTCTACATGAAAAATGTAAGATCTCTTGGTATCTTGCAGGTCTATCATTGAGACTTAGGACAACTGCTCCTCTACCTGTCTAAATTTCCAATTTTTACCCTCTCCTCTAGCTCAGTCGGTAAAGAATCTGCCTGCAATGCAGGAGACCAGGTTTCAATTCCTGGGTTGGGAAGATGCCCTGGAGAAGGAAATGGCAACCCACTTTAGTATTCTTGCCTGGAAAATCCCAAGGACAGAGGAACCTGGAGGGCTATAGTCCATGGGGTTGCAAGAGTCGGACAACAATTTAGCAACCAAACCACCACCACCACCTCTAGTCTACTCTCTATTCTCTTCAGTAGGTTATAAAAGTAGGAAAAGCAACAACAAAGACACAAATGGGAAGGGAACTATTTCTCTGAGGAAAGGAGGTCACATATATTTGCAATTTCTGCATGCAGTATTTCTAACTGAACTAGAAATGGATCAACAGCCCTCTTTTGAGTCAAAAATTTCTAGTCCAAAGCAAAAAGGGAAAAATAGAAAACAAAAACAGATGAAAAGACTTCTAGTCCATTTATTTATTCAATACATGAGCATCTACTATAGTTGAAGCTTTGCTTAATTTACTTTCCAGATTTACCCACAAGTTCCACCTTTCCAATAAAAAAAAAAGAGCCCATAAACACCAGTGATCAATAAGTCCACAAACTTCTGTCCTACCAGGTTACTTGCAAGCCCACCTAGAAATGATGAGTTTGTCCCCTAATCTTTTTAATGTTAGTGTCATTGTAAGTATGTGATTTAATATATATAAACCAATTAAATAAATGCCCAAAAATTATGATGAAAAGTTAATTTGAGTGCTCCAGAAAAAGCTAGATAAAAGAGGAGTTAGATCGCTTCTATTTAGAAAGTTCTCAAATTATAGTTAGGGAAAATTCCTTTGAGCTATGATGAGGGAGAAAGATAAAGTTTATGAGATGCCTAAGTTTTCATCTTTTAAAGGTGTACTGGGTGCCTTGACATCGCTTTTATTCTACATCTGTGATTCTTAACCATTTTCAGGTTATGCATTCCTTTGGAAATTTAATGGATGTTAAAGCCCACTTCTCTCCCTAGAAATACAAATGAATAAACACACAATTCTGGGGGATCTTATACCCTGTCCCCATCTCTCCTTCAGCCTCTCAGAGAGCTCATCTCTCTGTGGCTCTATGGATCTTAAGCTTCAAAACATTTCATCATGTTTGCGCCCATTTTAAAAACTAAGCATTTTATTAGTACAGAAGAGCTAAATTCCATAAGATCTAAACTCAACTTTGCTAAGACCTTATTAGTGATATTTCAGTCTGGCTAATAACATATACTGACCTCTCAAGTGAGTTTATTCAACTTAAGTAATAAAGGATGCCCGGGCCCGTTTCTCTTAATTCTTGTTACTCTCGCCTACGATTGGTTAGCAATTCCTTATAGCTTTTGTGATGCCTAGCTGTAACCCATAAACAAGATGACTACTTGGCTAACACATATTCTAATTCTCAGAGTACCATTAAAAAAAAAAAAATCAAGACTAGAATCAGAAAAAGCTCTTGACTTAGAACGGTAGTTATTTCTTCTCTAGGATTTCATGTTCTAATAAGTAGTCCACAAAGTAATCTATCTTAATAAGGCCTTCTTCCCATGCATTAAGAGTCACACAAAAGCATGGGTGGATAAGAAATGTCAAATCACTTGCTCAAATATTCCCAACACATACCTTTCCCTCCTGAAGTTCCTTCACTCTAAACCCACCTGGGTTTATGAGTCATGAAAATTCTAATCTGCCACTATTAAGCCTTTTCACCTCTGAATCATCCTTCCCAGCTGCCTAACCAAAACTTGAACAGTCATTCTAAACGCCTCCTTCTCCTTTATTACCCACATCCAAGCAATCACCACTCCTCCAGTTGGTCTCCTAACTCACTCCTCAAGTCTGTGGCTTCCTCTCAATCACTTTAGGTCCTTACGTGTTAACTGGTTTCCCTGCTTATGTATAGTTCCTGCATCCATATCCCAGAATAATCTTTCTGAAACAAAGATTGATCACTTCACTGCCCAGATTAAAGCCTTGCGATGGCTTTCTCAGCTTAAAAATCCTTCAGTGTTCCCAGTGAAAAAAGATGAGGGCACAGAAATGCTGGAATGTCCTTTGGGATCTGACCCTACCTCCATCTCCAGCCTCATCTCCCACTAGTGTCACCACTATGCTGAATCTTCTGCTTCCTCAATACACCATGTTGTGTGTGTGTGTGTGCATGTGTTTTCCTGTGACTCTGTTTTTCCCTCTGTTAAAATAAATCTTTGCTGCAACGCCAACCATGATGTCCTGGTCTGTCTATGGAATCCTATCCACTCACCTCTATATAAAAATTTTAAATGCCCAAAGGTGTTCATGACACCATTATGTTTAACAGTTAAAAACTGAAAAGTGAAATCCTCCAAATACAAATATAATTTGTTAAACTGCAAGGGATTCCTGTGATGGACTACTATGCAATAATAAAAAAAAGTTTATAAATTTAATAGTATGAAACACTAAAAAATATGGAAATAAAAGTATTTACAATAAAATCATCTCAACCATATAAAATATACTATACATATAATACATTAAAGACAGAATTATTAGAAAATGCACCAAAACTTTAAGAATAATTGTTTCTGGGTGAAAGAATGATGGCCACTCTTTTTCCCTCAAGTTTATAATGAACATGTATTACTCTCAAAATCAGAAAACATTTGAAAATATTTTTAACTACAAAAGACTTTCCTAGAGCCTTTCCAGCCCACCCCTTATACCCTCTCCACAATTTAATGTGTCCTTCCTCTGATTCAACCACACATTCTCTTTGCTGTGTGATATCACCCCATTATAAAACTTACCATCCTATTTTTTAGCTCACGTTTCTCAGGGAGTTGGGTGAGGACAGGATACGGCTCAACTTTAATCCGCAGTGCCTGACCTCGGGTAGCAGCCAGTTAAATCTTTATAAGATGAAATTGCTCTTACATTGCCAACTACATGCAAATGACCAATAAATATCTTATCAATCACTTGTAAATGTGAATCATTCAACAAATATTTACCATGTGCCTAAAATATCCCAGGTACCGTTACAACCCCGAAAACACAACAGTGAAAAAGGTCCTTGTCTTTGTGGAACCTACATTCTAGTGTGGGGAAACAAACAAAAACCTCATCTCATTTCAGTGAATAAGGAGGGCTTATAGGAAATGAGGGATGAGGGGAATCATGGAATTTCTGGGGAAAGAGTGAAATATCAAAGGCACACTGAAAGAGTGTTAAGTGGTAACAGACAAGCAGGTGTAGTAAAATGAGAACTGGACATAGAGTCAAAAGACCTCCTCTGTCACCTTACTAGTCCGGTGATAGTCTGAGTCTTAGGAGGAGGATGATCCCTAATTCACAAGAATGTATAAGGATTAAATAAAATAGTTTATGTGAAAAGGGTGAGGCCAGTGCTTGACACGCAGGGTCCCCTGTATTTGTTAGCTGAATCTGTTTGGAGACAACATCAAAAATAATACAACACCCACAAGCTGGAGTACATGGATTATGACTATGAACAAAGATGCCAAAAGAAACTTAATACAAATCCCATCCCTTTGATCAGGGAATTCTGTAATAGATATGTGATTAACAAAAATACTGCATAGGCTGTTTATCTGAACACAGGATTCTACCATTGATTACAATCACTTTAAATAACAACGTGGCAAAGAATTGAATAGTTTACCCATAAAATCAAATGCAAACACATAAATAATGGATTCATGATCCAAAAATTGTCTCTCCGCCTTTCCCCACAATCTTTACTCATAAACCTTACTGGTCTTCACTATTTTTAATCCCCTGCATATCTAGTTTATATGTCTCTAGTCCAAAAGAGGAAAGGAAAATTTCCACAACAGATTGCAAAAGAGAGGTGCTTCTGAGCACATTCACTTCTTGTCCTTTTTAACTGCTGGCTATCTGAAACCTAAGAACTAGGTCTCCTGGACTTAGGGGGTTAGAATGTCAGATCACTAAAATGTTTCCTCTGAAGTATTTAAATCCTTAGCTAGTCCCCAAACTCTACCATATACCTAAGATAGAATGTCTTTTGCCCCTTACATCTCTGCTTTCCAACCTCACAATCTTCAAATGAATGACTAAATGAACAGGCTGACTATAATCTACTTCTCTGTCAACCTCTTAGACCAAAGAATTGTCACCTTAATATGTATTCTGACGCTCATTCTGGTCACTTCAAATATTTATAACTTTATTTGGGAAGACAAGAATAAAACATGATCACCATGACAGGGTCAGTTAACTCCAAAAGAATGAGTTGATTAATAGTAAAGAAGTAAAGAAAAATTTAGCTCATAGGATACAAGTTAACGTTACCCTCTATTGGTTGCCAAAATTTCTTACGTCAAAGCAAGACCCTTGCTTACTTCTTAGCATGCCAAACCTACAAACAGAGTCACAGCCTAGAAAATATGTGAAGATATCCTTTATGACATTCTGTACATTTGCCTATGTTTTCATATGCTATGAACACCTTGTAGAGAAATGCTATAGTGGAGAAGTTGTCTTGAAAATGCTAAACATGTGGTATTGTAGAAAAGACAAAACTATAGCAACTTGTATTTAAATGTTTATTCATTCATTTAGTGAGCACCTATGTCAGGCGCTCATGAACTTCTAGATGCTGGTTCAGTTGGTCACACTGGCCATTTAATTCACTGCACTGAATTCCTAAAGATAGGGAGTTAAGTTTTTTCTCTTGTGCTTGACCTTGCCTTTGAAATAAGTTTGAACACTTGAGGAATGAAGATATTTGGCTGTACAAGTCTTATCCAAACAATATCAGTACACAACATTTCTTTCCCTCTGTGTACATTTATTCTATGATCACTTCAAATGAGATAAAGGCTCTTTGGTGCCCATTTCTCTAACTCTAACTCTGAAGACTGCTAACAATGTTTAATATCATACAGTCATTATTTCTGAGGATTATGTAATAGTGTTTCTAGAAAGAAAGTGGTCTTGATTCGAATATGCTAATTTATTGTATTATTTTAATTCACTAGTACTTCCCTACATCAAATTAGGTCAAAACATTACAACGGTTTCACATTAAGAAGTTTACATGCCTAGCACTTGTAATGAACACCGAAGCATATGAAAACTAAATGTAACAGGACTGAAGCATAACAGATGCCTGCAGAACAAGCCACCTACAAGATATAAGAACCAACTGTGGAAAATTCCCTATGAAGCCAGCTACTACTGCAAGCACAGTGATCTCTCCAGGAAAGCACCTTTGAAGCTATAGCTAGAATATAATCCTCAACTCTCAAGACCCAACGCGGGTATCTATACTGAATTCTCTTTCTCATAACTATCCTGCTCCCTACAGAGGCTGGCGTGGTCTTCAGGGTAGTGGTGGTAAGGAGCTTCAGATCAGAGCCTTTGGGGCTCCAGAACAACCAAAATCTCACATTTGCATTGGTGACTTAGCCACAGAAGAAGCAGGTAGTTACAAATACACACCATCCTTGTGACATAAGTCAGAGCACCTTCAGAGCACCATGACTGGCTTCTAGGACAGACAGTCAGCATAACACACACACAGCCTTTCATTGCTCTTCTGTCGCTGCTGGACACATCTTTCTAGGCCCTTTCCGCTTCCAGATGCCCACTAGCATTTAACCCTGGACTACTGGCTATCAACAAGCATGTCTTCTATTAAACTCGAAATGTCTCTAGTTACCAGTGCCATTTAAGAGCCATCAGTTCAATTCAGTTCAGTCGCTCAGTCGTGTCAGACTCTTAGCGACCCCATGAATCGCAGCACACCAGGCCTTCCTGTCCATCACCAACTCCCGGAGTTCACTCAAACTCATGTCCATCGAGTCGGTGATGCCATCCAGCCATCTCATCCTCTGTCTTCCCCTTCTCCTCCTGCCCTCAATCCCTCCCAGCATCAGAGTCTTTTCCAATGAGTCAACTCTTCGCATGAGGTGGCCAAAGTACTGGAGCTGCAGCTTTAGCATCATTCCCTCCAAAGAAATCCCAGGGCTGATCTCCTTCAGAATGGACTGGTTGGATCTCCTTGCAGTCCAAGGGACTCTCAGGAGTCTTCTCCAACACCACAGTTCAAAAGCATCAGTTCTTTGGCGCTCACCTTTCTTCACAGTCCAACTCTCACATCCATACATGACCACTGGAAAAACCATAGCCTTAACTAGACAGACCTTTGTTGGCAAAGTAATGTCTCTGCCATACCAGTATGTAATTTTCTGGACACCTGTATACATTCTCTCATAAAAGAAACCCCAAATACAGGCTCTCTTTCCATTTTTGCAGACTTTTGGAAAAAGAAATCATTGGATAAATGACTTGATTCTAATCACCAGTGACAGAGCTGGGGCTTCAACCAGAGTTTTCCTCATTCCAAACTATAAAGGCTGTCCACTACTCTATATTCCCCTCCATTCCCTTCCTCAGTAAAATCCACAAGGCTTCATCAAATTTTTCATATTGTAGTAAGCACATTCTTTTGACACTTGCAGATCAAAACACTACAAAAACTATCTAAGCAATGACACCCTCCCAAGTGGATAAGCATTACCCCTTATGCAGCCCTTGGAAGACAGCAAAATAGGCCAACCAGTGGAGAAAGCTATTTAAGTAGAAAATTATGTCTTAGAGGATATCTAAACTCATTACAATTCTGAGAGCATATTTTTATATCAACTTGCTACAAGGTCATGAAGAGTTTAAAGCTAAGTCCTTTTCTACATGCAATTTTAAAGTATACAGTTTATATATTAATGTTTTCAGTAGTAAAGAAAACCTTCCAATATTTTCTAACCAATGCCTCTTTTACATAGAATATAGATACTGAAGCTTTTCAGGCATACATATTAACCATACCATAATAAGTTCTGAAACAATTTGTGGAATTGGGTGGACTTTAAGTGGTTTTGCATTAGAGCAGTAGTTAAGAAACCAACTATAGAAAGGTCTCTAGCTTTAAAGCTAGGCCATACATACAATCCTTACTCAAAAGCAAGAATAAACTAGACAGTTTACCTCCTGAAAAGATAGTTTCAAAAATAAAAGGAGAATAGGTAGGTTGAAAATATTGATGTTTCTTAAAAATTTATTATGCTTAGGCATATTTTTTTTAATAATTTATATTCCCATGAATTCATGTAAGGAATTTCTTTCTCTGTTATAGACAACCCACCAGCACAATTAACACTAAATTACATTTAAGTAGATTTATGACAGAAAATATAAAATCTATAGAGTTGTTCTCAACCTGAGATAGAAAAAGATGGGTGGGATAAAGATAAAAAATGCGGAGAGAAAGAAGAATATAATTTGAATTTTTTCCCAAAAATACAAATTCAAAAATACACAGAATAAGTAAATATGTAAATAGGGAAAATTTTGATTACTGTTGAATCTAAATGGTAGCATATGGATGGGCACTGTATTTTTCTTCCTCTGCTTCTCACTATACAAAAATATTTTACCAACATGATTTCCAGACTATATCATAATGTCAAATACAGATGCCGCTCAGTCTCCTGCATGGTTACCTGATGTCCTGGAGGTTATACACCTCCACAGGCTCTGGAGGCATATCTCCTGGGTTCAAATCCCAACTCTGCCAGTTACTGGCTATGTGACTGTGAGGAAATAATGTAAACGCACTAACCCTCAATGTCTTTGTCAGGATAATGAGGCTAATCATAATCCTCTACTTTAAAGGAGTTCCAAAAAGAAACTACATATGAAGTGCTTAGCAAAGGGCCTCGCTCATAGGTAAGTGGGCGATCACCTCATTGTTACAGTAACCAGAGAGTACCTTCAGACAGATGAAAAAAAGACTAACATTTCACAGAAGTTTGGGGTTTTTCAGATTGCACAGGATGAAAAAGCAGTAATCCACACTATGATAAGATCATACAAAGCCTCTGGTCACCATTATGATTAGCAATAATCATAATTCAACATTTATAAGGTACTTTACTATGAGCCAAAAATTGTGCTAAGCACTTTATATGTAGCTTCTCACTGAATTCCTATGAAGCAAGTAATTATCATTATTCCCATTTTACAGATGATGAACTTGAGGATCAACATGTACACACAATTTACTGACAATTACAAGGCTAGGAACTGGCAGAGTTAAGATGTGAACCTAGCAATCTGCCTCCAAAATCTGCTTCTGATAGAAACTACCCACCTGAACTTGAGGAAGCCATTTGAACTTTCATTTCCTCTTCTGGAAAATGAGCTGAGTAGTGGAACAGGTGCTCTCAAAAGTTGCTTCTAAATGTCTCTGGACAACAACGGTTATCTAAGCCCAAATTCATTACATATAGAAAATACCTCTGCTTCTAGTCCTTTTACAAACCTAGGCTTCTCTTTCTTACATAAATAAGAGAATGAAGCATAGTATAATACTCCACGCGGGGTAACTCACTGCTCTTGAGCTCTTACGGTGTGTGGAACAGCACTAAGAGCCAGCCAGAGAACCTCATGAGATAGTTCCATAAGAAAGTCCCTTTGAATGGAGCCTAAAGAGAGCCTGATGCTAAAATGAATTGTACCTGACAAGACTAGTGCTGCAGGGAAGTTAAGAACACACATCGACAAAATTAGCCAAAGCACCAGTACCTTAGTTATGCCATGCTACCTCTCAGGACCTCAGTTTCCTTATTTACAGAAACGAGGTGGCTTCTAGATACAAGTAATCCCTAAGGAAGGAGCCACCCTAACGCAGAGAAACCAATCAACTTTGTTAGAATTAAGGGAAGGGCATAGAAAGCATGTGTAGTTTGAAAAGTCACATTCAAATACAGTGACTGCTTTCACAATATAAACCACAGAAGAAAAGTTCCAAAAACTATTTTATTAGTTGGCGAAAGAGTGAACCAGCACTGTTGGGAATGGGCAGGAGATATGGTTTTTTTTTTTTTAATATTAAGATACGTAGATCACTATTGAAAGCCCCTTTTAGCTCAAACAGTCTGTGGAATAAAAACAAATTAAGTTGGTATTCTATGAAATAAACTCCTAGATTTAAAGAAAAAAGTCCTATTTATCAAAATAATTTTTTAATAAGTCATTAAGAACTACTTAAGGCATTTTCTTTTTGTAGAAAAATGATTCAAATACATACACAAACATGTAAATTTCTTCACTCAAGACTCAAGGTATTTTTGTCTTTTTAAACTTGATATATTCATCAATAGAAACCTAATATGATACTATTTCAAGCCAAAACACAGCCAGGTTACTCCTACTCTGATTCCAATATTGCTTCAAAACCCTAAGGCTCCATTATAAATAGTTTTTAAAAAGAGAGAAAGAGACATAAAGTCCATGTAATTCTTCCTAAGGCCAAATTTATAAAGCTCAATTTTCAATCAAATCTCTCCTCCTACAAATCTTTTGGCCATCTTTCCCTACTCAATAGCACTACCAGTGATGAAAAAACAAGAATCCAAACTCAATCCAGTCCATCTGGCTCTTATTAGCATGGCTGGTAAATGCTTTGCTGAGAAACAACTGGCAATCCACACATTACTTGTCAATATCAGTTTGGGGGAAATTTTATGGATTTAATCTCTCCCTAGTCCCCATTTCTGGAAATAATTAATCAAAACCTAGTTGTATTCAGATTCTACTCTTAGAAAAAGATGGCTAATGTCTACACTATCAGCTTCCAGGCCCGAAATCTCTCTGTTAGATTTTAGGTTATCTTCTAAAACTAGATTTGGGTAGAGCGCATCAGAATAAAGAGAGAGACTGTTAGAAAAAGAGGGGCTCTCCTATCAAAAGCAGCCTGCCTGTCTAGCCCTCCAACACACACACACACAAATAAGCACATAGAGAAATTGGACTCTTCCATCCCTGAAGCAATCCTGTAAAAATCTGGTAAGATTGTCTCATTAAAAATTCTCATACACATAATTTATGGGTGTCAGAGACCCCCTTGAACTGAGGAGGTTAAAAATTCTTGCTCTAGCTTACAGCATCATGTGCTTCTTAATATCCCTACCTCCTCCTTCACGGATGGGAGCCACGCCAAACATCACATCTGAAATGTAAAGAGCAATAAAATAAGGCTCCAACTGCACCTGATGCTTTAAACGAACTCTGTCAAATGTTGATTCTGCCATTTTTCAGCAATGCTCAAAGGATTTCTGTTTCATTTCCTTGGATCCAAAGATCCAAGCTGGGTCTTACCCAGAGCCGCCCTCGCTCCTTCTTTCTTTTTTAACCGAGCCTGGAAGCCTATGGACAAATCAGTTTGTAAGTGAAGGATGAATGTTTTCCTGAGAACAAAGGCCTCCAGTGAATCCTCACCCTCACCACCCTTTCCAACTCAAGATGTCCAGCACACTGCCAACTGATGTGGCCACGCACTGGATCAGAAAGCAAGTACAGAATAAGGACACTCCATTCAACCTTTTTGTCTGGGGCACTTCCTGAGTTTTTCACTGGCATTTAACACCAAGACACAAGGCTCATTTTTCATTAAAGTTGCAAGACTTTCACTTTGCCCAGTTTCAAATAGTGTAATTGATCTGCACTGTCTTCTTAAATAACCCAACTGAAGGACACTGCAGCTTTAAATATTTCAGTGCCAGCTAGCAAATAGACTCCATTGCAATATGGCTCTGAAGGTCGCGTCCTATTGTCTCTATCCTCTGGATTAAAAACAAAACAAAACAATTTCTAAGTCCTAGATAACATGGGAAGGGTTACCCCTAGAATTTCCACTCTTCCATCTTGGTTCCTGATACAGTTCCAGTGTTTATTGGAATCTCACACTCTAATTTTCCCGGCAGGGGCAATATGCTGATTGCTATTAATGATGCCAGCACCTTAGCGAGACATAAACACATGTGTTCACATTAGTTTAATTGAGCATATGCAACTGTCTGAAATAGCACCACTCCAGGGCTGTTAACCCCTTGAAGAGTAGGGCCAGGGTGGTTTGGGAGTGGACGGCTTTCCGGAGACACCCTGAGCCCGGGATTGCATAACGTGAAATGTGCAGCCACTGAAAACGACAGGAATCTCACTCAGCCTACTCAGCCTGGGACTATGCCGGCACCTTGCCATACACTTGCAGCTTTTCCTGTCAAAGAAGGTCAAAAGAAGAGGCACAAGCACGACGGAGAGAAAAAATAGGCTAAAAGAAAAAGGCCCCTTTCTGTCTCGTCAGGGTGCATAAATAAGATTCCTCGAGCAGTCACAACGCTTCCCCCACCCTTGTCCCCGTAGTGGAACACCCTCAGTGAACTAAAGGCTTCGGAAAACGGCAGGGGAGTTGGCAAACGCTGCCTTTTTTAAAGAACCACAATCAATGGCCGATTAAATGGCAGGGAAGACAGGGGAAAGGGAGCGGAGTGGAAAGAAAGCGTATACAGGTGCACCTGAGCATTACCTGAAATGGCAACAGATTGTTACCATTATCGGTCCGGAAAGCGTTATCCTCCATCCAGGACTTGGAGGTGAGCGGGGCCGCGCGGGGGAACTTGGGCGGCGCGATCACGTTGCTGGAGAAGGGCTTTTTGAGCGGCGAGATGGGGTTGAGGGGCGAGGG
>NW_011494744.1:2478670-2480135 GCF_000754665.1 Bison bison bison | reverse complement strand
CTCCAGGCGGCGTTCACGCTCTGGTGCGTGTTCCAGCTGGACGACGCGGACGAAGCGGCGGCGGCGGCGGCTACGGCTGCGGGCGGCCGGAGGAACCGAGGACGGCGTTGCTAGTCATGAGTGGGCGTGGTGACCGTACGCCGCCGTGGCGCCCCTCTGCGCGTAGGGAGCCTGGCTGGGGCTGGCAGGCGAGCGGCGCTGCTGCGAGGGCTGCGCCTGCGGGGGCTGCGCGGGTTGCGCTGGCTGCGGCGCGGGCGGCGGCGGCTGCTGGTGGTGCTGGGTCTGCGCCAGGCCGATCTGCGGGGAGAAGGTGCCTCCGAAGACTGGGTTGACGTGGTGCGGGAAGTTCTGGAAGAGCATGGTCCCGTTGACTGGGGTGATCCCCTGGAAGAAGCTGTCCTCTACCGCGTTCGTGGTGCCCGTGGACCAGGTGCTGCCGAAGGACGGCGACAGAGACGCGCCCGGCGCCGCGGGCTCCTGCGGCGGTGGCGGCGGCTGCTGAGGGGGCTGGTGGAAACCCAAGCCCGGCAGGAGCGGCGATTCCATCTGCATCTTGTCGGGGCCGTTAGGGGCCGGCGGAGCCGCGGCGGGGCTGAGGGCCGGCACTGCGCTGCTGTCCTCCGGCTTGGGGGTCTCTGAGGACAGGGGCGTGGACGGGGCTTCGGCGGTGCTGGGCTCGGGCTGGGGCTGCTGCTGCTGCTGCCGCTGCTGCTGGGGCTGGGGCTGGGTTTTGCTTTTGTCCATCAGTAAATCATCCTGCATGGTTTGCGCAGCTGAAATGGGAAAAAAGAGAAACGCGTTATTGCCAGTGTGTTCGTTAATGCTGCTTGCTGGAGCGGGCGGGTGTTTTAGTTGCGAAAATCCAGTGCCACCGCTACTAGCCAATTGCAATGCAAATCCATAATCTCCCATTTAGAAGAACAGGTCGGGCTGGGGTGGGGGAGCTCGTGCAAGGTCTCTTAAAATACTGTGAGAGCGTCTTCACCCTTTCTGATGTCTAGGTTCCTTTTCTGTATTAGTAAGAGAGGTGCTTATAAGACAGAAAGACAGCAATTTCGCCACGTCTCTTTCCCCTTCACCGGAACTCAGAGCGTTCACCCTGCAATGAGAAACTGATTCTGGTTCCTGTTTTTTCCCAAGCACCACCCTCCCCCAGCTATTTGCATACGTCAATAAATACAGCTGCGTCCTTCAGCAAGGTTAAAAAGACACCACACACGACCCTTTCTTCCCCCTTCCCCGCTCGGGCACTTTAAAGAAACAGTAGTCTTATCCCCCTTGATTAGCAAACTGCCTTTTTGCCTCGATAATTGTTTCATTTAGCCGCAGCGAACCACGAGGGAGGAAATCCTTGGCATTTGTTAGGAGGACTCATCTGCACAACCATTCTCTGGCCTCCCAGTAGCTGCAGCTACTCCATTTTGTTAGGAGACATTAAAAAAAAAAAAAAAAAACAAAAAAAAAA
>NW_011494744.1:2470946-2478570 GCF_000754665.1 Bison bison bison | reverse complement strand
AACAAACCCAACATCCTTTTAAAAGAGGTAAAAATCTACTGCAACATTTGCAAGTCCTTGCTTCTTGTTACTCTAAGGATTAGATGGGTGTTTTTTGTTTTTTGTTTTTTTCTTATTCTCCAATGTTCTCGTTTCCAATTCTGCCTCACAAGATGTTTCTTGGCATCTCAGTAGTTCAGGTCTCAACAGGAGCCTGAGAATTTCTCTGCAGAGTGAAGAAATGTTCTCGTTGGATTTGAGGTCAGAGAGAGAGAGGGAGAGACACGCGGAGGGAGGGAGGGAGGAAGAAGGAGAGAGAAAGGAGGGAGGGGGACGGGGGACTGTCTATGAGATGAGGTGGGGGTGGGGCTTTAAAAAAAATCCCTCAGATTTAAGTATGAAGTCAAGATAATATTGGGGTTGCCAGATTTTTCATTTTTTGAATCCTCCTGCTGCTGCCTTGGTCACAAGACTTTGGCAAATTTAGAACCTATTCTCTTATCACTAGTATTAACAGTGAAAGATTATGGTTTGAAGACCCTGAATTACCATATGCTAGCTAACGTGTTAAAAATAGCACAGTACAAAGTCGCAAATTCTCATACATTGTAATTATAGTGCATTGCCATCACTGCTTCATTTAGCCATATAAGGAGTGTATGGTATTTTCCATTTCGCATATAAGGGCTATATTCACCTCTGCCATACAGCCTGTTTAATCATTCAAGGATGAAAATAGTAATCGCTCAAAACCAGGAGATTTCCATACCCATAGTTATCACTCAGTTCGTTTGTCCTTTAGAACACATTAATTGCTTTAAATATATGAATATTACAGTGCTGAGACCCTGAAAACAAGTATTTTAAAATGTTCAAGGTGCATATGACCAAATACATAATTATTTTTAGATGGTGATTCAGTATACTTGCAACAAAGTTATTAATATATTTAATACAGTTAATTAACTCAGATACTCGGAGAAGCATCTTTCTCAGGACACTCCTAAAATGGCATTCAGATACACACAGAAGTTCTGCCTTTGGATATTCTCACAATAATAACTGCTGTAAAATAAATGTGTTGGGAAATGGATTTGCTACTGCTCTTAACTATTAAACAAAATATGTCAGACTAAGAAATGGGATTAAAAGTAGTTCTACTATTTTATTGAAGAATATCTTCAAAATGATTAATATCTCATTCTAAAGTTTCATACATAGACAAAATAGTGGGCTCAAGGAAAAGCTTCACAGCCACCTTAACTCCTCCCTCCCCAACCCACCCCTCCAAAAGAACCCAACCCAGTATAATACACATCACAAATGGCCAACTACTACCAATAAAACCTATTTAAGATTGGTTTTGTGTTCCTTAATTTCCTTGGTCTAAAATAATGACTTTGATCAGTACTGTAAATATGACAAAGAGGCAAGGAGAGCTTGGATTCACAGCAACACAAAGTTCTATTGTTGCCAAAGAAAATGGACATAGAAAGAGACATTTTTATACTTGGTTTAAGCAGTGCTGCAGTAAACCATTATAATATGGGATTTGAGTCTCTCCCAGTGGGCTAGAATTGTCTTTACAATAGCCATATCATCATGGCTGAAATATGCATTTGATTGTAATTTTAATATCACTCAGCTTTTCTGATGCTAGTATCAATGCCTTCTGTTAATGCCTTCAGTTTAAACTATATGTTTATAGTGGAAAAATTAATGCTGTCCTATAGCAAAAAAAAGCCACAAACTAAGCTAGACTCAGACTATTTTAAGGCTATAAGTAATATTAATATATTAAATTTAAAATTTTTTATCATACTAGGAACACTCATTTCTCTTCTTAACATTTCTTAAAGACATTAATTTCACTTTCTGCATAAATTCACTCTGTCAAGGTCAAGACCCATCTTTAATAAATAAGACCCTTTTCAACAAAAGATAAGCAATAGATTAAAATAACATTTACAAAATTAACATGCAATGTCAGTAACTGTTTGTACAGTCTATTCGTTTGGGTGGGTTTTTGTTAGTTTTTTTTTCTTTTTTCTTATTTACAGCAAAGTCCGGGAAATAGCTACCTCCTTCCCCTCCCCCCACCACACACACAATAGATCTTCCTTTACATGCAATCACCCAATCTCAAGTAACAAATTCTTAGCAGCAGTTACCTTTGAGGGTCCAGTGTTTAAGGATCGATAAAATTAAAAAGTGTACAGTATTTATTTTCTTCTTTCAGGTTGATTATGTGACCGCTCTGGCAAAAGCACTTTGACAACTGTAAGAAAAGAGGGCATGCGCACACAGGGAACTGTGGGGGCTGAAGTCCTTCACTAGGTACTCTGCCCGATTTAAGCACGCTCAGCCACGAAAGGAGGAAGCCTTTCAAATACCGATTCCAAGGGAAAGACGTTGTGCCGGATTACATTTTATCTTCCTAACCAATCTAAATCACGAGTTGTTACGAGAAAAATAAACCGGTTTGTCAACTGATTTAGGAAGCCAGGTTAAAAGAGAAACTGGATTACAGGACTCAAATAAATAAACCCAGAGGAGCTACCTTAAATGGTATTAGAATGGTAATGACTGGGTAGCCAGCAGAAGGAACCCAGCCACACCAAAAGAGGTGGGGTGGGGAAGAATAAAGAAGGGAGGAGGTGGACTACTAAGGAAAGATAATTAAAATCTGACCATACTTAAATACGTGTAATATTATAAAATGAAAAGAATCTTAATATGAAATATGATATTAACTCTTGAAGGTCAGGTTAAAGATAGGTTTCAGTCATAAATTTTGGACATTATCTATCCACCAAGATTTCTATTTGATTTTCAATGAAGGTACAAATCACTTATTTCAAGATTCTACTTGATATGCTCTAAATCATACACCTCCTTATTTTACTTGTCAAAATGAAAGTTTACTTTGCATTATTCATACAATGATCAATCAAATAAAATTCAGCTCTTTAAAACTAAAACAGTGTTTTAGTTAAATATTAAAAAAATAATTTGACATGTTTATTGTTTCACTGCATAGGACAGTGACATCTTTATTCAAGGCAGAAAGTAGCTACAGTTTCTTTTAAAACTTTTTTCCCCCTGATGTACATTTTTCCTATCTTAACCTCATTACCCCAAGGCTGGAATCTCACAACATCTTAACATCAACTGGTATTATCTATAGCTTCTGAGAGCAATACTTCAACTACCAGTTTGCTCACATAGGCAGAAGGTATTATCTCTTGTGGGATTTGGTTCAATGCCATTCATGCAAGGGGTTCAGAATAGTCACTTCATGACTGTGCTGATTGAACTAAGAATTAAAAATGTCAGACATCATTTAAAACTATCTTAATTCTCTATTTCCCCTCTTCACCAATTAGAACTAAAGTAGTATTATCAGAGACTACCAATTTGCAGCAGTCAGTAGTCTTTATTTCTACTTATTTCCAAGGGAAAAAACAAAACAATTTAAGACGAAAAAATCATTTTGAATCAATCTACTACAAGCTCTTTTTAAAAGAACTAAATAAATGGTCCTCTTATTCCTACTATGAACTTACTGTATATTCCCCATTTTTTTTCCTTCCTCTATCTTTCTAAAGAAAATTTTTCCTCTGCCAACGTGTTATACTTACAATATTCATTCCAGAGTCTAAGGATGAACTCAGTTAATCTTACTCCTGAAGACTTCCCTAATCTACCAAACTTCTACATTTTCAAGTACTTGAATATTTAAAAAAACAAAAGTTCGCTCATAAAAGTCATATAAAGACTTGTTTTAAGAAATAGATTTTTAAAGATTATTTAAAATTAATATGCCAAATTTTTATTGGTAAGGTAGAAAATCTTATTATTCAGGTGTACTTGAAAATGGTTTAAATTGGGCATTTAGCAATTCACTTGACCCCAAGTACAGGTCTACTAATAATATACACAGTGAAAAAAACTAAACTTTGGTCTCTGACCCTTTGATAAATGACAAAACTAAATTAGCACTGCCTATACTTAACACGTATGGATGTGAGAGTTGGACTGTGAAGAAAGCTGAACGCCGAAGAATTGATGCCTTTGAACTGTGGTGTTGGAGAAGACTCTTGAGAGTCCCTTGGACTGCAAGGAGATCCAACCAGTCCATTCTAGACGAGATCAGCCCTGGGTGTTCTTTGGAAGGAATGATGCTAAAGTTGAAACTCCAGTACTTTGGCCACCTCATGCGAAGAGTTGACTCATTGGAAAAGACTCTGATGCTGGGAGGGATTGGGGGCAGGAGGAGAAGGGGACGACAGAGGATGAGATGGCTGGATGGCATCACTGACTCGATGGACGTGAGTCTGAATGAACTCCAGGAGTTGGTGATGGACAGGGAGGCGTGGCATGCTGCGATTCATGGGGTCGTAAAGAGTCGGACACGACTGAGCGACTGAACTTAATACTTAACATAATTTTATTGTATTTGAAAATGAACTATCTCTGCTCTTCCATTCCTAAAATGAACACTCAAATTTAAGAAGAAAATGACTCTCATATTTATAAGCTGCTGCTGCTACTGCTAAGTCGGTTCAGTCGTGTCCAACTCTGTGCGACCCCATACACGGAAGCCCACGAGGCTCCCCCGTCCCTGGGATTCTCCAGACAAGAACACTGGAGTGGGATGCCATTTCTTTCTCCAATGCATGAAAGTGAAAAGTGAAAGTGAAGATGCTCAGTCGTGTCCAACTCTTCACAACCCCACGGGCTGCAGCCTTCCAGGCTCTTCCGTCCATGGGATTTTCCAGGCAAGAGTACTTGAGTGGGTTGCCATTGCCTTCTAGAGTGACACTATTACAATCATTGATCATATATCAAACTATACATTTGATCAACTGCTTCAAGTCTAGTCATTATTTCCATTGAAGGCTCAGTCATATACTTGGAATACAAGAAATAATAATCTTGTGAAACAAGCAAAATATAAATGGTATAGTTAATAACATTAGTGGAATTAAAAGTAAATATTTTAGCCATGAGCCTCCCACACCAGTTTTTTTTTTTAAAGATTATCAAGACTAGGGAATCGGTCACTTAGTGCAGAAATCTGATTTTTCATGTGGTTCAAATGTTACATTAAAAGATTTATCAGGTACAAAAATACAGCATTCAGTTTGAATTATAGCACAGATATCTCCCTGAGATGCTATAAGGTGTCAAGGGTCTTGGAGTTGCGTAGCACTGCCTTTCTCATCATAGAGATCTCAGAATTCAATAAGCTAATAGCCCAGTTACTATCATTTAAAGCTTATGAAAGTTGTCGAGGCTTAAATATGGTCAATTACATCCTCCAACCCCATTGAAGGTACACACACACACACACACACAAGCTGCTAAATGGTCATACCAGTAGAATACGGATCTTTGACCCATTGGGATCATACCAGTGGTAGATGGGTTGGGGTTACCTGTAATTTGTTAACATGTATGACCTTAAATTCATGGGAATCCCAGGCTACACCTTCGTATCATCCCTGTAGATGTCAAGACCATAAATTAGTGCCACAAATCCACTGAGTTCCATGCCAATCACTCTCTCTAAGGGTAATAACAGGAATAGTTCATAAAGCACCCAGCCTTGTCTCATAATTACCAGGTTGATCATTTTTAGTACGATTTAACCATTCCCAACATAGAGGAGCCTTTAAACTTAATGACCATAGCCTGGTGTTAACCATGTAGATCCTCCCCATAATTGTAAGAGCTTTCCTTTTAATAGATGAGAAGTTAATTTTTTATTGAGACTTAGCTCATCACTCCAATTGAGTTTAAATGACCATAAGAGAAAACTTAAATCTATGGCCAGCCTCAGAGTAGGTATTTTTAATTGGCCAGGTGAGAGGATCCCATCTACAATTATTATGAATAGATAGAACAGGACTGAACACTCATCTAAAACAAATTTCCTAGTGGGTTATCCAATCACAGCCCTAAAGAACAGAGCTGCTTTTTGGGGTGGGGGGGGTGGCGGCAAGACTACTGGAGTGGGTTGCTATTCCCTGCTCCAGGAGATCTTCCTGACCCAGGGATTGAACGTGGGTCTCCCACATTGTAGGCAGATGCTTTGCCGTCTGAGCCACCAGGGAAGTCCATATATTTATATCAGATCAGAGATCAGATCAGTCGCTCAGTCGTGTCCGACTCTTAGCGACCCCATGAATCGCAGCATGCCACGCCTCCCTGTCCATCACCAACTCCCGGAGTTCACACAGACTCACGTCCATCGAGTCAGTGATGCCATCCAGCCATCTCATCCTCTGTCTTCCCCTTCTCCTCCTGCCCCCAATCCCTCCCAGAATCAGAGTCTTTTCCAATGAGTCAACTCTTCACATGAGGTGGCCAAAGGACTGGAGTTTCAGCTTTAGCATCAGTCCTTCCAAAGAACACCCAGGACTGATCTCCTTCAGAATGGACTGGTTGGATCTCCTTGCAGACCAAGGGACTCTCAAGAGTCTTCTCCAACACCACAGTTCAAAAGCATCAATTCTTCGGCACTCAGCCTTCTTCACAGTCGAACTCTCACATCCATACATGACCACAGAAAAAACCATAGCCTTGACTAGACGAACTTTTGTTGGCAAAGTAACGTCTCTGCTTTTCAACAGGCTATCTAGGTTGGTCATAACTTTCCTTCCAAGGAGTTAAGCGTCTTTTAATTTCATGGCTGCAGTCACCATCTGCAGTGATTTTGGAGCCCAGAAAAATAAAGTCTGATACTGTTTCCACTGTTTCCCCATCTATTTCCCTCTTCCAACAACACAAGAGAAGACTCTATACATGGACATCACCAGATGGTCAACACCAAAATCAGATTGATTATATTCTTTGCAGCCAAAGATGGAGAAGCTCTATACAGTCAGCAAAAACAAGACCAGGAGCTGACTGTGGCTCAGACCATGAACTCCTTATTGCCAAATTCAGACCCAAATTGAAGAAAGTAGGGAAAACCACTAGATTTAGGTATGACCTAAATCAAATCCCTTATGATTATACTGTGGAAGTGAGAAATAGATTTAAGGGCCTAGATCTGATAGATAGAGTGCCTGATGAACTATGGAATGAGGTTCGTGACACTGTACAGGAGACAGGGATCAAGACCATCCCCATGGAAAAGAAAGGCAAAAAAGCAAAATGGCTGTCTGGGGAGGCCTTACAAATAGCTGTGAAAAGAAGAGAAGCGAAAAGCAAAGGAGAAAAGGAAAGATATAAACATCTGAATGCAGAGTTCCAAAGAATAGCAAGAAGAGATAAGAAAGCCTTCTTCAGCGATCAATGCAAAGAAATATAGGAAAACAACAGAATGGGAAAGACTAGAGATCTCTTCAAGAAAATCAGAGATACCAAGGGAACATTTCATGCAAAGATGGGCTCGATAAAGGACAGAAATGGTATGGACCTAACAGAAGCAGAAGATATTAAGAAGAGATGGCAAGAATACACAGAAGAACTATATAAAAAAGATCTTCACAACCCAGATAATCACGATGGTGTGATCACTGACCTAGAGCCAGACATCCTGGAATGTGAAGTCAAGTGGGCCTTAGAAAGCATCACTACGAACAAAGCTAGTGGAGGTGATGGAATTCCAGTTGAGCTATTCCAAATCCTGAAA
>NW_011494744.1:2463940-2470778 GCF_000754665.1 Bison bison bison | reverse complement strand
GACTGTGTGGATCACAATAAACTGCGGAAAATTCTTCAAGAGATGGGAATACCAGACCACCTGACCTGCCTCTTGAGAAATTTGTATGCAGGTCAGGAAGCAACAGTTAGAACTGGACATGGAACAACAGACTGGTTCCAAATAGGAAAAGGAGTACGTCAAGGCTGTGTATTGTCACCCTATTTATTTAACTTATATGCAGAGTACATCATGAGAAACGCTAGACTGGAAGAAACACAAGCTAGAATCAAGATTGTGGGAGAAATATCAATAACCTCAGATATGCAGATGACACCACCCTTATGGCAGAAAGTGAAGAGGAACTCAAAAGCCTCTTGATGAAAGTGAAAGTGGAGAGTGAAAAAGTTGGCTTAAAGCTCAACATTCAGAAAACGAAGATCATGTCCACAACAAGAGGTCCCAGTAAGGAACATGGTCCTGCCTCCAAAAACTAGCCAGAATTCAGGAGGGGCCAAAAGAGTGAGGAGACAACCAATATCCCAGAATCCTTTGTGCTGGAACCCATCCTGGCTGAAAGATCAGTGTGCCGCCAGGAAGGACCCTGAGTCTGACTACAGACCAGAGATGACTGGTCATAGACAACCTGGAAACTAATCATAAAACATAAGACTACAAGCCTCATGGCAGAGTAAATTCTCCAGGGTTCCCTTATCCTCCTGCTCTCCACTCAGGCACCCTTTACCAATAAAGGCTCTTGCTTTGTCAGCACACGTATTTCCTCAGGCAATTCATTTCCGAGTATTACACTAGAGCCCACTCTAAGACCCTGAAAGGGGTCCCCCTTCCTGTAACATGGTGACCAGATTTCTGAAAACAGTAACACTGCAGTGGTGAAAGGATGGTCTTTTCAATAAAGGATATTGGAGTCAACTGAATATCCATATGGCAAAAAAGAGACCTTCATCCTTACCACATCATACACAAAAATCAATTCCAGATGGACTGCAGGTCTAAATGTAAAAGGTAAACAAGAAAGTCTTTAAAAGTACATATGAGAATATTTTCATGACATTAGAGTAGGCAAAAATTTCTTCAACAGGTCACAAAAGCAATAAATATAAAGGAAAAATTTAATAAACTAAACTAATTAAGAACATCTGTTTACCAAAAGTCAAGAGTGAAAAATCAAAGAAAGGGAGAAATATATGCAATATTCAAAATAATTATAATTCAAATACATGAAGAACTCTTACAAATTAATAACAGTGAACATCCCAAAGAAAAATGGGCAAGAGACTTCAACAAAAGATACTCAAATGTTCAAAAAGCATATGAAAATGTGCTCTACGTCACTTGCCACCAAAGAAATACAAAATACAACCAAAATGGCAAAAACTCGAAAAGACACAACTACCATATATTTGCAAGGATGTAAGGCAACTCATTCTCAAAGACTGCTGATGGAAGTGTAATTGAATTTAACTTTACAACTACACTGCAAAACTACTTACAGGATCTATTAAAGCGAATGTCCACACAACTTTCTTGTTCTTGTTCAGTCAACTCAGTCATGTCTGACTCTGCAAGCCCGTGGACTGCAGCACAGCAGGCTTCCCTGTCCTCCACTATCTCCTGGAGCTTGCTCAAACTCAAGTCCATTGAGTCAGTGATGCCATCCAACCACCTCATGCTCTGTCGTCCCTTCTTTTCCTGCCTTCAACCTTTCCCAGCATCAGAGTCTTTTCCAATGAATCGGCTCTTCCCATCAGGTGGCCAAAGTACTGGAGCTTCAGCTTCAGCATCAGTCCTTTCAATGAATATTCAGTACTAATTTCTTTTGGGATTGACTGGTTTGGTTTCCTTGCAATCTAAGGGACTCTTAAGAGTCTTCTCCAGCACCACAGTTCGAAAGCATCAATTCTTCAGTCTTCAGCTTTTTTATTGTCCAGTTCTCCTCACATCCATATATGATTACTGGAAAAACCATAGCTTTCACTATACAGCCCATTGCCAGCAAAGTAATGTCTCTGCTTTTTAATAATTTAACCTAATGTCTAGGTCTGTCATAGCTTTTCTTCCAAGAAGTAAGCATCTTTTAATTTCATGGCCAAAGTCACAGTCCGCAGTGATTTTGGAGCCCAAGAAAATACACTCTGTTACTGTTTCCATTGTTTCCCCATCTATTTGCAATGAAGTGAAGGGACCAGATGCCATGATCTTCGTTTTTTGAAAGTTGAGATTTAAGCCAGCTTTTTCACTTTCTTCTTTCACCTTCATCAAGAGGCTCTTTAGTTCCTCTTTGCTTTCTGCCATAAGGGTGGTGTCAACTGCATACCTGAAGTTATTGATATTTCTCCTGGCAATCTTGATTCTAGCTTGTGCTTCCTCCAGTCTGGTGTTTTACATGGTGTACTCTGTATACAAGTTAAATAAGCAGGGTGACAGTATACAGCCTTGACGTACTCCTTTCCCAATTTTGAATGAGTCCATTGTTCCATGTCTGGTTTTAACTGTTGTTTCTTGACCTGCATACAGGTTTCTCAGGTGGCAAGTAAGGTCATCTGATATTCCCATCTGTTTAAGAATTTTCCAGTTTGTTGGGATCCACACAGTCAAAGGCTTTAGCACAGTCAAAGAAGCAGGAATAGATGTTTTTCTGGAATTCTCTTGCTAGTCAATGATTCAACGGATGTTGGCAATTTGATCTCTGGTTTCTCTGCCTTTTCTAAATCCAGCTTCTATATCTAGAAGTTCTCGGTTCACATACTGTTGAAGTGCTTATAGCTTGAAAGATTTTGAGCATTACTTTGCTAGTATGTGAAATAAGTGTAATTGTGTGGCAGTTTAAACATTCTTTGGCATTGCCCTTCTTAGGGAATGGAATGAAAACTGACCTTTTCCAGTCCCGTGGCCATTGCTGAGTCTTCTAAATTTGCCGGCATATTGAATGCAGCACTTTGACAGCACCAACTTTTAGGATTTGAAATAGCTCACCTGGAATTCCATCACCTCCACTAGCTTTGTTCATAGTGATGCTTCCTACAACCTCCTTGACTTCACATTCCAGGATGTCTGGCTCTAGGTGAGTGATCACACCATCATGGTTCTGTGTATTCTTGTCACCTCTTAATATCTTCAGCTTCTGTTACATCCATACCATTTCCGTCCTTTATTGTGCCCATCTCTGCATGAAATGTTCCCTTGTTATCTCTAATTTTCTTGAAGAGATCTCTAGTCTTTCCCATTCTGTTGTTTTCCTCTATTTCTTTTCATTGTTCACTTAAAAAGGCTTTCTTATCTCCTTGCTATTCTTTGGAATACTGAATTCAGATGGGTATATCTTTCCTTTTCTCCTTTGCCTTTGCTACTCTTTTCTCAGCTATTTGTAAGGCCTCCTCAGACAACCTTTTTGCATTTTTTTTCTTGGGGATGGTTTTGATCACCACCTCCTGTACAATGTTATGAACCTCCTTCCATAGTCCTTCAGGTACTCTATCAGATCTAATCCCTTGAATCTGTTTGTCACTTCCACTCTGTAATCGTAAGGGATTTGATTTAGGTCATACCTGAATGGCTGAGTGGTTTTCCTTATTTTCTTCAATTTCAGTCTGAATTTGGCAATAAGGAGTTCATGATCTGAGCCACAGTCAGCTCCCTGTCTTGTTTTTGCTGACTATAGAGCTTCTCCGTCTTTGGCTACAAAGAATAAAATCAGTCTGATTTCGGTATTGACCATCTGGTGATGTCCATGTGTAGAATTGTCTCTTGTGTTGGAAGAGGGTGCTTTGGTATGACTAGTGCATTCTCTTGGCAAAACTGTTAGCCTTTGTCCTGCTTCTTTTTGTATTCTAAGGCCAAATTTCCCTGTTACTCCAGGTATCTCTTGACTTCCTACTTCTGCATTCCAGTCTCCTATGATGAAAAGGACATCCTTCTTTGGTGTTAGTTCTAGAAATCTTGTAGGTCTTCATAGAAGTGTTCAACTTCAGCTTCTTCAGCATTAGTGGTTGGGGCATAGACTTAGATTATTGTGATACTAAATGACTTGCCTTGGAAACGAACCAAGATCATTCTGTCGTTTTTGAGATTGCACCCAGAGCTACATTTCAGACTCATTTGCTGACTCAGAGGGCTACTCCACTTCTTCTAAGGGATTCTTGTCCACAGTAGTAGATATAATGGTCATCTGAATTAAATTTGCCCATTCCACACACCTTATGACCCAGCAATTCTGCATCTAGATATATACATAATAAACATGGCAACAGATGGTCTCCAAAAGACATGCTCAAAACAACATTATTCATAACAGCCCAAACCCAAAACAACCCAAATATCCATTTACAGCAGACTGAATAAGTAAATCATGATAGATTCATATAATGGAATATCATAAGGCAAAGATAATGAATAGACTCCAACTTTATAGAACAACCTAGATGAACTGCATGAATGCAATGTGAGTGAAAGAAGTCTGCCATGTAAGAATATATATGATTCTGCTTATGTAAAGTTCTAATAAAACTAATTTATGGGTCCAGAAGATAATGTGCTGGTAACTTTTGCAGAAAAATAATGATTTATGGGGGATATAAAAGGGGGCCACAGGGATACTGGTGATACATTCTGTTACACATGTGTATTTACTTTAAAAATTTGGAAAATTCTGTCTTTCTGTTATGAAAGTGAAAGTGTTAGTTGTTCAATTGTGTCCCATTCTTTGCAACCCTATGGACTGTAGCCCATCAGGCTCCTCTGTCCATAGGATTCTCTAGGCAAGAATACTGGAGTGGATAACCATTCCCTTCTCCAGCGGATCTTCCTGACTGAGGATCAAACCTGGGTCTCCTGCGTTGCAGGCAGATTCTTTACTGTTCTGACCCACCAGTAAAGCCCATTTTTTGTTCTACTTTCTTTAAATGTATAAAACATATACATGTATTTGCAAAGGTTAACTATCTTCTCTAAGCGAGAATTGAAAACAGCAAAATCTGGCCAAGTAGGAAGGGGAGCCTTAAGTCTGGGTCACTGAAGCTAGAGAAATAAACTGGGGGGCCAGTGGAGGGAGGGAGGATTCCTATGTACCAGACCAGTATTAGAGGCACATGCGCGCGCGCACACACACACACACACACACACACACACACACACAAGCACAAATCCCTTGACTTCAAAGGCCTCACAGTCTAAGGAAGGAAAAATCATTCTGGTCAACTATGATAAATAAGATATCCCCTAAGTCATCTAGAAAACTTCTAAGATTGTTATAGACTAAGGCAATTTACATGCAGGAAGTCCAGAGCATCTGAGGAAGGACTTGTTAAGCAATTCTAGATCAGAGTAAGTTTGAGAATGGAACAAGAGAAAGGGAGCAAAAGGAAGCCAAGTGACTCTGGTGTGGTTTGGTGGGCACTCTGAAGAGCACCTAGGGTTCTTTATGCTTCTTGCCTCTCTGTCCATTAGGTTTAAGTTTGTTCACTCATTCATTCAACAATTTTATGAAAAACCTAGCTGCAAAGTAGCAATTCCAAAACTTCACCTGCTTTTTATTAACCCTGTCTCTAACCTCTATGGAAAAACTGAGGATATTATGCAGTAACTTCCCCAATTTCTCAGCTGCCTCCCTCCCTCTTTACAAACTTACCCAAATCCCCACTCATACTTGCTTTCCTCCTACCTCAAAAGAAACTGAGTTCCCCTACAAGTCCACATTAATCCCTCCATCTGTAGTCTAGAGTTCATTCTATCTTGTTTCCTTGAGATCCATTTCATTAGTTAATTATGTCCAGGCTTCTCCTTTCCATTCCAGAGAAGATACTAAAAAGAAACCTCTAAATCCAAGCTTTACTTCCTTTGACTTCCAGTTGACTCCCTAAATTTACTGCATCTAGCTTCTGCCCTACCATCCTACAAATATTGCTCTGGCTATTGATCTTACTCATCAATGACCAACTGACAACTTTTCAATTTTTATTTTATTTGCCATTTATCCTTCATAACACTCTTGTAGTAGGCAGAATTCTAAGGTGGCCCTCCAAGGATTCCAAGCTAGAAGGAAAATAGGAACCCTAGTCCTGCAAAGGCAATTCAGCCAACAAGAAGAATGAACCTGAAAGTGAATCTGACACCCTAAACAGAGAACCCCAGTCATAAAGAACTATAAATTAATAAATGAACAGAGTTTCTTTAAGCGATTAAGCTTGTGGTAATTTGTTACAGAGAAGTAGCAAACTAATACAATATTCCATTGTCTTTGAAGATACTGCTCTCCTGGTTCTTCACTTCTGAAGTTTATTCTCAGTTCTCTTGGCCTCTAAATACAGTTTCCCTGAGAGTTCTCCTAATTCTGCTCTCTCCAAATAAAGTGTTACATTCATGAGCTGGAAAACTGAGCTCACCAGTATCTAGGTTTTCTTCATCTTTTTATGAAGCTCCAAACCACTATTTAAGCAACAACTTGTATAGGATCCTATAGCACTTCTCTTATCTAAATCCTGTTAAATGGTACCACCATCCATGTAGTCAATCAAGTTAACAATCTAGATATGATTTCGTCCTTTTTCTTCCACCTCACTGATGGACAAGTCCAACTGGTCACTAGTGAAAGTCACTCAGTTCAGTTCAATCACTCAGTCGTGTCCGACTCTTTTCGACCCCATGAATCGCAGCATGCCAGGCCTCCCTGTCCATCACCAACTCCCGGAGTTCACTCAAACTCACGTCCATCGAGTCGGTGGTGCCATCCAGCCATCTCATCCTCTGTCGTCCCCTTCTCCTCCTGCCCCCAATCCCTCCCAGCATCAGGGTCTTTTCCAATGAGTCAACTCTTTGCATGAGGTGGCCAAAGTATTGGAGTTTCAGCTTTAGCATCAGTCCT
>NW_011494744.1:2463506-2463840 GCF_000754665.1 Bison bison bison | reverse complement strand
GTGGGCTGCCATCTATGGGGTCGCACAGAGTCGGACACGACTGAAGCGACTTAGCAGCAGCAGCAGACCAAGATATTTTACATAAAAAGTTTTATGCATCAAAAACTTGTAAACATAAACAGGAACTAAATTTCTTTTCTTAAAAAAAACAACCCAGAACTGCCCGAGCAAGGAGCGGCTCCCGGGGCCGGGAGGCACGGTTGGGGCGCCCGCTTTAGGGCCCCTGAGAGGCTGCTGGGCGGGGATAGCGGCCCGCGGCCACGGGGGGATGGGGGTCGGTGGGCTGAGAGCAGCTTGGCGGCGAGGCCGGCCCGCCGCCCCTTCCCCCCACCCC
>NW_011494744.1:2459105-2463406 GCF_000754665.1 Bison bison bison | reverse complement strand
GTTTTTGAGGAGCTGATATAAGAAAGAAACTCTGTCCTTCCTGTCTCTATGAAAGTAGGAAATGAATATCTCTTATGAAAGGTCTACTCCCTGCATTTGGGGATAGAAGGACCCACTTATCATCAAGAGATGGAGAATTTGGAGCCTAGAAACCTGTATAAACAATACTCTATATCTCTTTAATTTACTACCCCAAGCCCAGACTATTTAGATTCTTCACTAATTAAGCACCCAAATACTAAGATTCTTTGTCCTGCCAATTCCTCACCAATTTATTGTTTCTTCCTCTAAAAAGTATAAAAGTTGCCTGTTCTGAACACTTCATAGGTCCCATTTCTATGAAACCTCCATGTGCAAGAATTCAAATGTGTTTCTTTTTCTCCTATTAATCTGCCTTGTGTCGATGCTATTATTATTCCATGCACAAGAACCCAAGAGGGTAGAAGGGGAAATTTCTCCTTCCTTGATAACCCATATCTCCAAGTGGATGTTATTTGCCCGACTTCAATGTAAGGAGTACCAGTGCCCAGAGATGGGGAGATTTCCACACACTCCATGTTTCAGTTCAGTTCAGTTCAGTCACTCAGTCGTGTCCGACTCTTTGTGACCCATGAATCGCAGCATGCCAGGCCTCCCTGTCCATCACCAACTCCCGGAGTTCACTCAAACTCACGTCCATCGAGTCGGTGGTGCCATCCAGCCATCTCATCCTCTGTCGTCCCCTTCTCCTCCTGCCCCCAATCCCTCCCAGCATCAGGGTCTTTTCCAATGAGTCAACTCTTTGCATGAGGTGGCCAAAGTATTGGAGTTTCAGCTTTAGCATCAGTCCTTCCAATGAACACCCAGGACCGATCTCCTTTAGAATGGACTGGTTGGATCTCCTTGCAGTCCAAGGGGCTCTCAAGAGTCTTCTTCTCCAACACCACAGTTCAAAAGCATCAATTCTTCGTGCTCAGCTTTCTTCATAGTCCAACTCTCACATCCATACATGACCACTGGAAAAACCACTGAAAAAACATCTAGCCTTGACTAGACGGACCTTTGTTGGCAAAGTAATGTCTCTGCTTTTTAATATGCTATCTAGGTTGGTCATAACTTTCCTTCCAAGGAGTAAGCATCTTTTAATTTCATGGCTGCAATTCTGTCCAACTCTTTGAGACCCCATGGACTCTGTAGTCCATGAAATTCTCCAGGCCAGAATACTGGAGTGGGTAGCCCTTCCCTTCTCCAGGGGATCTTTCCAACCCAGGGATCAAACCCAGGTCTCCCACATTGCAGGTAGATTCTACACCAGCTGAGCTACAAGGGAAGTCCAAGAATACTGGACTGGATTCAGTTCAATTCAGTTCAGTCACTCAGTCGTATCCAACTCTTTGGGACCCCATGGACTGCAGCACACCAGGCTTCCCTGTCCATCACCAACTCCCAGAGCTTGCTCAAACTCAGGTCCATCGAGTCAGTGATGTCATCCAACCATCTCATCCTCCGTCATCTCTTTCTCCTTCTGCCTTCAATCTTTCCCAGCATCAGGTGCATGAGGTGGCCAAAGTATGGGAGTTTCAGCTTTAGCATCAGTCCTTCCAATGAATATTCAGTCCTGATTCCACAAGGGAAGCCCAAGAATACTGGAATGGGTAGCCTATCCCTTCTCCAGGGGATCTTCCCAACCCAGGAATCGAATCAGGGTCTCCTGCATTGCCAACTGAGTTATTAGGGATTGGTCACTAAAACTTGTTAATTTTGCCTTCTAAATTTCTGCTTCCCTTGTGGCTCAGCTGGTAAAGAATCCGCCTGCAATGTGGGAGACTTGGGTTCAATCCCTGGGTTGGGAAGATCCCTTGGAGGAGGGAAAGGCTACCCACTCCAGTATTGTTGCCTGGAGAATTCCATGGACTGTATAGTCCACGGGGTTGCAAAGAGTCAGACACGACTGAGCAACTTTCACTTTCAAATTTCTGCTTACCATTCCCCCCTCTGCATTCACAGGCAGCCCTTTGTTTCACCTAAACTATGGCAGTAACATCCTAATGTCTCTCATTGCTGTGCTCAGCCGCTCAGTCCTGTCCAACTCTTTGTGACCCCACAGACTGTAGCCTGCCAGGCTCCTCTGTCCGTGGGATTTTCCAGGCAAGAATACCGGAGTGGGTTGCCATTTTCTTCTCTAGGGAATGTCTCTCATAAGTACTCTTTCAAATGTGGCCTCCACACTAAAGCCTGAGTAATCATTCACAGTTTTACCATTTTATGCCCCTTTCTAAAACTCTAATTACTTTTCCCTTGCCAAGAGGATACAATACAACCTGAATCTTCTACTCTTCTTCCCAGCCATACCAAACTACTGCTACAGGTCCCTGGATGGACTGTGCCATGTAGTATAATGCCTATGCACATATTCCTTCTGTCTGAAATACCTTTGTACCTCTTGATAACCTGCTCCTACTCACCCAAGAGAGCTGACCCTGATCATGTAAGCAAAACTGCCCATTCCTTTCTTTATATACACCTCCATCCCACACACATATCTCTATTATAATATTCTTCATATTTGAGTACTATCTGTTTACACATCTGTCTTTCCTCCAAAAGCTCCAGGATCAGGACCATTTTCATCTTTGGAATTCAGGCTCTAGGCCTGTAATGTAGAGATAAATCAAAGGAGAAAATATATTGTACTTAACAATTTAGAAACTGAAAGTACTTCCTTAACTTTAGATGAAGCCAAATTCTCTTGTCATTAAAGGCATTTCAAAAACACTAGTTTAAAGACACGCTATTTAATGTTTAATGAAGATATTTCATACTAAAATTTGGTGGATATAATTTACCCTTTCTCCTGCTGTAGGACATTTGTTTCTAAATTTTCATTATTTTCCAAACTTTTGTTTCCTTAAAGCTATATTTCTAAAGAAATCCGGACTTGATGAAAGGCATAACATTAAAGCATCTGACATGTATTAGCAAAATTTTTAAGCTTCAGCAGTTTGTATTTCCTAAAGAATTAACCTTCTAATATGAAAACAGTGTATGAATAGTGTATGCAGTCCATGGGGTTTCAAAGAGTCCGACACAGGACTAAGCAACTGAACTGAACTGAACTGATACAAAAAAGAACAATATAGTTACTGTTCTGATAATAACCTAATGTAGAAAGATGTCTCTACTCTTGATTTACCAAATAAGATTAAGTCTCTTTCAGCATCCTAATACGTTTACTACTTTGTCATTCTTCTTTATCGTAATTTCATGTGATGATAAATAGTAAAGACATGGTTATGTACTTACATCCTATGTTTGTTGGAGATTTCATTTCAAAGAATGACATGTAAATGTGTACGTGTGTTTCCAGATGGCTCAGTGGTAAAGACTCCGCCTGCCAATGCAGGAGAAGCAGGAGATGTGGGTTCGATCCCTGGGTCATCAAGATGCCTTGGAGGAGGAAATGGCAACCCACTCCAGTATCCTTGCTTGGAAAATCCCATAGACAGAGGAGCCTGGTGGGCTACAGTCCATGGGGTCACCAAGAATCAGAGATGACTTAGAAACAGCATGTGTATTCCATTAGAGAAAAAAAGATGAGCAGACCTCATCTATGTTCCCTATGTTTCTAGACTTCAACCGTACTAAATCTAAAACCTAATATTCATGGAGGTTGCCAAAAGGTACAAACCTCTAATTATAAATCAGTCACACAAATGTATTATATGTTTGTAATAATTATATGTTTGTAATAATACTGTAATGTATGTTTGAAAGTAGCTAAGAGAATAGATCTTTAAAGTTCCCATCACAAGAAAAAAAATTTGTAACTATTAGTGATGATGAATGTTAACTAGATTTATTGTAGTGTTCATTTTGCAATGATCATATATCAAACCATTATGTTATACACATGAAAGTAATATAATGTTATATGCAATTATATTTCAATTAAAAAAAAACCTTATATTAATAAATATTTCAAGTACCCATGTTCACCTTGGGTCTGAATAACGTTCAGTAGACCAAGATATCGGAGAAGGCAATGGCACCCCACTCCAGTACTCTTGCCTGGAAAATCCCATGGATGGAGGAGCCTGGTAGGCTGCAGTCCATGGGGTCGCTAAGAGTCGGACACGACTGAGTGACTTCACTTTCACTTTTCACTTTAATGCACTGGAGAAGGAAATGGCAACCCACTCTAGTATTCTTGCCTGGAGAATCCCAGGGACGGGGGAGCCTGGTGGGCTGCCATCTATGGGGTCGCACAGAGTCGGACACGACTGAAGCGACTTAGCAGCAGCAGCAGACCAAGATATTTTACA